>NC_041390.1:549272960-549325094 GCF_002162155.2 Triticum dicoccoides
ACTTAATCAATCCTGTTAATTAACCTAATTAACTTATTAACTAATTAAACTGTTAATTAGTGTTAGTCAATGGTAACCGGGACCCACGTGCTAGTTTGACTAGTCAAACAGACTGTTGACTGATGACATCATGCTGATGTCATGCTGACACAATAATGACTTTTATCTATTTAAATTAATTCTATTAATTCTGATAATGAATTAAAACTTTGGAAATTAATAGAAACTAAACCGTAGCTCGGATCGAAAAACTTTCTACATGAAAATTGATCAGAAAAACAAGACGGATCCAGATACGCAGCCCGTTCATCCGTCACGCATCCCTAGCATAGCAAACACGCAACTTTTCCCCTCCTGTTCATCTGTCCGAAAACGCGGAACACCGGGGATACTTTCCCGGATGTTTCCCCCCTTCACCGGTATCACCTCGTACCGCGTCAGACCACCCCTAGCACAACGTAATGCCGCATCTTGCTTTTTGTTACATTGATTGCCTTGTTATTTATTGTGTTCCCCCTCCATTACTTCTTTTCGGTAGACCCCAAGACTGTCGGAGACCCACTATGGTGTTGATGACCCCCTCCTTGCCAGAGCAACCAGGCAAGCCCCCCTTGATCACCAGATATCGCCTACTCTCCTCTATACTGCTTGCATTAGAGTAGTGTAGCATGTTACTGCTTTCCGTTAATCCTATTCTGATGCATAGTCTTTCATTGTTGCTACAACTGTTGATACCTTACTTGCAATCCTAAATGCTTAGTATAGGATGCTAGATTACCATCAGTGGCCCTACATTCTTGTCCGTCTGCCATGCTATACTACTGGGCCGTGATCACTTCGGGAGGTGACACGGGCATATGATATATACTTATACTGTTACATTACTTATGATATTGTTTGGAGATGGGGGCTGAAGGGGCAGGTGGCTCCATCCCGGTAGAGATGGGCCTGGGTTCCCGACGGCCCCCGACTGTTACTTTGTGGCGGAGCGACATGGCAGGTTGAGACCACCTAGGAGACAGGTGGGCCTGGCCCTGGTCAGCGTCCGTGGTTATATCAAAATAACACGCTAAACGAGATCTTGGTATTTGATCTGAGTCTGGTTACTGGCCTATACGCACTAACCATCTACGCGGGGACAGTTATGGGCACTCGACGTCATGGTATCAGCCGAAGCCTTCGTGATGTCAGCGACTGAGCGGCGCGCGCCGGGTTGGACCGCGTAACGCAACTTCCTTTGTAATGGAGGTTGCTAGGTCTGCTCACCGGCCGCGTACACAACGTGCAGGTGTGCAATGGGCGATGGGCCCAGACCCCTGCACCATAGGATTTAGACCGACGTGTTGACCTCTCTGTTGTGCCTAGGTAGGGCTGCGACGTGTTGATCTTCAGAGGCCGGGCATGACCCAGAAAAGTGTGTCCGGCCAAATGGGGTCGAGCATGTTAGGTTATGTGGTGCACCCCTGCAGGGAAGTTAATCTATTCGAACAGTTGTGATCTTCGGTAACAAGACGACTTGGAGTTGTACCTTGACCTTATGTCAACTAGAACCAGATACTTAATAAAATACACCCTTCCAAGTGCCAGATACAACTGGTGATCGCTCTCTCACAGGGCGACGAGGGGAGGATCATCGGTTAGGATTATGCTATGCGATGCTACTTGGTGAACTTACCATCTACTCTCTTCTTCTGCTGCAAGATGGAGGTTACCAGAAGCGTAGTCTATGAAAGGACTAGCTATCCCCCTCTTATTCCGGCATTCTGCAGTTCAGTCCACATTTGATACCCTTATTCCATTTGATACCAATGCATACATATGTAGTGTAGCTCCTTGCTTGCGAGTACTTTGGATGAGTACTCACGGTTGCTTTACTCCCCCTTTTCCCCCTTTTCCCCCTTCCTATACCCGATTGCCGCGACCAGACGTTGGAGCCCAGGAGCCAGACGCCACCGTCGACGACGACTACTACTACTCGGGAGGTGCCTACTACTACGTGCAGCCCACTGACGACGATGAGGAGTAGATTAGGAGGATCCCAGGCAGGAGGCCTGCGCCTCTTTCGATCTGTATCCTAGTTTGTGCTAGCCTTCTTAAGGCATACTTGTTTAACTTATGTCTGTACTCAGATATGGTTGCTTCCGCTGACTCGTCTATGATTGAGCTCTTGTATTCGAGCCCTCGAGGCCCCTGGCTTGTAATATGATGCTTGTATGACTTATTTTTATTTGTAGAGTTGTGTTGTGATATCTTCCCATGAGTCCCTGATCTTGATCGTACACGTTTGCGTGTATGATTAGTGTATGATTGAATCGGGGGCGTCACATTATAGGAATAGCCTAACAGATTGATTGGAAAGAATAAATTTGAGGTGGTTTCATACCCCACCATAATCTCTTCGTTCGTTCTCCGCTATTAGTGAGTTTGGAGTGACTCTTTGTTGCATGTTGAGGGATAGTTATGTTGATCCAATTATGTTATCATTGTTGAGGGAACTTACACTAGCGAAAGTATGAACCCTAGGCCTTGTTTCAACACATTGCAATACCGTTTACGCTCACTTTTATCATTAGTTACCTTGGTGTTTTTATATTTTCAGATTACAAAAACTATTATCTACTATCCATATACCACTTGTATCACCATCTCTTCGCCGAACTAGTGCACCTAGACAATTTACCATTGTATTGGGTGTGTTGGGGACACAAGAGACTCTTTGTTATTTGGTTGCAGGGTTGCTTGAGAGAGACCATCTTCATCCTACGCCTCCTACGGATTGATAAACCATAGGTGATCCACTTGAGGGAAATTTGCTACTGTCCTACAAACCTCTGCACTTGGAGGCCCACCAAAGTCTACAAGAAGAAGGTTGTGTAGTAGACATCAGTGACCGACACGTGGCATCCACCGTAACGGAACGCCGTTAAGCTATCGGGTCAGGTTTTGGATCCGATAACCCGTTAACAGCCCCGACCAATGGGAAATTTCCACGTGTAAAATTCTTATTGGCCGGACGAAACACGTGTCGGCTCGTCAGTGGGTCAGATAGGCGCCTATGATATGTCGACACGTGCCACGACCCACCACTGCCCCATTTAGCTTACAAAGTCAGCCCGTTTGACTTGGTTAAAAGTTAACGGGCTAGCCCATGAAAAGCCTGTTAACAGTCTCTTCGCAAATAGCCCATTTTATGGCCCGTTAGGCCCTAAAGGAAATCGGCCCAACAACATCATGTGGGCCGTCGAATATAACACCAGCCCATTTCAATTTCGGCCCATGTATGGCCCACGACGTCTTTCGGCCCATATGAGGCCTTCGTACCTTTCGGCCCTTTATAGGCCCACGGTGACTCTAGCCCATAATGAACAGTAATTTTCTTTATACCCGTTAATGGCCCGTGATTTACATGGGCCATTTCCAGCCCGTGTTAGCTTTCGGCCTATTGACGGCCCATACGTTCTTGGGCTCCTTTTCGGCCCTCGATTACGTCTGGCCCGTTACTGGCTTGTTCCCCTAATGGGCCAAATTCGGCCCATGGCAAGAGTCGGCCCATTACTGGCCTATTCCCCTAATGGGCCAAATTCGGCCCATGGCAAGAGTCGGCCCGTTACTGGCCTGTTACCCTAATGGGCCAAATTCAGCCCATGGCAAGAGTCGGCCCATTTCTGTCCTGTTAACCCGTTGCGCCGTTTCCAGCCCGTCCTATATTCTGGCCCATTAACGACCCGTTATGACTGTGACAGAATTAAGCCTTTGTTGTCCTACGGCTTGTTAACGGCCTGTTATCGTGCTGGGCCGATACCAATTACACCCGATTACGGCCCATGTAGACCCATTTATCCGACGACCCGAGGCCCACCGATTACAGGCCCATTTATCGACGGCCCGTAGGAGACCCATGGATCCTACGGCCCGTATATGGCCCATGGTAGTTGCGGCCACTAGCAAACCAGGGAAAAAGAAGACTAGGAAATAAATAAGGCCGAAACTAACGCTAGCCTATTAAGGCGATTGCACAGATTACATCCACTCGGCATCAAAGATCGCCACCAGTGCAAATATAGGGAACACCCTACACTATACAAAAATGGCTTGCTATTTTCGTCAGCCGGTGGCTGCACGTTAAGAATAATTTTGTATCGCACCAAAACAAATTACAACTATATAACAAAAGGAAGGTTGGCATAAAACTTAACAGTCTAGCAGATAAATGCACCACCAGAAGTTTAGAAGCTCAGTTCATTTGAGCTGACTGTTACGTTTTCATGTTGTATTGTCCGATGGAGCACCATAACCCTCGCCTTCATTTCCCCTAGGCTCCTGAACAACATAGCAAATGTCGGATAGTCTGGTTTCAAAACCATGCATATCTTGACGACATTGAGCAATGTTTCTCCTTGTTTCACAAAGGGTCTCTGTTAGGGAATGGACTTGTGTCTGGAGCGCAGATACAACATTGCTTTGAGCTTGCATATCTTGATCATGAGACAGTTTGGACGATATTGCCTTAACAACCAACCCAGTATTACGCAGGAACGTGCTTTTGGCACTATTAGTGGACATGTACTGACCCACTGTAGCAAGAGCTGACATTGCGGTTATAGTTGCCTTGCCACCTTCAGAAGATGGCGGTTCCACCATTTTTTCCATAGCTCGCTGAAAAGTTGAGGTTTTACATTAGTAGTACCAGAACAGAAGATATTAAGGAGGCAGCAAAACCAAACAAAATATCTTTGGTCTATATACAGAACTTATTCTGGTGAACCCATGTAAAATATTAGTTGTATTTTATTGCAAAAAACCAGGTTCCAAACATATGACCATGTACCATCGCTAATGTATTGTCTATTTCTTCACATTGTATTGAGGGCTAAGGATAAAGAGACGAAGTTTATAATACGGTAAGCATAGTATGACATCATTCATATCACAAAACAACTGAGAACAGACAAACAGGCAATTGTAACATTGTGTGGGCAAGTCCAGCACGGAACTAGATTACGGGTCAAGATCAAAGGAACATCACTCCTCTCTTTTAAACCTTGTAAGGTGCAATGATACGCTAAGACAATTGTGTATAAAATTGAAAAGAGTAATAGACATTGGCTGCAAACCATGGAGTTCAAAGCACAAGTCAGAGTAAGTAGTAGTTGAAAGGCATGAGGATTAAGGACTTACAACAGCGGCTTTGACTGGTGTAGTCATGCCCTTCTTCTTGCTGGTGTGAAAGTCCTTGAAGATTTCCACAACATTTGGTTCATGTACTTTTTGGTCCTTGCGGGCTTTCGTCTGCATTTTGAACAAGTCAATATAGATCTGATAATATGGTATAGTGAAAAGAGTGAAACAACAGCTAATTACAAGAGCCTCATAGTGTGCAATATAGCTACGAGATCCTGTCGTCTGTTGGAATTTCACTTTCGTACGGTTGGCCTTGTTCTTTGAACAGTTCACCTACAAGAAGATAGATTTGTGTGGCACATGCGTAAATAGGACTTCAACATGTGATATGATCACATATATATAATGTACCTGATACTTTGGATCAGACCAGTGTTTAACAAGGCCCCTCCAGTCTTTATTCGATATATTTTCCACTGGAGATGTTTGGGAAAGTTCACTATTAGCCTTGCCTTCAAAGTGAATTTTCCTCAAGTTATACCCATACTGTTGCAGAGCAGACTTGACAACATGGGTGCAAGCTTGTCTGGTTGCATCATCTTGGCTATCCAACTTGAACCTCATCTGTTGAAAATTATGGGAGTCTCATTATCAGCAACCTAGAAAGTATGGGACAGAGCAAGACGATATTACTAGTTTCTATACATAACCATACTTACAGATAAATGGTCGAGGAAGGTGTTGAGCTGGGTTTCGTCTTTGTCATTCCTGTACTGAATCCATGTTGGGAGGATATGTACATGACACTTAACGGCAACCGCTGCCTCTGATACTAACTTGGCGAACTCTGTAGCATCACGTGGCCTTTCTAAACCTGCCTCAAAACGGATCTCCATTATTCCCCCTCTAGATTTAGTTAACATATCAAGCATTATCCCTGATGTTTGTTTCCTCTTGCGCCTAGGTGCTAGTCCAACAACGAACATAGGAAGTGTTAGTGTACATCAAACTGTGAGACTACATATAAAGAAGCATGCAACTGTAACTTGACTCCAGCAACTACCTTCTTGCTGTTGAAGCTCACACGGTTCATCTGATATTGTCAACTCGTCTTGTGTCAAGAGTGCTTGGGAAGTAGTGTCAGATGGAAAGGGAGCTTGGGAACGTGCTTGTAACATCCCAAATTTTCAATTTGGAATGTTATACTGTCGGAGTAAATAGCCATGGGTAGCCTAGCCGGCTTCCCCTGGCCCTTCTGGAAAAAATTACGAGCCCGTCCGGCTCTCAAGAATCCAAGACATGGGGCCGCCTTCCCCTTGCTGGCTGTCACCCAGGCCGGCTTTTGGAAGGTGGCCCGACTTTAGCCCTCATGAAGAAAGCCATGGGAGGGCCGACTTCGAGAAGCCGGCCGCGAGGAGGCCGACTCCAAGAAGCCAGCTCCCATAAAGCGGTCGAGACCGTACCCTCAAAGTTTGCATCCACCTAGCAGCGATGAGACGGGGCGTGGCTACAGTAAAGCCTGCCACCCCCAAATCCCGGAGCACGATCGACACAGTGCGCCGTACGGGTGACCATGACCCGTCCGACGCAACACTGTTGCCATGCCGACCCTGACACCATCCACGACGGACTACCAGCGCGGCCCACGGGCGGTGGGCCCCTTCGGGCAGAGAGACACCCGAAGGCGGCCACACCTCCCCCAGTCGGTGCAAGAGAGAGCCGTCTCCCCGCAGCCGGCTTGCCATCTTCCTCGAAGGAGACACCCCATTAAGGAGACAAGACATGGTGAGGCTACAGCGATCGCCCGCCGGGCGGCGGCACTGTAGCCACGCCTGCCTCGACGAAGCCCACGTCACCAAGATAGAGCAACAGTAACCAGCCGCCAACCAGGTCCTGGATAGTGGGGCCTGCCTGTCGACCAAGGGGCCGGCAGCCGGCAGGACCCACCAGTTGGCGGGCCCCAGCAGCCGGCGCGGAAGCCGGCGAGCGCAGTCACAGACGGCTGGGCCCCGCGCCCAGTCGGATTACCATTGTACCCCCAGGGGGTAGGCCTATATAAACCCCCCGGGGCGCCCATGCAAAGGGTTGGACCCCAGCTAGTTTTAGACACAACACAAGGAGAAGAAGCAAGCTAGCCGTGCCCTTCTTCCTCCTCCCACCGAACAGCTCAAGGAGCATTTTGTAGCTACTTGTCCATCTAGTGATCATGCGGAGACCCCGCAGAGCAGCAGTAGGGGTGTTATCTCCACGGAGAGCCCCGAAGCTGGGTAAGATTCGCCGGCGTGCATGTCTTCGCCTCATCCCGTTTCCAGGCACCGGCGACGTCTTACTGGCTCCCACAATGATAAGCCACCCGTTGGCATATGTCGCACCTACCACCCGACATATACACTAGATCATCATTGCATATCATATTTTATTGCATTTTGGTTGATCTAGAAATTTCACGCAACTCAAGTACCCTCGGAGAGAGTTGGGGATTTCGATATTTTCATACTTGAGTTTTCCTCAAATTTTGAAAATAGGATCATTTGATTTTATTTATTTTATCTTCAATTATTTCTATCACAAAAATATGAGAGAGGGAATAAAATGACTTTCCCAAAATAAAGAAATATTAAGGATTTAATAATAAAATCAAATAAGATTTTATTTTGGATTTATTTGCTATTTTATTTGAATTTAGGAAAAATGCGCGTTTTCCAAAATTGCATTTAGGCCCCAAATAAATGTTCATCCTGTGCGGCTTGATATTAGAAGCCGGGGGAAATTTATTTTGGGATTTTTGGAGTCTGTTTAGTATTCCTTTTGTTTGTTTTCTGAGCGTAATCATTTAAAAAAAATCCGAACCGACCTTGGGCCGTGTCCGGCCAGGACTCCGCCTGGCTGGGGCTTTATATAGCGCGACCCCGGGCCGCCCCCAGCCCAAGCCGCGCCGCCCGCCCAAACCCTAGCCGCGCCGCGCCCCAGCCGCTGCTGGAGCTCGCCGCCGACGAGGTCGAGCCGCCCGCCGTTTTTTTAGAAAACCGTTGGTTTTCACCGGTTTTATTTTCGGCTTTTTAGATTCGTTTTTTATATATATCGGTTTTTTTCTCGGTTTAGTTAATTAGCGAGCGTTCGCTCGTTCGTTCATTTTAACGAACGCGTTCTTCGTTTAGATCCAGATAATGAACGTTCGTTAATCTGTTCGTTGTTTTCTTTTTCTCAGATTTATTCCGCAATTTTTCTAATCGCGATTTCAAATCCGATTTTTGTTCTAGTATAACTTTTCGCTTGTTTATCGGAATCAGGCGATTCAAGCGCCTGGAGTTTCGTCTCGAAACCCTCTTTCCGTTTAACCAACTCAAACAAGTTTTTGCCTCTATAAAATTTGACCTAGATCCAAAATAGTAAACGAAGCCTGTTTCTTTTGCCGTTTGTCTTTCGTTGCTTCATTCAATTTGATTCTTTTTGCCAACCGGAGTTCTTAAGTTGAACTTTCTGGCTAGATCTCTTATTTGAGTTTTACCTGTGCATTAGTTGAGTACTTATTGTATGCTTGTTTGTTTGTTTGCGATAGAGTACCTGGAGTGCGCCGCTTGCTACTTCGAATCGCTAGGTTTCATGGATCATTAGCAAGGCAAGTAACACTTTGATCGTACTTCCTACTACCCAATTTTATTGCATTAGATCAACCCTCACACATTGCATGATTAGGATCTAATTAAATTGTGGGTTTGAGAAGTAGATGAGGTAGTACCTATTACCTGTTATTATCAAACCTTTGGGAGTTACTTCCACGTTTGCTTATTATGCCATGCTATGCTAGTAGACGTGGATTGGGTGAGTGTATCCATGACAAATGTGAGTTTGTTAAATTAATGGTTTATCTAAGGTGGCAACTTAAATACACATCTGGGTGGATTGAGGCACCTAGGTATTCCAGCGATTGCCTGTTTTTCTTTTGGACCGCCACCCAGGCCCAAAGGGATCATGAGATTATTCATACTAGAAACTTCCGTGTGCAGCCACAAGCTACTATGGGCTCTAGCATAGTTGACTAAGTCGTGCGAACTCTTACAGTGCCCTTCTTCCTCCTCGCACCGAATAGCTCAAGGAGCATTGTGTAGCTACTTGTCCATCTAGTGATCATGCGGAGACCCCACAGAGCAGCAGTAGGGGTGTTATCTCCACGGAGAGCCCCGAAGCTGGGTAAGATTCGCCGGCGTGCATGTCTTCGCCTCATCCCGTTTCCAGGCACCGGCGACGTCTTACTGGCTCCCACAATGATAAGCCACCCGTTGGCATATGTCGCACCTTCCACCCGACATTTGGCGCCTACCGTGGGGCCAGGTGCACCGTCGTCCGGAGACTTGTTCTGGACGGGAACCCTCTTCCTCCCCAGCGAGCGTAGCCAGCCTGGCACGCCCGATGGCGCCTGCCACGACGCGCTGCAAGGCGTCACCAGCATCTGCACGGTGAGCAGCCTCGCCAATCTCCTCGACGAAACCCTCATCTCCGACGAGCTCGCCTTTGATGCGGGCACCGACCACCTCGCCAACCTCCTCGGCCAGCTCCATGTCTCCAGCGAGCCCGCTGTGGATCTGGAGTCGGTTGGCTCCACCGACCCGATGCCTGTCGACTCCGACACGGCCTCCTTCGACACCTTCTCCACCAACATCGCGATCTACAACGACCCGCTTCCTCAGACCGACCGCCGCGATACTGTCACCACCGAAGTGATGGTCGTCGGCCATGGCGGCCCGGCCGACGAGAGCGCCCACGGTGCCCCGCATGCAGTGGCCCACGACTTGTCCACCCCCCTCCCGGCTGATGCCGACGACGAAGCACTGGAGGCACGCCGCCTCGCCCTCCTCGCAGAGGGCCGGAGGCTGGCTTTCGTGAGACGCCTCACTGAGGCCTACCGGCGCGAAGCTGACCGCGCCGCCTTCGGCATGCCGGCCCCGGGCGGGCCAAGCCGGGCCGGCATTGTCAAGCAACGCGGCGCCGTCATCGCCAACATGCTGGGAGTCGACCGCCCAGTCTATGCCACTCCGCTCGAGAACTTGCGTGCCGCCCAGGCGGCCGTGGACGAGTTGGACGGCTTGGAGGCCGAAGAACTTCCCCACATGACCCGGCGCATCCAGCAACTGATTGACGCGGCCGCATGGCGGCACGAAGCCGACGCCCGCGAGGGAAACCCTCCCCCGCACCGAGATCACGGCGCGACGTCCCGGACACCGACTACGAGCAACGCCCGCACGCGGCGCGAGAAAGAGCCGGCGGCCAGCCGAAGCCGGACCCGAATCTCCATCGAGCGAGACGCGGACGGCCATCCCCGAGCCATGGAATGGCGGGGCAACCCGCCTCCGCCTCCACCCCGTGGAGAGAGATATCCCATCCCGCCGCCAGTGGCGCACCTGACTCTCAGCGGCCGACTAGGTCGCCGCGAAGGAGTCGGCGAGAACGACGCCCGCCATCGGATCGACCGCCTGGCGCGATCCCTGGTGCTGGAAGAAGAAGACGATGTCGGTCCGCCTTGTTTCGGCCCCCGCATCCGCGACGAGGCTTTCCCCAAAGGGTTCTCACTCCCAAGAGACACGCCCAAGTACAACGGCTCCGTGAAGCCGGAAGATTGGTTGATCGACTACTCCACGGCGGTCAGCATAGCCAATTGCAACCGGCGCGTTGCCGTGAAGTACGTGCCCCTCATGCTGCAAGGCACGGCGCGGACCTGGCTCAACAACCTCAAGCCTCTCAGCATCAACAGCTGGCTAGATTTCACCGAAGCTTTCATCCGCAACTTCACCAGCACCTACAAGCGGGCCCCCAAGCCCAGGCAGCTCTCCCTGTGCGTACAGGGCCCAGCCGAGTCCACTCGCGATTACCTCACGCGTTGGGCCGAGCTCCGCAATTCTTGCGAGGGGGTGCACGAGGTGCAAGCCATCGAATACTTCACTGCCGGGTGCCGAGAAGGTACCCTCCTCAAGCACAAGGTCCTCTGCGATGAGCCAACTACCCTCGATGAGCTTCTGGACATAGCAGACAAATACGCCACCGCCGACTCTTCGATGAAGACCGAGCTCCGGGTAGACGCGTCCGGGAAAGTACTCAACCCGGCGCCCAAGATGACGACGGGGGATTCCGGCCGCCGCCCACACCCGAACGACCACAAGCGCAAGGGCCCTGCGCCGCCTCCCGCCAGTCGGCAGGTGGCCACGGTCGAAGACGCGCTGCCTGAAGGGCGACCCGCGCCCAAGAAGCCCAAGGGCGGCCGGCCGGCTTGGCAGCCGGCTTTCTCCTACGAGCAGACTCTTGATGCCCCGTGCAAATTCCATAGCGGCGTGAAGCCGTCCAACCACACAACCCGGAAGTGCCATTGGCTCACCCGAATCTCTAAAGGCGAGGGGCTCGCGCTGCCTCCGCCTGCCAGCCCGCCGCCTCCGGCTCCGCCGCCTCTGGACGCTCGGCCCGCAGTCAGAGCCGTGCACGACGAATTCCCCGACGAGCAAGCAACCTACATCGTCTTTACAAACCAGCTCGAAGACCGGCGCGGCAAACACCGAGAGCACCAGGAAGTCAGCGTGGTCGCTGCCAACCCCACCGGACACATGCATTGGTCAGAAAAACCCATCAGCTGGAGCCGCGCCGACCATCCAGAGGTGATGCCGTCTCCCGGCTCTTATGCGTTGGTCCTGGAAGCCACCCTCGCGACGGACAGATGCGCTGCCCGCTTCTCCCGCGTGCTGATAGACGGCGGGAGCAGCATCAACAGCCTGTACCATGACACCCTGGAGAAGCTAAATGTCAAGACGAAGCAGCTCATGCCTACTCGGACAGTGTTTCATGGCATCGTACCCGGCTTGTCCTGCGCCCCCATTGGCAAGATCAAGATTGATGTACTCTTTGGGGACAAGGAGCATTTCCGCCGGGAAGCAATCTGGTTTGAAGTGGTGGACCTGGAGAGCCCCTACCACGCGTTGCTTGGCCGACCCGCCTTGGCCAGGTTCATGGCAGTTCCCCACTATGCATACCTCAAGATGAAGATACCAAGTTCCAAGGGCGTCATCACCGTAGCCGGCGATTACAAGAAGTCTTCCGAGTGCGCTGCCGCCAGCAGCCGGCTGGCCGAGTCCCTTGTGATTGCCGAAGAGAAGAAGATGTTGGACCGGGTCGTGGCCATGGCCAGCAAGCAGCCGAACCAGTCCCCTGACCCCAAGGAGTATGATGCCCAAGGATCTTTCCAGCCGGCCAAAGAAACCAAGAAGATACCCCTTGACCCCGAGCACCCGAGAGGTTTGCCGTCATCGGGGCAAGCCTGAACAGCAAATAGAAAGGCGAGCTCGCCGATTTCCTTCGTGAGAATCAGGACATCTTTGCATGGTCCCCCAAGGACATGCTGGGTGTTCCGAAGGAATTCGCTGAGCACAAACTACACATCCGAAAAGACGCGAAACCAGTCAAGCAGCCCCTCCGCCGTCTATCAGAGGAAAAGAGAAGGATTGTAGGGGAGGAGATAGCCCGGCTTCTGGCAGCCGGCTTCATTATGGAAGTCTTCTTTCCAGAGTGGCTTGCCAACCCGGTGCTCGTGTTAAAGAAGAACAACAAGTGGCGCATGTGTATAGACTACACAAGCCTCAACAAGGCCTGCCCTAAAGATCCCTTTGCCCTGCCGAGGATTGACCAAGTGATAGACTCCATGGCCGGATGCGAGCTGTTGAGTTTCTTGGATGCTTACTCAGGATATCACCAGATAAAGCTAGATCCGGACGACTGCCTGAAGACCGCCTTCATCACGCCATTTGGAGCCTTCTGCTACCTGACTATGACATTCGACTTAAGAAATGCCGGTGCCACTTTTCAGCGTTGCATGCAGAAGTGCCTCCTCAAGCAACTCGGCAGAAACGCTCACGTCTACGTGGACGACATTGTGGTGAAGACGGAGAAGCGCGACACCTTGCTGGAAGACCTCAAAGAAACGTTTGAGAACCTACGCCGGTTCCAAATCAAGCTCAACCCCGAGAAATGCGTGTTCGGAGTGCCAGCCGGCCAGCTCCTAGGCTTCCTGGTCTCCGAACGCGACATCGAATGCAACCCGGTGAAGATCAAGGCCATCGAGAGAATGGCGATCCCCACCAAGCTTCGAGACATCCAAAAGTTCACCGGATGCTTGGCCTCCTTGAACTGCTTCATCAACCGGCTCGGAGAGAAAGCTCTCCCCCTCTACCGCCTCATGAAGAAGAGCACTCACTTCGAGTGGAACGACCAGGCCGACCAAGCTTTTCACGAGCTGAAGAAGATGCTGGCCACGCCGCCTGTCCTAGCGGCGCCGACTAAGAAAGAGCCCATGCTCCTTTACATTGCCACAACCAGCCGGGTGGTCAGCACCGTCATCGTAGTCCAACGCCCAGAAGAAGGCCGAGCCCAGCCGGTCCAGAGGCCGGTGTATTATTTGAGCGAGGTGTTGTCCGCTTCAAAGCAGAACTACCCGCACTACCAGAAGATGTGTTACGGCGTGTACTTCACCGCCAAGAAGCTAAAGCCCTACTTTCAAGAGCATCCCATCACGGTCGTATGCACCGCCCCGCTGGCCGAGATCATAGGCAGCCGGGACGCATCTGGCCGGGTGGCGAAATGGGCCATCGAGCTGGCCCCTTACGCAATATTCTACCAGCCCCGCACCGCCATCAAGTCCCAAGCACTGGCCGACTTCCTCGTCGACTGGGCCGAGACCCAGTACCTGCTGCCGGCTCCCGACTCCACCCATTGGCGCATGCACTTTGACGGGTCCAAGATGCGCACCGGCTTGGGAGCCGGCGTCGTCCTTACCTCTCCCAAAGGCGACAAGCTCAGATACACGCTGCAGATTCACTTTGCCGCCTCCAACAATGTAGCCGAGTACGAGGCACTCATACACGGGCTCCGGCTTGCCAAGGAACTCGGCATTCGCCGGATCCTATGTTATGGCGACTCAGACCTGGTGGTTCAGCAATCATCTGGCGACTGGGACGCCAAGGACGCAAATATGGCAAGCTACCGCTTCCTGGTTCAACAACTCAGCGGATACTTTGAAGGATGTGAGTTCCTCGACGTACCGCGAGCCGACAACGAGCCAGCCGATGCCCTAGCTCGAATAGGCTCCACTCGGCAAGCAATACCAACCGGCATCACTCTACAATGCCTCCTCAAGCCATCCATCAAGCCGTCTCCAGAGTCCGATTCCATCTTCGTACCGCCTGACCCCGACGCGGCCTGGTCCGGCTCAAAGAACCAAGCAGGCGACCCCGGGAATTCAGTAGTCGGCCCGGGGACTTCGGCAACCGGCTCGGGGACTGCCACACCCGGCTCGGGGACTGCAGTAGCCGGCCCGGGGACTACACCAACACAATAGCCGGCGGCCGACTCCAGCATTTCACCACCCAGCCCGCCCACCCTGGTGGCAGTAGCCACATTGGCAGTAGGAGAAGTCGCGGCTCCGTCATTGGCTCAGTCCATCCTCAACTTCCTAGTAAACCAAGATCTGTCGGCTGACGAAACAGAGGAAAGACAAGTCCAACGTCGAGCCGGAGCATACACAATCGTCAACAAAGAACTCGTCAAGCGCAGTGTCACTGGAGTCCTCCAATGGTGCGTCGAGCAAGAGAAGGGCATTGCAATCCTCAGAGACATTCACCAAGGAGAATGCGGCCACCATGCGGCTTCAAGATCACTCGTCGCCAAAGCTTTCCGCCATGGTTTCTTCTGGCCGACTGCTTTGGATGACGCCAAAGAATTAGTTAAATATTGCAAAGGGTGCCAACTCTTCAGCTCCAAGCAACACATGCCGGCTTCGGCACTCAAGACCATTCCCCTCACCTGGCCCTTCGCCGTTTGGGGACTGGACATGGTGGTCCCATTCAAGACGGCGCGCGGAGGCATGACGCATTTGCTCGTCACTGTGGACAAATTCACCAAGTGGATTGAGGCAAAGCCGATCAAGAAGCTGAATGGGTCGACTGCTGTGACATTCATTGCAGACATAACAACTCGGTACGGCGTGCCACACAGCATCATCACCGACAATGGCACAGATTTTGCCAAAGGAGCCTTGGCACGTTTCTGCGCAGCCCAAGGTATCCGGCTGGACTTAGCATCCGTCGCCCACCCGCAGTCAAACGGCCAGGTCGAGCGAGCCAACGGCCTCATCCTCTCCGGCATCAAGCCCTGACTGGTCGTACCACTGGAGCGTTCAGCCGGCTGTTGGCTCGATGAGCTGCCGGCTGTCCTCTGGAGTCTGCGCACTACCCCAAACAAGTCAACCGGCTTCACTCCTTTCTTCCTCGTGTACGGTGCTGAGGCGATCATCCCAAGCGACATCAAGTTCGACTCGCCCCAGGTAACCATGTACACGGAGGCGAAGGCCAAGGAAGCACAAGAAGACGACGTCGACCTGCTGGAAGAAGGCCGGCTGTTAGCCCTCAGCCGGTCTGCCATCTACCAGCAGGGTTTGCGCCGCTACCACAGTCGGAAGGTCAGGCCAAGATCTTTCCAAGAGGGCGATCTTGTGCTCCGGCTGATCCAGTGAACAGCCGGCCAGCACAAGCTCTCGGCCCCTTGGGAGGGCCCCTTCGTCATCAACAGGGCTCTAGGCAATGACTCCTAATACCTAATCGACGCGCAGAAGCCCAACGCACGCAAGAGAGACGACTCCGGCAAGGAGTCGGAACGACCATGGAACGCCAACCTCCTTCGAAGATTTTACAGTTGAAATGCAGTATGTATCACGCTAACTTCTGTACTAAATACGAGACAATAGGCCCCCCGAGGAGGGCTCGGGGACTGCCATCTTTTATCTATGAATGAAAAGTATCATGCTTATGACCTTGTCATTTCATTTACTTGTTCCATCCGGCACCGGGTTCGACTAGTCGGCCCGGGGACTGGCCGACTGGAGTTATATTAGAAGTCCTACCCGCGGTCAGACAAGTAGTGTGCCGATACCCAGGCTTAGCTCTTTCCAAAGTCGCAGTTCGAAGAACCGGCTGTCCGGCTGGCAAGAGTCAAAAGCAGGAAAGGATGCCCACACAAAAAATGGCCAGGGACCAATGGACTAATATAACGAAAGCCGGTTTGCCGCCTACCACCGACCGACTACCAAAGTAGCCGGCTGGCCGGTTTCCATTCACTTCACTTCAATCCAAGAAAGCTCGAGTACTTGCCTCCCCAAAGAGGGAAGGCGGCAAAGGAAAAAGCCTAAGGATAAAAAGCATACGCGAATGGAAACCAAACATGCACATAATAATATTTACATAAAAGACCTCCAAGAGGCCAGCATTCAACATAGTTTGGATACACCCCCAGTGGGTGGAACTGCGAAAGCCTAATAAAGATTGTTCAAAAGGCAACAAGTAGGAAAAATAAGGACGGCAGGTCAAGCTGGCGGAGTGACCGACGAGCCGGGCTGGTCGGCGGAGACGGTTGTGCCGGCTGAAGGAGTGGCCGGCTGGCGAACCTCGGCTTGATCACGGCCTCCCGCAGAGGGCGCGCTTCCACGCGCCTCGTTGCTGGAGGCACGGTCAGCCTGAGGCCGGCCGGTTGTTCCACTAGCCGGGTCGACGTCTTCACCGTCCTCTTCTTCGTCATCCTCGCCCTCGTCGCTGGAGGCGATCTCCTCTGCCGAGTCCTCGCCCACCGCCGGGTTCAGCCTGAACCACTCCTCCGGCTGGGCAACGCCGTCATCATTGATTTCAGGTGCAAAAACGCTGATGTCGGTGCACTCGGCGATCGTCGAAGCACGCTGGGCGATAGCCGGCCGCACCTCCTCCAGCTCCGCATCGGCCTCCAGCCGCCAAGTGCGCAGCTGGTCCAGGTTCAGCCCTGGGTACCAAGCTCGAACGAACTCCAATGCCTGCCCGGCTCCAAGACGGGCCGCCGATGCCTTCCAAGCTTCAAAGTGACCGACTGCGACCTCCAGCCAGTCGGCAGTCCGTCTTGGGGTGCGGGGGATCGTCTTGCTGGGCCAGAGGGCGGCCAACACCTGCGCCCCGGCATGTTGGAGCCGGCGAAGCATCCGGTGAGCCGGCTGCAGCCGCGCTTGGATAGCCAAGAGCTGCTCCTCAAGCGTCCGATTCGCGTCCGGCGCGATGTTGACCCCCGCCTGACGGCGCGCCTCACGATGGGCCTCGATGGTTTGGGCGGCGAAGGCGGAGTAGCCGGGAAAGTAGTCTGCACAAGAAAATAGGCAGCCGCATAACTCAGGCCAAAAACCAGGCGACAAGGGGCAGGAGAGGAGCGAGGAAGGCGGCTTACCATCGATCAAGTCCTTGATGCGGCCGAAGCCTTCATCCAGCGCTCGCCGGGTCTCAGCCCAGCTCGCCGCCTCGGTCTCAAACTCTGCCTTTAGGGCGGCCTCGCTATCCTGCGCTTTCTGCAGGGCCGCCTTGTGGCTCTCCTCTTGGTCAGCCAGCTTCTTGGCCAGGCGGTCATGCTCCTGGACCAAGGCAGCGTACTCAGCATCCTTGGTACGAAGGGCGGCCTGCGCTTCACCGAGCTCCCTCCTCAAGTCGGCGTTGGCCCCTGAAAGCACGAAAGACGAAAGAAAAAAACCAATAAGGAAAAAGTCATCAAGGAAGATCCGACCCGACTGCTCAGCAGTCGGCCCGAATCTCGGGGACTACACCCAGTGGGTGCGCTGACGCGCCCCCACAGGAGACAGACAAGATCAAGCACTTACTTCGGCTGTTGGCCAGGTCGTCGGTCTTCCGACCCAACTCCTGAGCCTGGGAGTTGAAGGCGGCAGCACGGGAGTTATGATATTCCTAGAAGTTCAGACAGGAAGCAAAAATAAGGTAGTTGTCAAGAAAGATCCGACCCGACTGCTCAGCAGTCGGCCCGAATCTCGGGGACTACGCCCAGTGGGTGCGCTGACGTGCCCCCATGGAAGAAATCAAGAGACCAAAGCGGCCAAGAATGAAAGACTCACCCGGATGGCGGCCCGTGTCGACAGGAACTCCTGGGTGTACTGCTGCAGCAGGGCGGCCTGAGCTTGAAGCCGGCTCCGGACCTCTTGAGCCGCCACATTCAGCTCGCCAGTCCCCCCGCTGGGAGTCCACTCGGACGTGGCGGTGCTGGCCGCCTCCAGAGCCTCCGCCGACTGGCCGGAGCCCGCAACTCGGCGCGACTCTGGCGAGCGGCGCCTCCCCCTGCGCGTCGACGCGTCACCGACTGCACCTCGAAGCCGGCTCCGTCCTCTGGCTCACCCCCGGCCGGCTCCTCTGGCGCCGCTGACGATTGGCCGCCTTGGCCCGCTCCGGTTGGCGCTGCCGGCGGCGCTCTCCCCGCGAAGACCACGAGTTCCTCCCTCCTCTCCATCAGCGGCGGGTCTTGGACGATTTCCTCCGCCAGGAGCAATGGGGTGTCAGGGGCCACGGCTCGGAGGGGAATGGCGAGCAGCGGAGGCTGGTCACGCGAACCCTCCGCCTCCATTTCCGCGGTCGCCGCCTCCGCCTGGGCCTTGGCTGCCGCGTCGGCCTGCTCCCTTGCCGCCTGGGCGGCCGCTTTTTCTGCCGCCTCACGCTCCTCCTGCGCCTCACGGGCGTTCCGCTCCGTGGCCTCCCTGAGGTCGGCGCGGGGGTCCACACGGCGGGAGCCCGAAGACCCTCCAGTCGGCCCAACTACGGAGCCGCCCGGACCCCGCTCAAGGGAAAGCGGCGCCCTGTCCAGCAAGTGGGAAAAGGTTAGGAAGAATGTTCGAACATGAGAGAATGATGAAAAGCATGCGACCAGGCAATCGACGACTTACGCTGAGACCGCCTGAGGCTGCTTCACCGCCTTGCGGAAGCGGGCCGCTTTCGCAGCCGCCTCATCTCGTTTGGTCGCCGCGGTGGAGGCTTTGGACTTCTTCGGCCGACTTCCGAAGAGGATTGACGCGGCCCGGCGCTTCTGTGCGCCGTCGCTGGTAGCCGGCGCGGTGGACAAGCCCGCGCCCTGATGGTCGGCCGCCGGCTGGAGATGCGGGGCGACTTCGGCTTCGGCATCATCCGGCTAGTCCTCGAAGCTGACGGTAAGCCCTGTGCCTCCGGGCTCGGCATCGTCCCCCACGACGGCGTCTTCCATGGCGGCCGCCCCCAAATCCGGGTCGTCGACGTCATCCACCATGCGGTCGGGGACGTACTGGCGTTCTATCCCTGCTGCCCCGGTCGTCAGCGGAAGAAGGGGGTTCTGCTAAGAAGAACCGACCGATCAGAAGCCGGCCATCATAAAGCCGGCTACCAACAAAAAGAAGAAAGAGAGGAAAGCTTACCACGGGCGGAGGGTTGGTGCGACAATACGGCACCTTGCCGTATCGCCAGTCCTCGGCGAGCTTGCAATTGGAGATATGATTTACCATGTATGACACCTCCGCATAAGGCATCTCCCTGGTGCTCAGCCGGCTTGGGTCGAAGCGCCCGCTCATCTGACACATCATGTGGGGCCGACTTTGGAGAGGAAGTATCCGGCGCTCCACGAAGGCGGCCACCAAGTCGGCCCCGCTCAGGCCTTCCGACTGGATCATCACCCGAAGCCGGGAGACGGCAGCATTCCCGGCCTGAGACAGTGACCTGGACCGGAAACTCCATGAGGGCTGCCTCCCAGCCGGCGGGCCGGTTGCGTAAGCCGGCAGGTTGACGTGTTCTCCTTGCTGGGCGACGTTCTTCACGTAGAAGTACGACTTCTGCCAGATCTTCACCGACTGGATCAGGGGGATGGATGGGAACGGGTTGTTCTCGCCCGACCTCCTCATGGCGATGTAGGCCCCGCAGGGGGCGGGCACGCCTGCGACGACGGTGCCGAGTTTGCTCTGGAATAATTCCCCCCAGAGCTCCAGCGTGGGGAGCAGCCCCAATAAACCTTCACAGAGAGAGATGAAGGCTGACAGCAGCATCACCGCGTTGGGCGTGAGGTGACGCGGCTGAAGATTGTAGAACTCAAGGAAGGAGCGCAGGAATCCGCTCGCCGGAAGGCCGAAGCCGCGCAGGAAGTGCGAGCGGAAGATGACCCGCTCGCCCTCCTCCGGTGCCGGCGAGATCTCCGTCTCTGGCGCCAGGCGGACCCGCACGAGGTTGGCGTCGAGCAGGCGCCGAGTCTGGCGGAGGAACTCAACATGGTCCTCATGGACGTTGGAGCCATCCCACGAGCTCGACAGCGCCATGGGAGCAAGACGATGTGGCGGCGCAGCGGCGCTGAGACGGGAGGCTGTGGCGGCAACGAGAGGAAGAAAGGAGGACGAGAAGGGGCGGAGCGAGAGAGAGCGTGCGAACCTCTGTCTCTCCCCCTCCTCCCCCTACTTATAGGCTCGCATGGCGGAGCCGAGGAGGCGCGGCGTGGGGAAACGTGGGGATCGATCGTGCCCATTCCTCCACGTCCCGCGTTTATTGCGCCCTAACGGCGAAATAAAATCGCCACGGGAAGGCGAGCGGTCCACCTGGGCCGCAGAAGATCAGCGTTCGGGCCGAGGCCTAGGAGTGGCGGGCCCGGACCTTTGTTCTCTGCTATTAGTGACTTTGGAGTGACTTTTTGTTGCATGTTGAGGGATAGTTATGTTGATCCAATTATGTTATCATTGTTGAGGGAACTTACACTAGCGAAAGTATGAACCCTAGGCCTTGTTTCAACACATTGCAATACCGTTTACGCTCACTTTTATCATTAGTTACCTTGCTGTTTTTATATTTTTAGATTACAAAAACTATTATCTACTATCCATATACCACTTGTATCACCATCTCTTCGCCAAACTAGTGCACCTATATAATTTACCATTGTATTGGGTGTGTTGGGGACACAAGAGACTCTTTGTTATTTGGTTGCAGGGTTGCTTGAGAGAGACCATCTTCATCCTACGCCTCCTACAGATTGATAAACCTTAGGTCATCCACTTGAGGGAAATTTGCTACTATCCTACAAACCTCTGCACTTGGAGGCCCAACAAAGTCTACAAGAAGAAGGTTGTGTAGTAGACATCAGTGACCGACACGTGGCATCCACCGTAACGGAACGCCGTTAAGCTATCGGGTCAGGTTTTGGATCCGATAACCCGTTAACAGCCCCGACCAATGGGAAATTTCCACATGTAAAATTCTTATTGGCCGGACGAAACACGTGTCGGCTCGTCAGTGGGTCAGATAGGCGCTTATGATATGTCGACACGTGCCACGACCCACCACTGGCCCATTTAGCTTACAAAGTCGGCCCGTTTGACTTGGTTAAAAGTTAACGGGCTAGCCCATGAAAAGCCTGTTAACGGTCTCTTCGCAAATATCCCATTTTACGGCCCGTTAGGCCCTAAAGGAAATCGGCCCAACAATGTCATGTGGCCCGTCGAATATAACACCAGCCCATTTCACTTTCGGCCCATGTATGGCCCACGACGTCTTTCGGCCCATATGAGGCCTTCGTACCTTTCGGCCCTTTATAGGCCCACGGTGACTCTAGCCCATAATGAACAGTAATTTTCTTTATACCCGTTAATGGCCCGTGATTTACATGGGCCATTTCCAGCCCGTGTTAGCTTTCGGCCTATTGACGGCCCATACGTTCTTGGGCTCCTTTTCGGCCCTCGATTACGTCTGGCCCGTTACTGGCTTGTTCCCCTAATGGGCCAAATTCGGCCCATGGCAAGAGTCGGCCCATTACTGGCCTATTCCCCTAATGGGCCAAATTCGGCCCATGGCAAGAGTCGGCCCGTTACTGGCCTGTTACCCTAATGGGCTAAATTCGGCCCATGGCAAGAGTCGGCCCGTTTCTGTCCTGTTAACCCATTGCGCCGTTTCCAGCCCGTCCTATATTCTGGCCCATTAACAACCCGTTATGACTGTGACAGAATTAAGCCTTTGTTGTCCTACGGCTTGTTAACGGCGTGTTACCATGCTGGGCCGATACCAATTACACCCGATTACGGCCCATGTAGACCCATTTATCCGATGACCCGAGGCCCACCGATTACAGGCCCATTTATCGACGGCCCGTAGGAGACCCATGGATCCTACGGCCCGTATATGGCCCATGGTAGTTGCGGCCACTAGCAAACCAGGGAAAAAGAAGACTAGGAAATAAATAAGGCCGAAACTAACGCTAGGCTATTAAGGCGATTGCACAGATTACATCCACTCGGCATCAAAGATCGCCACCAGTGCAAATATAGGGAACACCCTACACTATACAAAAATGGCTTGCTATTTTCGTCAGCCGGTGGCTGCACGTTAAGAATAAATTTTGTATCGCACCAAAACAAATTACAACTATATAACAAAAGGAAGGTTGGCATAAAACTTAATAGTCTAGCAGATAAATGCACCACCAGAAGTTCAGAAGCTTAGTTCATTTGAGCTGACTGTTACGTTTTCATGTTGTATTGTCCGATGGAGCACCATAACCCTCGCCTTCATTTCCCCTAGGCTCCTGAACAACATAGCAAATGTCTGATAGTCTGGTTTCAAAACCATGCATATCTTGACGACATTGAGCAATGTTTCTCCTTGTTTCACAAAGGGTCTCTGTTAGGGAATGGACTTGTGTCTGGAGCGCAGATACAACATTGCTTTGAGCTTGCATATCTTGATCATGAGGCAGTTTGGGCGATATTGCCTTAACAACCAACCCAGTATTACGCAGGAACGTGCTTTTGGCACTATTAGTGGACATGTACTGACCCACTGCAGCAAGTGCTGACATTGCGGTTATAGTTGCCTCGCCACCTTCAGAAGATGGCGGTTCCACCATTTTTTCCATAGCTCGCTGAAAAGTTGAGGTTTTACATTAGTAGTACCAGAACAGAAGATATTAAGGAGGCAGCAAAACCAAACAAAATATCTTTGGTCTATATACAGAACTTATTCTGGTGAACCCATGTAAAATATTAGTTGTATTTTATTGCAAAAAACCAGGTTCCAAACATATGACCATGTACCATCGCTAATGTATTGTCTATTTCTTCACATTGTATTGAGGGCTAAGGATAAAGAGACGAAGTTTATAATACGGTAAGCATAGTATGACATCATTCATATCACAAAACAACTGAGAACAGACAAACAGGCAATTGTAACGTTGTGTGGGCAAGTCCAGCACGAAACTAGATTACGGGTCAAGATCAAAGGAACATCACTCCTCTCTTTTAAACCTTGTAAGGTGCAATGATACGCTAAGACAACTGTGTATAAAATTGAAAAGAGTAATAGACATTGGTTGCAAACCATGGAGTTCAAGGCACAAGTCAGAGTAAGTAGTAGTTGAAAGGCATGAGGATTAAGGACTTACAACAGCGGCTTTGACTGGTGTAGTCATGCCCTTCTTCTTGCTGGTGTGAAAGTCCTTGAAGATTTCCACAACATTTGGTTCATGTACTTTTTGGTCCTTGCGGGCTTTCGTCTACATTTTGAACAAGTCAATATAGATCTGATAATATGGTACAGTGAAAAGTGTGAAACAACAGCTAATTACAAGAGCCTTGTAGTGTGCAATATAGCTACGAGATCCTGTCGTCTGTTGGAATTTCACTTTCATACGGTTGGCCTTGTTCTTTGAACAGTTCACCTACAAGAAGATAGATTTGTGTGGCACATGCGTAAATAGGACTTCAACATGTGATATGATCACATATATATAATGTACCTGATACTTTGGATCAGACCAATGTTTAACAAGGCCCCTCTAGTCTTTATTCGATATATTTTCCACTGGAGATGTTTGGGAAAGTTCACTATTAGCCTTGCCTTCAAAGTGAATTTTCCTCAAGTTATACCGATACTGTTGCAGAGCAGACTTGACAACATGGGTGCAAGCTTGTCTGGTTGCATCATCTTGGCTATCCAACTTGAACCTCATCTGTTGAAAATTATGGGAGTCTCATTATCAGCAACCTAGAAAGTATGGGACAGAGCAAGACGATATTACTAGTTTCAATACATAACCATACTTACAGATAAATGGTCGAGGAAGGTGTTGAGCTGGGTTTTGTCTTTGTCATTCCTGTACTGAATCCATGTTGGGAGGATACGTACATGACACTTAACGGCAACCGCTGCCTCTGATACTAACTTGGCGAACTCTGTAGCATCACGTGGCCTTTCTAAACCTGCCTCAAAACGGATCTCCATTATTCCCCCTCTAGATTTAGTTAACCTATCAAGCATTATCCTTGATGTTTGTTTCCTCTTGCGCCTAGGTGCTAGTCCAACAACGAACATAGGAAGTGTTAGTGTACATCAAACTGTGAGACTACATATAAAGAAGCATGCAACTGTAACTTGACTCCAGCAACTACC
This sequence comes from Triticum dicoccoides, assembly GCF_002162155.2. Taxonomy (NCBI): domain Eukaryota; kingdom Viridiplantae; phylum Streptophyta; class Magnoliopsida; order Poales; family Poaceae; genus Triticum; species Triticum dicoccoides. The sequence continues at coordinate 549,297,344 of NC_041390.1, forward strand.
TTCTTGATGTTGAAGCTCACAAGGTTCATCTGATATTGTCAACTCGTCTTGTGTCAAGAGTGCTTGGGAAGTAGTGTCAGATGGAAAGGGAGCTTGGGAACATGCTTGTAACATCCCAAATTTTCAATTTGGAATGTTATACTGTCAGAGTAAATAGCCATGGGTAGCCTAGCCGGCTTCCCCTGGCCCTTTTGAAAAAAATTAGGAGCCCGTCCGGCTCTCAAGAATCCAAGACATGGGGCCGCCTTCCCCTTGCTGGCTGTCACCCAGGCCGGCTTTCGGAAGGCGGCCCGACTTGAGCCCTCATGAAGAAAGCCATGGGAGGGCCGACTTCGAGAAGCCGGCCGCGAGGAGGCCGACTCCAAGAAGCCGGCTCCCATAAAGCGGTCTCAACCGTACCCTCAAAGTTTGCATCCACCTAGCGGCGATGAGACGGGGCGTGGCTACAGTAAAGCCTGCCACCCCCAAATCCCGAAGCACGATCGGCAGAGTGCACCGTACGGGTGACCATGACCCGCCCGACGCAACACTGTTGCCATGCCGACCCTGACGCCATCCACGACGGACTACCAGCGCGGCCCACGGGCGGTGGGTCCCTTCGGGCAGAGAGACACCCGAAGGTGGCCACACCTCCCCCAGTCGGCCCAAGAGAGAGCCGGCTCCCCGCAGCCGGCTTGCCATCTTCCTCGAAGGAGACGCCCCATTAAGGAGACAAGACGCGGTGAGGCTACAGTGATCGCCCGCCGGGCGGCGGCACTGTAGCCACGCTTGCCTCGACGAAGCCCACATCACCAAGATAGAGCAACAGTAACCAGCCACCGATCAAGTCCTGGACAGTGGGGCCTGCCTGTCGACCAAGGGGCCGGCAGCCGGCGGGACCCACCAGTCGGCGGGCCCCAGCAGCCGGCGCGGAAGCCGGCGAGCGCAGTCACAGACGGCTGGGCCACGCGCCCAGCCGGATTACCATTGTACCCCCAGGGGGTAGGCCTATATAAACCCCCCGGGGCGCCCATGCAAAGGGTTGGACCCCCAGCTAGTTTTAGACACCACACAAGGAGAAGAAGCAAGCTAGCCGTGCCCTTCTTTCTCCTCCCACCGAACAACTCAAGGAGCATTGTGTAGCTACTTGTCCATCTAGTGATCTTGCGGAGACCCCGCAGAGCAGCAGTAGGGGCGTTATCTCCACGGAGAGCCCCGAAGCTGGGTAAGATTCGCCGGCGTGCATGTCTTCGCCTCATCCCGTTTCCAGGCACCGGCGACGTCTTACTGGCTCCCACAATGATAAGCCACCCGTTGGCATATGTCGCACCTACCACCCGACATATACACTAGATCATCATTGCATATCATTTTTTATTGCATTTTGGTTGATCCAGAAATTTCACGCAACTCAAGTACCCTCGGAGAGAGTTGGGGATTTCGATATTTTCATACTTGAGTTTTCCTCAAATTTTGAAAATAGGATCATTTGATTTTATTTATTTTATCTTCAATTATTTCTATCACAAAAATATGAGAGAGGGAATAAAATGACTTTCCCAAAATAAATAAATATTAAGGATTTAATAATAAAATCAAATAAGATTTTATTTTGGATTTATTTGCTATTTTATTTGAATTTAGGAAAAATGCGCGTTTTCCAAAATTGCATTTAGGCCCCAAATAAATGTTCATCCTGTGCGGCTTGATATTAGAAGCTGGGGGAAATTTATTTTGGGATTTTTGGAGTCTGTTTAGTATTCCTTTTGTTCGTTTTCTGAGCGTAATCATTTAAAAAAAATCCGAACCGACCTTGGGCCGTGTCCGGCCAGGACTCCGCCTGGCCGGGACTTTATATAGCGCGACCCCGGGCCGCCCCCAGCCCAAGCCGCGCCGCCCGCCCAAACCCTAGCCGCGCCGCGCCCCAACCGCCGCTGGAGCTCGCCGCCGACGAGGTCGAGCCGCCCGCCATTTTTTTAGAAAACCGTTGGTCTTCACCGGTTTTATTTCGGTTTTTTTAGATTCGTTTTATATATATATCGGTTTTTTTCTCAGTTTAGTTAATTAGCGAGCGTTCGCTCGTTCGTTCGTTTTAACGAACGCGTTCTTCGTTTAGATCCAGATAATGAACGTTCATTAATCTGTTCGTTGTTTTCTTTTTCTCGGATTTATTCCGCGATTTTTCTGATCGCGATTTCTAATCCGATTTTCATTCTAGTATAACTTTTCGCTTGTTTATCGGAATCAGGCGATTCAAGCGCCTGGAGTTTCGTCTCGAAACCCTCTTTCCGTTTAACCAACTCAAACAAGTTTTTGCCTCTGTAAAATTTGACCTAGATCCAAAATAGTAAATGAAGCCTGTTTCTTTTGCCGTTTGTCTTTCGTTGCTTCGTTCGATTTGATTCTTTTTGCCAACCGGAGTTCTTATGTTGAACTTTCTGGATAGATCTCTTATTTGAGTTTTAACTATGCATTAGTTGAGTACTTATTGTATGCTTGTTTGTTTGCGATAGAGTACCCGGAGTGCGCCGCTTGCTACTTCGAATCGCTAGGTTTCATGGATCATCAGCAAGGCAAGTAACACTTTGATCGTACTTCCTACTACCCAATTTTATTGCATTAGATAAACCCTCACACATTGCATGATTAGGATCTAATTAAATTGTGGGTTTGGGAAGTAGATGAGGTAGTACCTATTACCTGTTATTATCAAACCTTTGGGAGTTACTTCCACGTTTGCTTATTATGCCATGCTATGCTAGTAGACGTGGATTGGGTGAGTGTATCCATGACAAATGTGAGTTTGTTAAATTAATGGTTTATCTAAGGTGGCAACTTAAATACACATCTGGGTGGATTGAGGCACCTAGGTATTCCAGCGATTGCCTGTTTTTCTTTTGGACCGCCACCCAGGCCCAAAGGGATCATGAGATTATTCATACTAGAAACTTCCGTGTGCAGCCACAAGCTACTATGGGCTCTAGCATAGTTGACTAAGTCGTGTGAACTCTTACAGTGGTAGACTAGCAGATGTAGGGGATGTAGGTTGGTACGGTCTACCCGTTCGTAAGGTGCAAGCTTCTGAAAGACTATGTCTTGGTCATCCATTTCTCAAACATCATGTAGTGCGAGAATCCCAACGGAGGAGATCGAGTCTTGTGGGGAAAAGTGCACAAACCTCTGTAGAGTGTATAAACTAATCATGGTTAGTCGTGTCCCCGGTTATGGACGTTTTGAGTATCTAGTACCTGGATTTATCATGTGAATCTCATCATGTTACTCTAATTAATTTTGTTGGGTTTTAATGATGTTACTTAATTGGGATTGAGAATGCTGTCAACCATTCTCAATGTTTAACAACCACCATGATAGTTAAATAAATTTTATTCCTTTGCAGTAGGGAAAATTTGGCTTTACGCAAAACTGTAACCATAGAGCTTTCCACCAGCCAAATATGAATGTAGTATATCATTACTCTTTCATTGCTCTCTATGTGTTACATTGCCAGCATATTCCATGTGCTGACCCGTTTCGGGCTGCAATGTTCATGTTGCAGACTTTTCAGATGACGAGTAAGGTGCTTTTAGGTCGTGGTTCTGTACTCAGTGATGCCGTTGGATTTGATGGACTCACTTACCTTCCAAGCCTTCCGCTGTTATCGTTATTAGATGGCCTTAAGCCATATTTATTGTAATAAGTTCTCTTTTGAGACACTCGATGTAAAAAGTGTGTGATTGCTACTCTGTTATAAATCCTTCAAGTACTGTGTGGTGTCAGCATTGCTGATCCAGGGATGACACCAGAGCACAGAGATTGGACCATTTGAGGTCTGGTCGCTACAAGATGGTATCAGAGCACACGCTGACTGTAGGACACGACCACTAAGCTAAAGCCCTAGATCACTACTCACTCTTCTCATTCCGACTCCTCATCTTTTCTACTCTTTTAGGATGGTAGATGCAAGGAACAAGTTCACGCAACCGGATGAAGATACACCCTTTGGACGTCACTTGAAGGAAGTCACTTGATATCTGAACATAGGAGTACCAAGCTTCACCAGAACCTACAACGCCACTTTAACTGAAGAGGAGCGCTGGATGATTCAAGTTCAAGTTCCAGGAAGGACGTTCATGCCAGTCACTGAGCCCATAGAGTTTTCCTTTGATGCACCAATCTGGAGTCTAGGAAAGAGCATGGCAGCCCACATCGCCATGGGACGCATTGGAGAAGTTTACCACAATGATCTCAAGGATACTATCTACCAGATTTGTGGGCACCGAGATGAGCACTGGGAGATGATCAGCACCAGGAAGGATAGATCAATTGCAGCTTTTATCCAGGAGTTAAACCAGCACATTCGACGTCAGGAAAATCAGATGTGCGCAGACATGATAGATCTGAAGAAGGCGAGGACAAGAATCAAGGAACTGGAGGAAGAACTCAAGGCTACACGTGAAGATTATGAAGAGGAAATTGAAATACTAGTGGACAAGAATGCCGACCTAACAATGAAGATTGGAGTATTTATGGGAGGCCCTACACCAGTAGAAGAAGACGAAGAACCCAAAGAGATTCGCTTGGAAGACTACATCATCATTGATGACACCGACTCGGATCCAGATGATAGCGATGATGACTATGTTGTTGAAGCTAGAGCAGATATCATGGAGTCGGCAACCGAAGAATATTTCTAGTAGACCACTCCAATAGTAGTAGTAGTCCACCATGTAAATATAGTAGTCCGAGCACGTTTGCGATAGTTAGATCGATTGTATGCCCTTGTTTGATTGAATGAAGTGAATTGTTTGCTTTTGCCTCATGTGCATATGGGTAGTGTTTTCTCTCTAGACCCCTCTCTATTCTTAAATCTCATCTTTTCTAAACTCTCAGATGCCTCCGAGACATGACCCCGGATTTACCTTCCCACCGGAGCTCACTCAGTTGATCCAGCAGCAGAACACATTGATGCAGTTGCTAGTCCAGAATCAGAATCAGGGGAACAACAACAACAATCCACCACCACCACCACCTGTTGACCACTTAGCCCGTTTTCTTAGGCTGAATCCGCCGGTGTTTTCCAGTAGCACCGAGCCGATAGTAGCAGATGATTGGCTTCGTAAGATAGCAAGGGAGTTGACCACGGCAGGATGCACAGATGCGGAAAAGGTGAAGTTTGCCGATCATCAGCTTGACGGACCCGCAGCATCATGGTGGGAGAATTTCACAGCCACTTTCCCTATCGACACTATCACATGGGACCAGTTTCAGCAGGCTTTCCGTACTGCCCATGTTTCAGCAGGAGCTATGGCCATGAAGAAGCGTGATTTTCGCAACTTGCACCAAGGAGGACGGACAGTTGGCCAGTATGTGGAGGACTTTAGTAAGCTAGCACGTTATGCCCCAGATGATGTTGCTACGGATGCAGCTAAGCAGGAGAAGTTTCTGGAAGGACTGAATGATGAGTTGAGCATGCAGTTGATGGTAGCAACCTTCAACAACTACCAGGAGTTGGTAGATCGTGCTCTTATGATTGAAGGGAAGCAGCAACAGATTGAGAATCGCAAGAGGAAGTATGGACAAGGGAAGTACAACTCAGGAGCTCAGCAGAAGCCATGTTTTACCCCTAGACCGGGAGGACATTTTCAGCATACCCATGGAGGAGGTAGCTCGCACAATCATAATGGCACCAAGAATGGAGGAAGCAACGACCAAAACCGTACCAACCCATCAACCCCAGCCAAGAGAGACCTGAGCCAAGTCACTTGTTTTAAGTGCTAGAAGACCGGACATTATGCCAATGAATGTCCTGAAGCCTAGAAGGGAAATGGCAATGGAAGCTCTGGGAAGAAGCCAAACCCTTTCAACAGGGGACAGGTGAACCACGTTAACGTGGAGGAGGTTGAAGAGCAGCCCGATGCAGTAATCGGTAAGTTTTTGGTTAAGTCATTTACTGCACTCGTTCTTTTTGATACTGGTGCATCGCATTCATACATCTCAAGGGGATTTGTGGATAAGTATGAATTACCAACCCAAGCCCTTAGGTCACCCATGTTAGTAAGCTCACCAGGAGCGGAGTATATGGCTAGTCTATGGTGTGATCGGTTACCATTGAGGATTGATAACTACGTATTTCCCTCAAAACTAATAGTATTGGAATCTCAAGGATTGGATGTGATATTAGGCATGGATTGGTTATCAAAGTATGACGGGAATATTGAATGCGCCAGTAAGACAATTTTGCTTACAACACCAGAAGGAAGAAGGATCAAGTATGTATCCCGGCATGTGCCTAAAAGGACTCAAGTAAATTCCCTAACATGAGTTGTGCAGGAGGAAGTACCAGTAGTGAAGGATTTCCCTGATGTATTTCTAGAGGAGTTGCCAGGCATGCCACCGGATAGAGATATTGAGTTTTTGATTGAGCTTTTGCCAGGCACAAGGCCAATATATAAGAGACCATACAAGATGCCCGCAAAGGATTTCGAGGAGATTAAGAAGCAGATTAAGGAGTTACAAGATAAAGGATATATTCGCCCAAGTTCTTCGCCTTGGGGATCGTCAGTACTTCTAGTGGAGAAGAAGGATGGATCGTTAAGGATGGTTGTTGATTATCAAGGATTGAATGAAGTAATCATCAAGAACAAGTACCCAGTACCGATGATCAATGATCTATTTGATCGATTGCAAGGAGCTAAGGTATTTTCCAAGATCGATCTGCGATTAGGGTACCATTAGTTGAAGATTCGAGAACAAGATATACCTAAGACAACTTTTACCACCAGGTACAGGCTGTACGAGTATACCATTATGTCATTTGGACTGACTAACGCACCTGCATATTTTATGAACATGATGAACAAAGTGTTTATGGAGGTTTTGGATAAGTTCATCGTAGTGTTCATTGATGATATCCTGGTTTACTCAAGGAATGAAGAGGAGCATAAAGAGCATTTGCGTTTGGTGCTTGGTAAACTCAGAAAACATCAGTTATATGCCAAGTTTAGCAAATGTGAATTTTGGTTGAAGGAAGTTGGATTTCTCGGACACGTTATACCCGGAGAAGGTATAACAGTGGATCCCACCAAGGTTGACACTGTGACAAATAGGGAGGCACCAACAACAGTTGGAGAGATCCGGAGTTTTCTTGGACTCACAGGATACTACCGGAGATTCATTGAAAATTTCTCAAAGATTGCGAAGCCTATGACGGAGTTGTTGAAGAAGGATACCAAGTTCAAATGGACTGAAGAGTGTGAGGCCAGTTTCCAGGAGTTGAAGAAGCGTCTGTTTACATCACCAGTGTTGATTTTGCCATATCAGACCAAGGATTATGAGGTGTATTGCGACGCTTCACGTTGAGGACTTGGAACAGTGCTTATTCAGGAAGGAAGAGTTGTTTCATATGCCTCACGACAGCTTAAGCCTCATGAGTTGAATTATGCTACGCATGATTTGGAGTTAGCAGCCGTAGTGCATGCGTTGAAGACTTGGAGACATTTTCTCATTGGAAATCATTGCGAGGTGTACACGGATCACAAGAGTTTGAAGTATATTTTCACGCAGAAGGAGTTGAATCTCAGGCAAAGGAGATGGTTGGAGCTTATCAAGGATTATGATATGAGGTTGCATTATCACCCCGGAAAGGCTAACGTAGTAGCCGATGCGCTGAGCCGTAAAAGCCATATCAACACCTTAATGACGGGAGATTTACCAAGAGAGTTAGCCAAGAATCTTCGTGAGCTATGTTTGGAGATAGTTCCGAGAGGCTATGTAGCAGCATTGGAGATTCAGTCTACTTTGATGGATAAAATAAGAGAAGCTCAAAGGACTGACAAGGAGATTGCTTCTATTAAGGAGAAAATGAGCAAAGGAAAAACTAAAGGATTTCATGAGGATGAGCACGATACCCTGTGGTTTGAAGACCGTGTTTATGTGCCCAATGACCCGGAGATCAGGAAGTTAATTCTGTAGGAAGCCCATGATTCACCATATTCGATTCACCCAGGAAATACCAAGTTGTATTTGGTTTTGAAGGATACTTTCTGGTGGACCGGAATGAAGAAGGATATTGCGGAGTATGTAGCAGTTTGTGATGTATGTCAAAGAGTAAAGGCAGAGCATCAGAAGCCAGTGAGACTGCTACAGCCATTGCCAATACCCGAATGGAAGTGGGATAAGTTAGGCATGGATTTTATTAAAGGATTGCCCAGAACTCGTTCAGGCTATGACTCGATTTGGGTTGTAGTCGATCATTTGACAAAGGTAGCTCATTTCATTCCAGTGAAGACTACCTAGACCAGTGCTAAGCTGGCAAAGATATACATGACCAGGATTGTATGTCTGCATGGAGTTCCAAGGAGCATTGTATCAGATAGACGAACCTAGTTTACCTCAAAATTCTGGAATCAGTTGCATGAAACCATGGGTACTAGGCTAGAGTTCAGTACATCTTTCCATCCACAGACAGATGGACAGACCGAGAGAGTCAGTCAAATTTTGGAGGATATGCTGAGAGCTTGTGCGCTAGACTATGGATCTAGTTGGGACGAGAATTTGCCATATGCAGAGTTCTCTTACAATAACAATTATCAATCTAGTTTGAAGATGGCCCCTTTCGAAGCCTTCTACGGAAGGAGGTGCAGGACCCCATTGTCGTGGGATGAAGTTGGAGACCGTCAGTTGTTTGGACCGGATCTGATTAAGGAGTCTGAACAGAAGGTGAAATTGATTCGCGATAGGCTCAAGGTAGCCCAATCCAGACAGAAGAGCTACGCAGATTCTAAACGCAAGGAGATAGTTTACAAAGTCGGAGACCGAGGTTATCTTCGAGTATCTCCACTTCGAGGAGTTAAGCGCTTTGGAGTTAATGGAAAGTTAGCGCCACGTTTTGTAGGACCATACAAGGTTTTGGAGCGTATGGGAGAAGTAGCCTACAAGTTGGAATTGCCCGAAGGATTGTCAGGAGTTCACGACGTGTTCCACGTTTCACAGTTGAAGAAGTGCCACGCGGAGATGGCTGATATACCACTAAGAGATACAGTGCCGCTGGAAGCGATTCAGTTGGACAGTGATTTGACCTATGAGGAGAAACCAGTTAAGATTCTTGAGTATGCCAGCCGAGTCACCCGCAGCAAGGTTATTAAGTTTTGTAAAGTTCAGTGGAGCCACCACACGGAGGATGAAGCCACCTACGAACGAGAGGAAGAATTGCTGAAGGACCACCCTCACCTATTTTCTAGCCAACCCGAATCTCGAGGGCGAGATTCATCTTAAGGGGGTAGGTTTGTAACATCCCAAATTTTCAATTTGGAATGTTATACACTAGATCATCATTGCATATCATATTTTATTGCATTTTGGTTGATCCAGAAATTTCATGCAACTCAAGGACCCTCGGAGAGAGTTGGGGATTTCGATATTTTCATACTTGAGTTTTCCTCAAATTTTGAAAATAGGATCATTTGATTTTATTTATTTTATCTTCAATTATTTCTATCACAAAAATATGAGAGAGGGAATAAAATGACTTTCCCAAAATAAAGAAATATTGAGGATTTAATAATAAAATCAAATACGATTTTATTTTGGATTTATTTGCTATTTTATTTGAATTTAGGAAAAATGCGTGTATTTCAAAATTGCATTTAGGCCCCAAATAAATGTTCATCCTGTGCGACTTGACTTTAGAAGCCGGGGAAAGTTTATTTAGGGATTTTTGGAGTCCGTTTAGTATTCCTTTTGTTTTTTTCTGAGCGTAATCATTTAAAAAAAATCCGAACCGACCTTGGGCCGTGTCCGGCCAGGACTCCGCCTGACTGGGGCTTTATATAGCGCGACCCCGGGCTGCCCCCAGCCCAAGCCGCGCCGCCCGCCCAAACCCTAGCCACGCCGCGCCCCAGCCGCCGCTGCCGCCGCCCGTCGCTGCCGCCGCCGGAGCTCGCCGCCGATGAGGTCGAGCCGCCCGCCGTTTTTTTTAGAAAACCGTTGGTTTTCACCGGTTTTATTTTCGGTTTTTTAGATTCGTTTTTTAGATAGATCAGTTTTTTTCTCGGTTTAGTTAATTAGCGAGCGTTCGCTCGTTCGTTCGTTTTAAAGAACGCGTTCTTCATTTAGATCCAGATAACGAACGTTCGTTCGTTAATCTGTTCGTTGTTTTTTTTTTCGAATTTATTCCGCGATTTTTCTGATCGTAATTTCTGATCCGATTTTCGTTCTAGTATAACTTTTTGCTCGTTTATCGGAATCAGGCGATTCAAGCGCCTGGAATTTCATCTCGAAACCCTCTTTCCGTTTAACCAAGTTAAACAAGTTTTTGCCTTTGTAAAATTTGACCTAGATCCAAAATAGTAAACGAAGCCTGTTTATTTTGCCGTTTGTCTTTCGTTGCTTTGTTCGATTTGATTCTTTTTGTCAACCGGAGTTCTTAAGTTGAACTTTCTGGTTAGATATCTTATTTGAGTTTTACCTATGCATTAATTGAGTACTTATTGTATGCTTGTTTGTTTGCGATAGAGTACCCAGAGTGCACCGCTTGCTACTTCGAATCGCTAGGTTTCATGGATCATCAACAAGGCAAGCAACACTTTGATCATACTTCCTACTACCCAGTTTTATTGCATTAGATCAACCCTCACACATTGCATGATTAGGATCTAATTAAATTGTGGGTTTGGGAAGTAGATGAGGTAGTACCTATTACCTGTTATTATCAAACCTTTGGGAGTTACTTCTACGTTTGCTTATTATGCCATGCTATGCTAGTAGACGTGGATTGGGTGAGTGTATCCATGATAGATGTGAGTTTGTTAAATTAATGGTTTATCTAAGGTGGCAACTTAAATACACATCTGGGTGGATTGAGGCACCTAGGTATTCCAGCGATTGCCTATTTTTCTTTTGGACCGCCACCCAGGCCCAAAGGGATCATGAGATTATTCATACTAGAAACTTCCGTGTGCAGCCACAAGCTACTATGGGCTCTAGCATAGTTTACTAAGTCGTGCGAACTCTTACAGTGGTAGACTAGCAGATGTAGGGGATGTAGGTTGGTACTGTCTACCCGTTCGTAAGGTGCAAGCACTTCTGAAAGACTATGTCTCGGTCATCCGTTTCTCAAACATCATGTAGTGCGAGAATCCCAACGGAGGAGATCGAGTCTTGTGGGGAAAAGTGCGCAAACCTCTGGAGAGTGTATAAACTAATCATGGTTAGCCGTGTCCCCAGTTATGGATGTTTTGAGTATCTAGTACCTGGATTATCATGTGAATCTCATCATGTTACTCTAATTAATTTTGTTGGGTTTTAATGATGTTACTTAATTGGGATTGAGAATGCTGTCAACCATTCTCAATGTTTAACAACCACCATGATAGTTAAATAAATTTTATTCCTTTGCAGTAGGGAAAAATTGGCTTTACGCAAAACTGTAACCATAGAGCTTTCCACCAGCCAAATATGCATGTAGTATATCATTACTCTTTCATTGCTCTCTCTTTGTTACATTGCTAGCATATTCCATGTGCTGACCCGTTTCGGGCTGGAACGTTCATGTTGCAGACTTTTCAGACGATGAGTAAGGTGCTTTTAGGTTGTGGTTCTATACTCATTGATGCCGTTGGAGTTGATGGACTCACTTACCTTCCAAGCCTCCCACTGTTATCGTTATTAGATGGCCTTCAGCCATATTTATTGTAATAAGTTCTCTTTGGAGACACTCGATTTAAAAAGTGTGTGATTGCTACTCTATTATAAATAGTACTGTGTGGTGTCAGCATTACTGATCCAGGGATGACACCGGAGCACACAGATTGGACCGTTTGAGGTCTGGTCGCTACAGTGCTGCTAGCTCAGTTGACGCACGAGTAAGTCGTGCAGCTGGTAGTACTGTGGTAGGTGTTGCAAGAACTAGGGCCGTCTCTACTTGTTTGGTGGCAACTATTTGTTTTTGTTTGGCTTTTTTTGCAACTCGTGTAGCATGGGATGCCGTGTTTGTAGAATTTTCCGCCGGACTTTGACCTTCTATTGCACCATTAGTACCAGCAGAATCTGCAGGATTCATCCGCTTCTCATTCCCTGCCATTCCGTGTTTCTTCCTCTTTCTCTGTGCCATGTTAAGTCAAGCCGACAAGAAAAATGAATAACAATTTAGTTCTTCAGAACAAATTGATGCGTGATGCAGACGAACTGAACTTTGATGTTAGACAACCACATGATAGCAGGATGTAATATGTATGAAAAACAGGACGGAAGAGATAACCAGAACTATGATGTGTAAACTAAGAAGAAGACATTTCACCAAATTAGAAGCAATGCAATGGAAGGTAGACACCATATGAAAGATGCTACAAATATCGCTCTGCCAAGTTAACAGTGTCTCATCATAAATGGCATTTAAACAAATGTGAAGCAGTACAAGAAATAAATCATATGCAAGATGCAAACAACATTACACTACCATGTTAGAGGTCTCTTGTCATTAGTGCCATTGCATATTCAGCATTGCACATTCACAACTTATGATGTGTAAACTAATGAGAAGGCATTTCAACAAATTAGAAGCAATGAAAGCTAGACACCATATGAAAGATGCAATGAATATCACTCTACCAAGTTAAAACTGTCTCGTCATAAGTGCCATTTCAACAAATTAGTAGTACAAGCTAGAAAAGAATGTGAGATGTAACCTATATCACACTCCGGAGTCAAACGTGTCTTATGATAAGTGATTGTTGCAGGTTACACAACAGTAGTAATTTGATGTAAGAACATGGTGTGATAGACAGATATTGTATGTTCTAGAAACAGGAACACATGTCTTATTCAAGTATAATGTGTACAGTAAGCAGATGGAATTCAACAAAATTAGAAGCAATACAAGCTAGACATCACACATAACATGCAACCACATATAACAGTGCCAAGTTAGAGGGAGCACCGGTGATGCTGCACTAGGGGAGACGTGCTCATCATAAACACAGCTTTGTTGAGTGTCTATGCATGTGTTGTCTGGGAAATCATCTTGGGGGTGTGGAGGAGTAGAAACTGTAGAGACCCTCCGTTCGGAAGGAGCACCTTTATCCGCTGCCTTGCTAACTTCCTTCCGCTTTATTGATTTTGAATTGTCAAGTAAAACTGATAAGAAAAAGCAATAAAATTCTCTCTTCAGAACTCATTCATGCATGATACTGACAATTACTACTTTGATTTAAGGCAAACACATGATACCAGGATGGAATATGTACGAAAAACAGGACGGTATGGCATGGTCACAACTGTTTGTGTAAACTAAGCAGAAACCATTCCAGCAAATATGAAGCAATGCAAGCTAGACACCACATGAAAGATGCAACCAATATGACTCTGCCAAGTTAAAAGCGTCCCATCATAAATGGAATTTCAACAGATTAGAAGTAGCGCATGCTATAAATCATATGAAAGATGCAACTAATATCGCACTGCATATACTAAAGGTGTCTCATCATGTTGATTGATGCGGGATACAAAAACAACAATAGTTTTATGTAAGGACATGCTTAATAGACAGATGTACTATGTACTAAATACATGAAGGAATGTCACATTAACAGGTATAATGTATAAGCTAAGCAGACACCATATGCAACATGCAGTTTAACCAGATTGGAAGAATTACAATCTAGACACCATATGCAACATGCAACCACATATCACGCTGCCAAGTTAGAGCAAGCACCTGCGATGCTAGTGTAGGGGAAATGCTGTAATCAACTACAGAGCTACGTTCACTATCTTCATCTAGCATTTCTGTTTCTTGAGAATCATGTCGGGAGGCTAACGCTGCATTCTTTAAATGAGGAGTAGTCCCCTTGCCTACTTGCCTCGTCATAAGTTAAAGCAAGCACCTGGGATGGTGGTTCATTGCGAGCGAGGTCATCAACTCAAGAGCTACGTTTACCGTCTCCATCTGCTAACACTGCACCCTTTATAGCGCTATAACGTGTCTTGCCTACCCGCATACGAAGCTGAGCAACTTCTCTCTTTTTGGCTTCTCTCATGGCAGCAGAGTCTAAAATACCCTTGCATAAAAACACAATAGTGAGAGTAAGGGTGAAGTGTGTGTAGAACTAGTGCACTGTAAAAGTAGCAGATAGCAGGTGGCTGAAAAATAAATGACAGGAGACATATGATAGCTCTACAACATTGCATGGCAAACAAAATTAGATTCTACTCCGTATGATTTTGTAATATATGAGCACAGGAAATGCAGGTACTCCTCCAGCACACCACCACATGTGGTCATATCTAAGATAACAGTCGACTGAAAATAAATAGGTCAGTCGATTTTTTAATGAACCGTCCGATCTATAAGGAACGGGCAGATGGCCTTCGTCTACCTCCCGCCAGTCACTATTGACGATCTTTCTTGAACCGCCAGCGACCACCGGCCCAGACCGCTGCCTCCGCCGCCCCGCCCTCTCATCGACCTCACACCACCGCCGTGCTTGGCAGCGCCCCCAGGCCATCCCTTTAATCTCGGCCGACCTCCAGATCAGGCGCCAGTAGCTCTAGGCCGCACACGCCCCTAAGATAAACACGAAGGCACTGCTGCCCCGGCGTAATAGGCGTACTAGCGCCTGTTACGCCGGGGAATGCTTCCGTTAATTGGGAATCAACTGGCCAGAAATTGAAATTCAGGGGGGAGACGGACCTCTAGCTAAGGTGAAATAGTATATGAGGAGAAACCTTGTGCATCGCGAGTTACTAGGAACATCTAGTATCAAGAAGAAGCGGTCAACTAGTGTCTTCTATGGGATGAATACTGTGCAAGCAGAGACATAAGATTTGCACGAATAAGGGAAGAGGAGTACCTTTTTCGGTTGCCGGTGTGGTCACCTCCACATGTTGCGCCGATCTTCTTCTTTTTACCGGGGAAACCGATGTTCTGGAGGGTGCAGGCTTGGACGAACCCATGGCCAAATTGTTGACTGTGTTGCCATGGCCGTATGTTGGTGGAGGGGAAGCAGATCCGAGGCGGCGAAGGATGGCGTAGTAGGAATAGCTCCGGTGCAATGGAGGGTGGCGAAGTTGGAGCGGCAGCGGTGAGGTGCGGGACGACGTGGTTGAACTGGCTCGGGTACGGATGGCTCGGCCTCGGCTTCAACTACTAGCCGTGGAGGGCGTTGCGGTTGAGGTTGCGGTGGACGACGACATCGGGGTATCGGCTCCAGCGTGATGGAGGAGCGCGGCGGTTGATGGGTGGGATGGGGTGGCGGACGGAGGACGCCGAGGTTTCGCGGCTGATGGAGAGGTAGTTTTGGCGCCCACAGAGTACGAATGGGGAATCGGACGGGTGTGGGGAACCATGTTTTGGTCTGGGACGCGCTTGTGTTTGGCTTTTTTGAACATAAGATGGGACGCACTTGTTTGAAATTTGGGGAAAGTACAAACTTTGCCCCCCTCTTAAATTTTGGACCTACTGTGGGTCGAGGGTAGGATGGTAATCCCAGGTGTCCCAAATAGTGGGCGGGAGCGATTTCGGCCGCGCACATGTGTGCTTAGGCGGCCATTGTGTATGAATGTTTTTCGGATGCGGTTGCGTGGCGTCTAGATGAAGCTACAAACCTACCCCGGTTTAGACCTTTGGACGTCGGGCCGGTAGGTTTCACGGGTCGGAGTTATTAGAAAAGTAATTTCCTTGTACTACCAAACATTGGTCTCACGCGGTTTCGGGCGAGTAGAGGCTCTTTTGGCGCTTCGTTCGAAATTTTGAAACACAAGCATTCTCGTTTAGAGTACTCTTGAACTATGAGGATTGACCTAAATAGACAATGTTATATTTGACCTTGTATGTTTGAAAACCTCATTAAATTATCCGCTTCTTTTTGAAATTTTGACACTTGAAAAATCCTATAACTACGATCATTTTGGAATGGAGGAGCTAAATTTGAATCTATTTTGTACACGACTACATATGCTATTATGTACAAAATCAGAGCAAAGATTGGTGCCCCCGTAATTTAGGTATGGTTTACAAATGCCATGATATCAAATTCAAATAATTGAATGGACTTCATGTTGAATTCGATTTTTTTAAACCACCTTAAGTTGAATTCAAATGTATGCTAGTTCATAGGTAGCTATTTCTAATGTCCATTGTGTAACTTTCGTATGTATTATGTGCGTTACACACACAACATGAACTATACTCACGTTTATATTCGATTGCTAAAGCGATGCATTGTCTGGAGTTCAAAATACTAACTATGTGGATCAATTGTGTTGAATAATAACATAGTCATGCTCAAATTCGATAGAATCTAGATGTCTGATGGATCAATGACCGCTCCTTACGCGAATTGCAAATATCATGATCCCATCCTAATACTTGGATATAATTTATATCTTTAATCAATGTGTAGAGCAGTCTTTTACGTGTAGTTTCACTCTCCATCGGTGGTCTCTCACACATGCTCACACACTCTCTCCCGAGGTGTCTTTCTCGCACACATGCTCTAGATATAACCCTCCCTCCCTCTCGAAACCATTTACAACTGTTTTCACTAACCTTTATCACAAGCACTCTTCCTCTCGCAAACATACACATGCACAATCCTCATCGACCCTTTCTATATACATGGACCTGCCTACGTGTCTCATGTATGCACATTATCTTTACGCCCGTCTCTCACGCATTGTCTCACACCTCTCTTCCTAATCGACGAGTATGATTCTAGCAGAGCATTCTGTAGGATGCCCCTTAAAGTTAGGTTGGATGAATAGTAATATTAGAGATAAAGGGGTTACCTTAGTCCGAGAACCTAGGGTTACAAATCCTAGACAGCTTTGTCAGTGGACATAGAGTCCTTCACAATTCTGCTATCTTTGTCTTGTACGACTAGTCATCCATGGGTCTTCCTAAATGCGTCACGGGCCGACCAATGTGGCGCAGGACGGAACCGAACGAAGGGCCTCACCTCGACCCACCGGACCTCACGCGGTGACACACCCTCTGCCCCCACGTCTCATTATCTTCTCACACCCACACATACCAACACAAACACCACACACATAAAATTTCTCCTGGTGCCTCTATTCCCTCCCCCCTTGCATATACACACTCAAGGGAATGGAATCTCTTGTCGTGACGTCATATTCGTCTCTCTCTCTAGACCACTCTCATTTCTCGTGCTATGTCTCCCACGCCCCCCCGTCGGCCCCTCTATCCATGCCTCTCTCGAATACGTAATACACACACATACCTCTCTAGGCCCCGCCAAATGCATCAACTACACATTCACACATGTTACATCACGTACCCCATTGATCTAAAAAGCCCTCTCTTCACGTTTATTTCGCATACAATATTCCTTTTGAATAAAGTGTGGCCAAAAAATTATTTTAGAGTTTCTACATATATACAACATTACAAAGTTATATGGAGGAGTACGAACGCTAATTTGCATTGCATGGTGCCCATAATGATATTTATTCCACATTATGAATTTGTATATGTTTATACTATATACAAAGTTAGTCATAATAAAGAGAAACGAAGAGCATCTCTCTCCATCACATACCCCCCTGTACGCCCCTTTCACGTATGCACACACAACTATCTCCAGGTCCTCTAAAAGTAAGCCCCCAGAAAATTCACGCATGTTTCATCTTTCTCTCGCGATATATGCAATGACGATCATTGTATTTGAAGCGAGAGCACGATACGTACATTGGACTTCAGTATCCACTCATTACGGTCACCATTTACGTTTACTGGTTATTATTCAGTCACGGGCTCACCGTACAACTCTGTATTTGCTCATGACATGACTAGTTGACCAGTTAAACGCTCCACGTGGCACCTCTAGTGTTGCATCACATTATCTCACTACCATCGTGCCCACTTGTTGACTTGTATCTACTCTACATCTACACTCTTATAAAATACATAAAATACACTCTTATAAAAACAGAGTTGGTGATGATGGTGTGCCTGCCATCCTGCAATATAGGCCATCCGATTTATATCTACGGATATGAAAGAAACTATGGCAATTTTGCAAAAAGGTACCCACACACCTCTCCACATTTGCAAATAAGGCCTTCCCTCGTTCATCCTTTTCTCTCACAAGATAAACAAGTCATACAAATGCATCTTGATGTTACATGCAACACACAGGCATCTTGCTAGTAAGAATGAAAAAAACGACAAAAAATATTTGGACGGTGGTTCGAAGTCATGACCGCGGGCACAATGGACAAGGTGGCCTTGTATTGGTATGCTGAGCCGTCTCTTTTAACACACAGGAGCTGGTGTGGTGATTATACACAGACGCGCGCATGCATACAAACTGCATCCATGCAACACTCACACAAACACATGCACCCACCCACGCATGCACGCAACACTCACACGTACACACGCAGGCATGCACGCACGCAACACTCACACGCACGCACGCAACACTCACACGCACACACGCACGCATGCATGCACACACTAGTACACCACACGACCAACACACACTCTCACGCTCAAGTGCTCAACCTACACGTGCATGCGCACACATCAAGCCCTGATAGACACATACGCAACCATGTGATTCCCGCGCACGGGTTGGAGCCTTGTCGTGCCTGCGTAAATTTGTGTTTATCTGACCGTTTGCCTATGCAAACTGACAGGTGGGACCCACAAGGAATGTGGTTAATTTAACTAGTCAACATGGCGCCACACAGACTATTTGGCCGGTCAACAGAGTGCAATCCGATGCTCAACTGTGAGCAAGTGACCCTATAATCACCGCAAAACGTATATAGTGACCGTAATCAGCTTATTCTGAAGTTCGGTGACCGTATTACGCTTTTCTCTCTGTAGGCCCTCCAAAACTACATCTCTACACGTTCTCGCATGTTACATCTAACAACTATGCAATACAGCACTACTACTACACTCTAACACAATAAATCGTATGTGTTTTTAGTTTTACTAGATATCATATTGTTACTTATAATTATTCAGTTTGCATACATTAAAATTGCCTTTGAAATGTATGGCCAGTATCATCTACCGTGTGGGAAAAATCCCGCCCTTTCCTGCTTAATCGGGTTTGTATCAATGGATCGTGCGAAACAACAAAACTATAGTACTATACAGTACAAGTGATAGTTCACTAGGCCGTCGTGTCGTCTACTCCTCCGTCGTAAGAGTGGAGCGCCCGCTTTCATAAATCTTCTAGTCCCTTTCACCGACATGTGGGACATCAAGCTACCGGGTCCACGTGCCATACCGGAATACATTGCAGAGCAGCCGGGGTGAAGCACCCTAGTCATGGCGCCGGCATAGTAATGAGCAATGAGGCGTCAAATCACAAAGCTGCACCTTTCCCGCAGTTAAGTTGGAGGGACGAAGCAACCATCATTTCACTCGTTGCTGAATCCACTTCTCCCTCATCTTCTTCAACTTAACCACGTGTTGCTTCTGCCGTTGTTCTACCTCATGTGGGACGCGGATCGGCTTGGTAAAGCACTGACACGTGGGACCGCATGTTAGCAAACCGCCAAGACAACGTCCTCCGAAAATAAGAAGCCTAATCCTAGACTTACAAAGGGCTACGTAGCTGCTACGTATACTTTCCATCTAATCTATATATGCGCCCCCTGATTTTCAGGTGGGGTGGGCCTAATCCTCTCCT
Organism: Triticum dicoccoides; assembly: GCF_002162155.2. Classification (NCBI taxonomy): domain Eukaryota; kingdom Viridiplantae; phylum Streptophyta; class Magnoliopsida; order Poales; family Poaceae; genus Triticum; species Triticum dicoccoides. The sequence continues at coordinate 549,316,990 of NC_041390.1, forward strand.
TTAATCCAATCAAATAGTCCCACATCACATCAGTTCATAACATTACGTAAACCATTACATGGATGTAGCATTTCTCAAATAAGAAAGCTCCCCCGCCATCCGCGCGGCAAAATCACCTCCTTTTCACTAATCTTGATTCTATAATTTTTTAGATCAATATAATTGAGATTTGTATAGATAGCACACAGGAGCAAAACTAAGTGGTACGGTTAAGGGAATCCACAATGTGTAGCCAAATGTGAAAATAGCTTTTGCCATCGTGGGAACCATTGTGGATGGTGTTGCCAAAGCCAAAAAAGATGGAACCGAAGCTCCCTGATTGATTGATTGAAGGAATAGAAAAATGCAACATCTCTCCTCTTTCTCCCATGCTTGGACGCATGTAGTACAGTATAGAGCACAGAGTCTACTCCCCTGTCCCTTGTATCACAAATCACAAAGCAGTGAGGCATCAAATCACAAAAGCACGGACGAAGCAACCATCATTTCACTCTTCGCTGACTCCGCTTCTCCATCGTCTTCTTTGAGAAACCATCTCACCGCACTTGTACTCCTAGTAGTACTAGTAAAGGACCTCCTGGATGCAAATAAGGCGGTTGTCTCGGCTTGCAGGCGGCACTTGCGAACGACTTACCGTGGTCTCCCTCAATGGTGTTCTCCGTCGAACGCACTTTGCCAAACCACCACCAAAAAAAGATATCGTTGACGTCACCGCAATGGGGAAGGAAGTCAAATATAGTTACTACCTCCATTTTTTTGTACACAAGGCCAGTATATCAAAATTACAATTTGCAAAGGGCCACTAACACTAATCAAGGCAAAATTGATGGGGTTAGCAACCAAGGACATTAATATCCCCTGCATGCATGCGGAAGTGAGAAGGTTGGTTTGCATGGCGCTGCATTAATCAAGCGATGCAAAGTGAGATGGTTAGCTCTTTGGTCTTTGGAGAAAAAAATACGCATTAATTGACACGTGAAACAAGGATTTGTATCGATTAAATCCCGCGAAGGAAAACCCCGCCTTTCTTTTTTAACACTAGTACTCCTAGTACGTACGTACTTATCCTGTTTGGGTCTAGGCCATGCATTGCCAAACTTCGCCACACATTTTTGCCAAGCTTGCCTAAAGTTTTCAAAATGAGAAGGAGGTACACTTGCGCACAGCATCGCGGTCGCACCGCACCCTCACACGGTCGCTCCTGCACGCCGCGGTCGCACCGCATCCTCACACGGTCGCTCCTGCACGCCGCAAACCCAACCAAGGGAACGCACCCTCACTGACACGTGCTGTCGCATGTGAACAAACCAAACTCAGCCATCCTATCGCTGACACATAATTTTCGTTCATAGATTATGTTTATCCAACCGCATGTTGGGGAGTATCCGTACAGCCCGTGCGGTGGTCTGTTGGGGAAGAAGAAGAGGTGTGGAAGAAGGAAAGAAGGGTTAGGAGACGTAGGATATTCATCCAACCGCCTGAAATGGTAGACTGACCCAAGTCAGGCGACTTGCATAACAAATATATGTTTTTACACAGCAAAAGATCCATAAAAACAACAACATAAATAAAAACTATCACTGCTCGGGGAAAGAGACGACCTCGTCGTCTTTGGCTGCCGGCGCGAACCAGCCGTCGCTGCCGACGTGTGTCTCCGCACCGTGGTTGTCCTCGGCCTCCAGCTACTCGTTCAAGCGGAGCGTGCGGGCGCTCTGCACGGACGAGAGCACAACTCGGTTCAAGTCGAGGACGTCCGGTTCCGCCTGCAGGAGGGCCTCAATGGCAGCGGCATCCGTGCGCTCCGTGTCGAGTCGAGCCTCCGCCGCCCGGTTCAAGTCCAGGGCGTCTGGTTCCGCCTGCAGGAGGGCATCGATGAGAGCGGCATCCGCGCGCTCTGCGTCGAGTCGAGCCTCTGTCACCTGGTTCAAGTCCAGGATGTCCGGTTCCTCCTGCAGGAGGGCCTCGATGGCAGCGGCACCCACGCGCTCCGCCTCAAGTTGAGCCTCCGCCGACCGGTTCACATCCACACATCTGGTTCCGCCTGCAGGAGAGCCTCGATGGCAGTGGCATGCGCGCGCTCCGCGTCGAGTTGAGCCTCTGCCTCCCGGTCCTCCTTTAGTATCACCATGTTGAACCGCTGGTCCGCCTGCACCATGGGGGACTCGGACGCCGGCACGAAGTCGACGTCCATCGTCTCATACCCATCGAGGGCCTTATGCGCCGCGACCTCCGCCATGAACATTGAATCGGCTTCCTCCTCTTCATAGCTTGGCTCCAGAGAACTCAGGGATTGGCCCGCCGCAAAGTGAGCTTGGGAACAGAGGTCTGTGGTGCCGACCGCCGCCGCGGTTTCTGCGCGGTGCTCCGGCGTCAGCATCTTGTAGTAAGTGATCTTGCGGCGCACCATGGCTTTCCGGCGAACTAGGGGATGCTTGATGCGGGCTAGGGGATCGAAAGGTGGGGGAATGGGCTGGAGATTTGGTGTGGTTTTAGGGCAGTGGCTGGCTGTCGGAGTAAATAGCCATGGGTAGCCTAGCCGGCTTCCCCTGGCCCTTCTGAAAAAATTACGAGCCCGTCTGGCTCTCTAGAATCCAAGACATAGGGCCGCCTTCCCCTTGCTGGCTGTCACCCAGGCCGGCTTTCGGAAGGCGGCCCGACTTTAGCCCTCATGAAGAAAGCTTTGGAGAGGGCCGACTTCGAGAAGCCGGCCGCAAGAAGGCCGACTCCAAGAAGCCGACTCCCATAAAGTGGTCGAGACCGTACCCTCAAAGTTTGCATCCACCTAGCGGCGATGAGATGGGGCGTGGCTATAGTGAAGCCTGCCACCCCCGAATCCCAGAGCACGCCTGGCACAGTGCGCCGTACGGAGTGGCCATGACCCGTCCGGCGCGGCACTATTGCCATGTTGACCCTGATGTCATCCACGACGGGCTACTAGTACGGCCCACGAGCGGTGGGCCCCTTCGGGCAGAGAGACACCCGAAGGCGGCCTGGCCTCCCCCAGTCGGCCCGAGACGGGGCCGGCTCCCCGCAACCGACTCGCTTCCCCCCTCGAAGAAGACGCCCCATTAAGGAGACAAGACGCGGTAAGTCTACAGTGATCGCCCACAGGACGGCGGCACTGTAGCCACGCTTACCTTGACGAAGCCCTCGTCATCAGGTTGAGGCAACAGTAACCAGTCACCGACAAGACCCTTGGTAGTGGGGCCTGTCTGTCGCCAAGGAGTTGGCAGCCGGCGGGACCCACCAGCCGGCGGGCCCCAGCAGTCGGCACAAAAGCCGGCGAGCGCAGTCACAGACGGCTGGGCCTCGCGCCCAGTCGGATTACCATTGTACCCGCGGGGGGTAGGCCTATATAAACCCCCCGGGGCACCCATGCAAAGGGTTCGACCCCCTGCTAGTTTTAGACACCACACGAGGAGAAGAAGCAAGCTAGCCGTGCCCTTCTTCCTCCTCCCACCGAACAACTCAAGGAGCATTGTGTAGCTACTTGTCCATCCAGTGATCATGCGGAGACCCCGCAGAGCAGCAGTAGGGGTGTTATCTCCACGGAGAGCCCCGAAGCTGGGTAAGATTCGCCTGCGTGCATGTCTTCGCCTCATCCCGTTTCCAGGCACCGGCGACGTCTTACTAGCTCCCACAATGATAAGCCACCCGTTGGCATATGTCGCACCTACCACCCGACATTTGGCGCCCACCATGGGGCCAGGTGCACCGTCGTCCGGAGACCTGTTCTGGACGGGAACCCTCTTCCTCCCCAGCGAGCGTAGCCAGCCCGGCACGCCCGATGGCGCTTGCCCGGATGCGCTGCAAGGCGTCACCAACGTCTGCGCGGCGAGCAGCCTCGCCGATCTCCTTGACGAAACCCTCACCTCCGACGAGCTCACTTCCGATGAGGGCACCGACCACCTCGCCAACCTCCTCGGCCAGCTCCATGTCTCCAGCGAGCCCGCTGTGGATCTGGAGTCAGTTGGCTCCACCGACCCGACGCCTGTCGACTCCGACACGGCCTCCTTCGACACCTTCCCCACCAACGTCGCAATCTACAACGACCCGCTTCCTCGGACCGACGGCCGCGATACTGTCACCACCGAGGTGATGGTCATCGGCCACGACGGCCCGGCCGACGAGAGCGCCCACGACGCCCCGCACGCGGCGGCCCACGACTTGTCCACCCCACTCCCGGCTAATGCCGATGACGAAGCACTGGAGGCACACCGGGCGGGCCAAGCCGGGCCGGCCTTGTCAAGCAACGCGGCGCCGTCATCGCCAACACGTTGGGGGTCGACCGCCCGGTCTATGCCACTCCGTTTGAGAACTTTTGTGCCGCCCAGGCGGCCGTAGACGAGTTGGACAGCTTGGAGGCCAAAGACCTCCCCACATGACCCGGCGCATCCAGCAACTGATTGACGCGGCCGCACGACGGCTTGAAGCCGACGCCCGCGCGGGAAGCCCTCCCCCGCGCCGAGATCACGGCGCGATGTCTCGGATACCGACTACGAGCAACACCCGCGTGCAGCGTGAGAAAGAGCCGACGGCCAGCCGAAGCTGGACCCAAATCTCCATCGAGCGAGATGCGGATGGCCATCCCCGAGCCATGGAATGGCGGGGCAATCTGCCTCCGCCTCGACCCCTTGGAGAGAGATATCCCACCCCGCCGCCAGTGGCGCACCCGACTCTCAGCGGCCGACTAGGTCGCCGCGAAGGAGTCGGCGAGAACGACGCCCGCCATCGGATCGACCGCCTGGCGCGATCCCTGGCGCTGGAAGAAGAAGACGATGTCGGCCCGCCTTGTTTCGGCCCCCGCATCCGCGACGAGCCTTTCCCCAAAGGGTTCTCGCTCCCAAGAGACACGCCCAAGTACAACGGCTCCGTGAAGCCGGAAGATTGGTTGATCGACTACTCCACGGCGGTCAGCATAGCTAACGACAATCGGCGCGTTGCCGTGAAGTACGTGCCCCTCATGCTGCAAGGCATGGCGCGGACCTGGCTCAATAGCCTCAAGCCTCTCAGCATCAACAGTTGGCTAGATTTCACCGAAGCTTTCATCCGCAACTTCACCAGCACCTACAAGCGGGCCCCCAAGCCCAGGCAGCTCTCCCTGTGCGTACAGGGCTCGGCCGAGTCCACTCGCGACTACCTCACGCATTGGGCCGAGCTCCGCAATTCTTGCGAGGGGGTGCACGAGGTGCAAGCCATAGAATACTTCATAGCCGGATGCCGAGAAGGCACCCTCCTCAAGCACAAGCTCCTCTGCGACGAGCCGACTACCCTCGACGAGCTTCTGGACATAGCGGACAAGTACGCCACCGCCGACTCATCGATGAAGACCGAGCTTCGGGTAGACGCGTCCGGAAAAGTACTCAACCCGGCGCCTAAGACCCCGGCTGGGGATTCTGTGTAACACCGCCGATGCGACTATAGCTCCCACGTGTTGAGGCACAACTTAGAGACATAATCACATTAAAGGCATATGTCGCAAGTTAGGCAATCTTCACAACATCCCATGTGATATGAATAGTAAAGGGGAGAACATAGTTGGCTTACACTCGCCACGTCAATGAAGAACATAAATAACATTACATCATCCAAAACACTCATGGCCCGACTACGGTGCCAAAATAGAAGAGAACCCAACATGCGACACGGTCCCAATCACCCCCAACTGGGCACCACTACTGATCATCGGGAAAGGAAACGTAGTAACGCTGAGAGTCCTCATCGAACTCCCACTTGAGCTCGTACTCGTCACCTGGAGCGGAATCACCTGGACCTGCATCTGGAGTTATAGTAATCTGTGAGCCACAGGGACTCAGCAATCTCGCACCCTCACGATCAAGACTATTTAAGCTTATAGGAAGGGGGCAAATATATGTGGAGCTGCAGCAAGCGACTAGCATATATGGAGGCTATCTTATTCGCAAATGAGAGTGAGAAGAGGAGGCAAAGCACGAGCAAGAAACTAGAGAACAACCTGCGCAAACATTACTCCAACACCGTGTCCACTTCCCGAACCCCGCTGAGAAGAGGCCATCACGGTAACACACTCGGTTGATTCATTTTAATTAATTAAGGTTCAGTTATCTACAACCGGACATTAACAAATTCCCATCTGCCCATAACCTGCAGGGGAGTCCCAACTAGCAACGCTATAAGAGGGGGGCTGAGCAAAGCGGCAAGATAGCCAATCAACGGTTTGCTAGGACATGGTGGGTTAGAGGTTGACATGGCAATTTGGGAGGCTGACAAGCAAAAGGTAGGCATCGTAGCATTGGCATAGCAAAGAGCGAGCAAACTAGCATAACAAAGATAGTAGTGATTTCGAGGGTATGATCATCTTGCCTGCACAGCTGTCAGAGTTGACTGGATCCTCACAAGCAAACTCAACGGGCTCCTCGGTAGCGAACTCGTCTCCCGGCTCTACCCAAACAAGACAAACAAGCAATAAGGATACAATCAACCACGTGCAAGGATCAATTGATATGATGCAATGATGATATGCTATGCGGGATGCGATGCGGGATGCAAAATGCAAGATATGACAGGAAATGCATGAACCTGGCCTCAACTTGGAATCCCAAGGGTTCCACTGGAAAGATGAGACGAATCGCTTGAAAACGATATAAAGAACGCCGGAATCGGAGTTACGGTTTGGAAATGGCAAGCGTTTTAAGAATGACACCGGTCTGCGATTTACAGCAAGTAGGCATCTAAATGCAATGAAATGAACATGCTACAGCCACCAAACATGACAACAAAATACATGGCAGGGATTTACATAAGATGCTTAACAAAAGACTAGCACTGAGCCATGGCCAATTCATCCATTATGAGGTTCTAACAAGCATGGCAAAAACGCAAATGCAAAACAGATTCCAGACTTAGTGAAATTAACACTTGTCTGGAATTTCAGATCACGAAGCCCTCTTTGGAGCAGCAAAACAACATGATACATGACCTGATTAAGACAAGTAAGAACATGGCATGGAGCTACTCAACAAGCTTAACAAAAGACCCAAAGTGACCTGGGGCCAAAAGGGTTCACAAATTATACTAACAAGCACACGAACATAGCTAAAACACAATCAGTTTTCAGACTTAGTGAAAACTGAGGCATGCTGAAATATAACTCACGAAGGCATGTACACGAGCTCGATGCACTCACCACGGTGCAAGTCATGGCAAGGCAAGCATACATCCATTAAGAAGGCACAAAATGCTAGCTAGACATGGCAAGAACAATGGCATAGCATGCACAGATCAACTACAATAACATCGGCAAAATCGCAAACGAGTTGACGATCTACCCAGATTCACAACGAAGCAAAAGTAGAGCTCGATTGACTCAAGCTAGGTTGCTCCATAATTGCAAACAAAGACATGGATGGATAGACCATAACATGATTAACAAAACTCCTTTACTGATCATCCTCAAAAGAGGCACGGATCACTAGGAAACAAGCTGAACATATGGCATCATGAACTAAATAATCCCAGACTTAGTGAAAACTACTAAGTCCCTAAAAACAGATTTACCGGGTGCCTCACTTTGCAAGCTTGCACAAGTCACCACACACATCCTAAAAATGCATGGGTTGCACCTCTGGAAAGATAACAAGATGCTAAAAAAAACATATGAAGGACTCACAGGCATAGCATGCACACAATAATCATGACAAAAATGACAAAAGTCTAAGATGAACTAGCAGATCTGACAATTAACTCACGAAGCCTCCTTCTAGCAGCATCTCGGGCATCAAGATGAGATCAAATGAAAATGATGCAATGGAATGAAATGATGTACTCGTCGAGACGAACATTTTGATATACTATATGTCCAACACGGAGCTACGGATGCGGAGATATCACCGGTCAAAGTATGCACGAAAAATTAGGGTTCGGGGATAAAAAGTCAACCGAGGAGATATTTTTGGATCTCAGATCCAGATCGGACGGGAACTGAGGCACGCCGGAGAGGAACTTGAAGCTCGCCGGAGTTCTTGCCGGAGAGGAAGAAGAGGAGGCCGGACGTGGGGAGGGGCGGCGCCGGAGTTGGCGAGGGGCGGCGCCGGCTCGAGCGGCGTGGTGCGGAGGTCCGCGGCGGC
>NC_041390.1:549325463-549334844 GCF_002162155.2 Triticum dicoccoides
CCACGTGGTGCGTCATGGTTGGCTGGGCGTGGCGGGGGGACGCGTCCGGTCAGGCGGCGGACATGTCCGTCGGTGGCGGGGGAATTTTAGGGTTTCGGGGAGAGGGAGAGATCCGAAAATGGGGGGTGTCTATTTATAGGCATAGGGGGAGCTAGGAGAGTCCAAATGAGGTGCGGTTTTCGGCCACGCAATCATGATCGAACGCTCTAGATGATGGGGCAGAGTTTGGTGGGTTTTGGGCCAAAATGGAGGGGTGCTGGGCTGCAACACACACGAGGCCTTTTCGGTCCCTCGGTTAACCGTTGGAGTATCGAACGAAGTCCAAATGACACGGAACTTGACAGGCGGTCTACCGGTAGTAAACCAAGGCCGCTTGGCAAGTCTCGGTCCAATCTGGAAATGTTTAAACCCCACACATGAAATAAAGCTAGAAATGACCACCGGAGGAGAACGAATCGCCGGAAAGCAAAACGGACAACGGGGAAAATGCTCGAATGCATGAGATGAACACGTATGCAAAAGCAATGCATATGATGACATGATATGAGATGCATGACAAAGACAACAACACACGGAGACAAAGACCCGAACCCGAGAAATAAATAACTTAACACCGGAAATGGCAAGAGTTGGAGTACAAATAGGGAAAGTTACATCTGGGGCGTTACAACACTCCACCACTACGAAAAGATCTCGTCCCGAGATCTAGGACTGAAAGAACTCCGGGTACTCAGAACGGAGGTGATCCTCGCGTTCCCAGGTAGCTTCACGGTCGGAATGGTGTGACCACTTGACTTTGAGAAATTTGATTGACTTGCTGCGAGTCTTGCGTTCAATCTCTTTAAGAATAGCAACTGGGTGCTCACGATAAGAGAGATCTTCTTGGAGCTCAATGTCCTCGAAGTTGACTATGCGGTCAGGAGTCTTGAAGCACTTTCAAAGCTGAGAGACATGGAACACGTCATGAACATTTGCAAAGTTTGAAGGAAGCTCGAGTTGATAGGCGAGGTCGCCTCTCTTGCTGACAATCTTGAAAGGTCCCACGTATCTGGGGGCAAGCTTCCCTTTGATACCGAAGCGACGAGTACCTTTCATAGGAGAGGCGCGGAGGTAAACATGATCTCCGATCTCGAAAGCCAAATCACGGTGCTTACTATCATAGTAGCTCTTCTGGCGGGATTGGGCTGCTTTGAGGTTATCACGAATGACTTTGCACATTTCTTCTGCTTCTGTGATTAAGTCATTACCCAAAAGCTGACGTTCACCGGTTTCAGACCAGTTGAGAGGGGTACGGCACTTCCTGCCATACAGAATTTCAAATGGGGCCTTGCCCGAACTTGCTTGAAAACTATTGTTGTAGGAGAATTCAGCATAAGGAAGACAATCCTCCCACTTCATGCCGAAGGAGATCACACAAGCCCTGAGCATATCTTCAAGAATCTGGTTGACACGCTCGACTTGACCGCTTGTTTGAGGATGGAAAGCAGTGCTGAAGCGGATGTTGGTGCCCAAGGCCTTCTGAAAAGAATCCCAAAACTTGGAGGTAAAGATGCTGCCACGGTCTGAAGATAACACTTGAGGAATACCGTGCAGAGAGACAATGCGAGAGGTATAGAGTTCCGCCAATTGAGCTGCAGTGATCGACTCTTTGATAGGCAGAAAGTGAGCCACTTTGGTGAGTTTATCGATGACAACGAATATAGCATCATTGCCCCGCTTGGACTTTGGAAACCCAGTCACGAAGTCCATTTCAATGTGGTCAAACTTCCATTCTGGAATGGCAAGAGGTTGGAGGAGACCTGCTGGCCTTTGGTGTTCTGCCTTCACTCTTCTGCAGACATCACATTCATTCACGAATTGAGTGATCTCGCGCTTCATTCGAGTCCACCAATAAGCTTGCTGAGGTCCTGATACATCTTCGTGCTCCCAGGGTGGATGGAGAGGAGAGAATTGTGAGCCTCGTTCATGATCACTTTACGAAGTTCACCTTTGGGCACAACAATACGATCCTCGAAGAAGAGAGTGTCCTTGTCATCAAGGCGGTAGCACTTGTACTTGGACTGACTCTTGGCAATCCCAATCACCTTTTTCACCATAGCATCAAGAAGCTGGGCTTGGCGAATCTGGTCTTCTAAGGTAGGAGAGACTTGAAGGTTGGCGAGGAAACCTTGAGGAACAACTTGCAGATTAAGTTTGCGGAAAGCTTCACAAAGCTCGGGTTGATAAGGCTTAAGAACCAAACTGCTGCAGTAAGCCTTCTTGCTCAAAGCGTCAGCAATCACATTAGCCTTGCCTGGAGTGTACTCAATACTCAGATTATACTCTTGAATCATTTCGACCCATCGAGTTTGCCTGAGGTTGAGATTAGGCTGAGTGAAGATGTACTTGAGACTCTTGTGATCAGTGAAAATGTCCACTTTTCTTCCCAATAGAAGATGTCTCCAAGTCAACAGAGCATGCACAACTGCCGCCAACTCGAGATCATGAGTGGGGTAGTTCTTCTCATTAGGCTTCAACTGGCGAGAGGTATAAGCAACAACTTTCTTCTCTTGCATCAAAACTGCGCCAAGACCTTGGAGAGAGGCATCACAAAAGACCTCGTACGGCTTGGATTCATCAGGCGGAGTCAGAACTGGAGCAGTGATCAACTTCTCTTTCAAAGTGTTGAAAGCAATATCACACTCCGGAGACCAAACGTACTTGACGTGCTTCTGAAGAAGATTAGAGAGAGGCTTCGCGATCTTAGAAAAGTTTTCAACGAATCTTCGGCAATAGCTTGCGAGACCGAGAAAACTGCGGAGTTGCTTCACGTTCTGAGGAGGTTCCCAATTCAGAATTGCAGACACCTTCTCAGGATTCACGGCAATGCCCTTGGCAGAGATGATATGACCAAGATAAAGAACCTCATCGAGCCAAAATTCACACTTGGAGAACTTGGCGTAGAACTGATGTTCTCTGAGCTTATCAAGAACCAAACGCAAGTGCTTGGCATGATCTTCCTTGTTCTTGGAGAAAACCAGAATGTCGTCGAGATAGACCAAAACGAAGTCATTGGTGTAGGCATTGAAGATGAAATTCATCATACGAGAGAACGTCGGAGGAGCGTTGGCAAGGCCAAAAGACATGATAGTGTATTCATATGAACCGAAGCTTGTTCTGAATGCTGTCTTAGGAATATCTTCTTCACGAATGCGAATCTGGTGATAACCCATACGGAGATCAAGCTTGGAGAATACTTGGGCACCTTTGAGTTGTTTGAACAGCTCATTGATGTTGGGAAGTGGGTATTTGTTCTTGATGGTCTTCTTGTTCACTGGACGGTAATCAACACAAAGTCGGTCCGTTCCATCCTTCTTCTTCACAAAAAGAACACCACAACCCCACGGAGAAGAACTAGGCCGGATGAGACCCATTCTTTCTTGCTCATCGAGTTGCTTCTTCAGCTCCTTCAACTCTTCAGGTCCGAGCTTGTAAGGACGTTTGCACACAGGTTCCGTGCCAGGCTCAAGTTCAATAACGAATTCAACTGGCCGGTGCGGAGGCATTCCTGGGAGCTCTTCTGGAAAGACGTCTTGATATTCGCGAACGACTGGAATTTGAGAGATGGCATCCAATTCACCCTTCTCATTGAGAGAAAATAGACGAATGGTATCATCACGAGCGGCAAAGACAATTACATCCTCAGACGAATGAGTCAATTGAATCTGCCTAGCTGCACAATCAAGCTGAGCCTTGTGCTTAGAAAGCCAATCCGTCCCGAGAATAAGATCAATATCCGAGTTACCAAGAACCATTGGAGAAGCCAGAAACTTGAAATCACCCATCATGATAGAAACATCTGGAACTATCGAAGTAGCCCTCATAGACTTAGCCGGGGAAACCACTCCCATAGGTTTACCCAACATTTGTGAAACGAAGTCATGCTTGGAAACAAATGATCTTGACATGAAACAATGCGATGCACCAGTGTCAAAAAGAACTTTTGCTGGAAAAGAGTTAACTGGAAAGTTACCCATGATCACATCTGACAAGTCCTCTGCCTGAGCTGCATTCATCAAATTCACCTTGGCATGCTTGGGGTTATGCTTGACCACAGCTATACTTGCCGATCTGACAGGAGGAGGAGGAAGACGCCTCTGGTTGAAACACTTGTTGGCATAGTGACCCTTCTGTTGGCACTTGTTGCACGTGACCTCTGAAAGCGGACGGTGATACGGAGCACTCGATCTTGGAGCTTGAGACGAAGTCTTGTTCTGAAAGCCAGGGTTGGGTGGGTGGGAAGAACCACTGCCACCTTTGCTCTTCTGCTGATACGGCTGACGGAACGGAGGAGGAGGAAGCCAAAACTTCTGCTGCTTGGCCACTTGAGTAGAGGAAGAAGGAGTAACATCTCTGACTCGCTTCTTGGAAGCATCACACCTCAACTGAGCAGCCTCTTGCTTTAGTGCCATGTTGTAGAACTCATCGTACCTCAAGGGCTCAAAGAGAACAAGAGCGAGCTGAATATCTTCTCTGAGACCACCCCTGAACTGGTATATCATGTTCTTCTCATCAGGCACGTCCTGCTTGGCAAAGCGGGCGAGCTTCTGGAACAACTTGTTGTAGTCATAGACAGACAAAGAGCCTTGCTTCAGATTGCGGAATTCCTCACGCTTGATTTCAACCATACTCTGCGGAATATGATGAGCTCGGAAATCTCGACGGAAATCATCCCAAGTGATAACACGTCCACCTCTGGAGTCCTTGTACTGCTGGAACCATTCTGCAGCTTGATCTTTGAGTTGGAAGGAAGCGAACTTGACAAAGTCCTCAGGTCTGACGTTACTGCACTCGAAATGCTTAGACAGATCCACAAGCCAATCGTCAGCATCGGTTGCCTCAACACAATTGCTGAAAGTCTTTGGCCCGTTAGCAAGGAACTGGTTGAGTGTAGCAAAGTGACTCTGATTGCTGCCTTGATTCCCTTGACTGCCTTGGTTGCGCTCTTGGAGAATTTGCATGATCAGCTGTGTGTTTGCATTGGTTGCGGCCATCACAGCTTGCCATGCCTCTGGAGGAGGTGGAGGCGGTGGCGGATCAGGATTCGGAGTCGTGCGTGTTGGAGGAGCCATCCTGAAGAGGTTGACCACCATTAGCACACTGACAGATAAATATTGAAGCTGAATCCAATGGAATGAAAATTGCAACATATAGTCTTCACATCCGAACAAAATGAACGAATGCATTCCTCTTCAAATGGTCACATATCCATAAATTGAGAAGCCACGTAGAATTAGGTAGAAGAAGTAAATCAACAAGGTATGGATCAAGAACAAGTAACCGGTAAGAAATCCCAATCTCAAACCAATATTCGTGGAAGAAGAACTAGAGCTACTAGAATTCCCACCTATGAAACTCCCGAACTTTTCCGGTTATGCAATCAGGTGTTGGGGATACAGGGGAAGCATAATATCTCACCCAAACTAGCTAATCCTACATCCAGCTGTATCCATCCTTCAACACATAACCAAGAAACCTTCGGAAACCATCTACCTCAACCTTCGAAAAGCATCCGTTATACAAGTTATGGCGATACTCCCGAACTCCCGCCCCAGTACTGGGTGGCGTCGAGGTTATCTCACCAACGAACTGCATAAAAGAGATTTTTTATGTCGGCGTACTAAACTCAAGTATTCTAGAATTGCAACAATAAAATTATGATGACAACACCTCAGAGCTCAACTCCCCGGGACACTTCCAGTAAACCCTTGACAGGAGGCACCAAGACAATGTTCTCATCATAAGCCATCGGAACGATTCCAAGATACTCGCGTGATCCTAAAATTTTTTTTAGTGAAATTTGAGAAGAGAAGAGTCAAAACTCTACGTCAGGAAGCCTTACCAGAGCGATGAGGAGACTGGGAAGTAAAAAGAATTCCTAATCTCTCCGATATATAATTCCTAAATGACTCAAAACATTTTTCTAGACACAACTCGGCCACTAAAAATGATCAAGCAATGGGGCTCCTAAGGTCGGGGATGGCTCTGATACCAACTTGTAACTCCCTCGATGCGACTATAGCTCCCACGTGTCGAGGCACGACTTAGAGACATAATCGCATTGAAGGCATATGTCGCAAGTTAGGCAATCTTCACAACATCCCATGTGATATGAATAGTAAAGGGGAGAACATAGTTGGCTTACACTCGCCACATCAATCAAGAACATAAATAACATTACATCATCCAAAACACTCATGGCCCAACTACGGTGCCAAAATAGAAGAGAACCCAACATGCGACACGGTCCCAATCACCCCCAACTGGGCACCACTACTGATCATCGGGAAAGGAAACGTAGTAACGCTGAGAGTCCTCGTCGAACTCCCACTTGAGCTCGTACTCGTCACCTGGAGTGGAATCACCTGGACCTGCACCTGGAGTTATAGTAATCTGTGAGCCACAGGGACTCAGCAATCTCGCACCCTCGCGATCAAGACTATTTAAGCTTATAGGAAGGGTAAGGCAAATATATGTGGAGCTGCAGCAAGCGACTAGCATATATGGAGGCTATCTTATTCGCAAATGAGAGAGAGAAGAGGAGGCAAAGCACGAGCGAGAAACTAGAGAACAACCTGCGCAAACATTACTCCAACACCGTGTCCACTTCCCGAACCCCACCGAGAAGAGGCCATCACGGTAACACACTCGGTTGATTCATTTTAATTAATTAAGGTTCAGTTATCTACAACCGGACATTAACAAATTCCCATCTGCCCATAACCGCGGGCACGACTTTCGAAAGTTCAATCCCTGTAGCGGAGTCCCAACTTAGCCCATGACAAGCTCTCACGCTCAACGAAGGAATAGACCTCCTCCCAAGACGTTCCGATCAGACTCGGTATCTCGGTAATTCAAGATAACTCCGACAATGGTAAAACAAGTTCAGCAACACCACCCGCTGTGCCGACAAATCCCGATAGGAGCTGCACATATCTCGTTCCCAGGGCACACCGGATAAGCTAAGCATACGGGAGCCAACGTAACCCAAGTTGCCGAGGGACGGCCCCGCATGGTGCTCTAGGTTGGACCAACACTCAGAGGAGCACTGGCCCCGGGGGGGGGGGGTTAAAATAAGATGACCCTTGAGTCCACGAAACCCAAGGGAAAGGCTAGGTGGCAAATGGTAAAACCAAGGTTGGGCACTGCTGGAGGAGTTTTATTGAAGGCGGACAGTCAAGGGGTTCCCATTATAACCCAACCGCGTAAGGAACGCAAAAACCGGGAACATAACACCAATATGACGGAAACTAGGGCGACAAGAGTGGAACAAAACACTAGGCGAGAGGCCGAGCCTTCCACCCTTTACCAAGTATATAGATGCATTAAGATAACATAGCAATATAATGATATCCCAACAAGTAAATAAATGTTCCAACAAGGAACGGCTCCAATCTTCACCTGCAACTAGCAACGCTATAAGAGGGGGGCTGAGCAAAGCGGTAACATAGCCAATCAACGGTTTGCTAGGACATGGTGGGTTAGAGGTTGACATGGCAATTTTGGAGGCTAACAAGCAAAAGGTAGGCATCGTAGCATTGGCATAGCAAAGAGCGAGCAAACTAGCATAGCAAAGATAGTAGTGATTTCGAGGGTATGATCATCTTGCCTGCACAGCTGTCAGAGTTGACTGGATCCTCACAAGCAAACTCAACGGGCTCCTCGGTAGCGAACTCGTCTCCCATCTCTACCCAAACAAGACAAACAAGCAACAAGGATACAATCAACCACGTGCTAGGATCAAGCGATACGATGCAATGATGATATGCTATGCGGGATGCGATGCGGGATGCAAAACGCAAGATATGATAGGAAATGCATGAACCTGGCCTCAAATTGGAATCCCAAGGGTACCACTGGAAATATGAGACGAAATCGCTTGAAAATGATATAAAGAACGCCGGAATCGGAGTTACGGTTTGGAAATGGCAAGCGTTTTAAGAATGACACCGGTCTACGATTTACAGCAACTAGGCATCTAAATGCAATGAAATGAACATGCTA
Source organism: Triticum dicoccoides (assembly GCF_002162155.2). Classification (NCBI taxonomy): domain Eukaryota; kingdom Viridiplantae; phylum Streptophyta; class Magnoliopsida; order Poales; family Poaceae; genus Triticum; species Triticum dicoccoides. Next base: position 549,333,507 of record NC_041390.1, read on the forward strand.
CAGCCACCAAACATGACAACAAAATACATGGCAGGGATGCACACAATATGCTTAACAAAAGACTAGCACTGAGCCACGGCCAATTCACCCATTATGAGGTTCTAACAAGCATCGCAAAAACGCAAATGCAAAACAGATTCCAGACTTAGTGAAATTAACACCTGTCTGGAATTTCAGATCACGAAGCCCTCTTCGGAGCAGCAAAACAACATGATACATGACCTGATTTAGACAAGTAAGAACATGGCATGGAGCTACTCAACAAGCTTAACAAAAGACCCAAAGTGACCTGGGGCCAAAAGGGTTCACAAAATATACTAACAAGCACACGAACATAGCTAAAACACAATCAGTTTTCAGACTTGGTGAAAACTGAGACATGCTGAAATATAACTCACGAAGGCATGTACACGAGCTCGATGCACTCACCACGGTGCAAGTCATGGCAAGGCAAGCATACATCCATTAAGAAGGCACAAAATGCTAGCTAGACATGGCAAGAACAATGGCATAGCATGCACAGATCAACTACAATAACATCGGCAAAATCGCAAATGAGTTGACGATCTGCCCAAATTCACAATGAAGCAAAAGTAGAGCTCGATTGACTCAAGCTAGGTTACTCCATAATTGCAAACAAAGACATGGATGGATAGAGCATAACATGGTTAACAAAACTCCTTTACTGATCATCCTCAAAAGAGGCACGGATCACTAGGAAACAAGCTGAACATATGGCATCATGAACTAAATAATCCCAGACTTAGTGAAAACTACTAAGTCCCTGAAAATAGATTTACCGGGTGCCTCACTTTGCAAGCTTGCACAAGTCACCACACACATCCTAAAAATGCATGGGTTGCACCTTTGGAAAGATAACAAGATGCTAAACAAAACATATGAAGGACTCACAGGCATAGCAAGCACACAATAATCATGGCAAAAATGACAAAAGTCTAAGATGAACTAGCAGATCTGACAATTAACTCACGAAGCCTCCTTCTAGCAGCATCTCGGGCATCAAGATGAGCTCAAATGAAAATAATGCAATGGAATGAAATGATGTACTCGTCGAGCGAACATTTTGATATACTATATGTCCAAAACGGAGCTACGGATGCGGAGATATCACCGGTCAAAGTATGCACGAAAAATTAGGGTTCGGGGATAAAAAGTCAACCGAGGAGATATTTTCAGATCTCAGATCCAGATCGCACGGGAACCGAGGCATGCCGGAGAGGAACTTGAAGCTCACCGGAGTTCTTGCCGGAGAGGAAGAAGAGGAGGCCAGACGTGGGGAGGGGCGGCGCCGGAGTTGGCGAGGGGCGGCGCCAGCTC
>NC_041390.1:549335331-549357322 GCF_002162155.2 Triticum dicoccoides
TCGGGGGCCGGCCTCGGGCCTGGCGGGCCGGCGGCGGTGGATGCGGCTGACGGCCACGTGGAGCGTCGTGGTTGGCTGGGCGCGGCGGGGGGGACGCGTCCAGTCAGGCGGCGGACATGCCCGTCGGTGGCGGGGGAATTTTAGGGTTTCGGGGAGAGGGAGAGATCCGAAAACGGGGGGTGTCTATTTATAGGCATAGGGGGGGCTAGGAGAGTCCAAATGAGGTGTGGTTTTCGGCCACGCGATCGTGATCGAACGCTCTAGATTATGGGGCAGAGTTTGGTGGGTTTTGGGCCAAAATGGAGGGGTGTTGGGCTGCAACACACACTAGGCCTTTTCGGTCCCTCGGTTAACCGTTGGAGTATCGAACGAAGTCCAAATGACACGAAACTTGACAGGCGGTCTACCGGTAGTAAACCAAGGCCGCTTGGCAAGTCTCGGTCCAATCCGAAAATGTTTAAACCCCACACACGAAAGAAAGCTAGAAATGACCACCGGAGGAGAACGAATCGCCAGAAAGCAAAACGGACAACGGGGAAAATGCTCGAATGCATGAGATGAACACGTATGCAAAAGCAATGCATATGATGACATGATATGAGATGCATGACAAAGACAACAACACACGGAGACAAAGACCCTAACCTGAGAAATAAATAACTTAACGCCGGAAACGGCAAGAGTTGGAGTACAAATAGGGAAAGTTACATCTGGGGCGTTACATTCCGGCCGACGCCCACACTCGAATGACCACAAGCGCAAGGGCCCCGCGCCGCCTCCCGCTAGTCGGCAGGTGGCCACAGTTGAAGACGTGCCACCCGAAGGGCGGCCCGCGCCCAAGAAACCCACGGGCGGCAGGGCGGCTTGGCAGCCGGCTTTCTCCTACGTGCAAACTCTCGACGCCCCGTGCAAGTTCCACAGCGGCGCGAAGCCGTCCAACCACACAACCCGGAAGTGCCATTGGCTCACCCGAATCTCCAAAGGCGAGGGGCTCGCGCCGCCTCCGCCTGCCGGCCCGCCGCCTCCGGCCCCGCCGCCTCCGGCCGCTCGGCCCGTAATCGGAGCTGTGCACGACGAATTCCCCGATGAGCAAGCGACCTACATCGAAGACCGGCGCAACAAACGCCGAGAGCACCAGGAAGTCAGCGTGGTCGCTGCCAACCCTGCCGGACACATGCATTGGTCAGAAAAGCCCATCAGCTGGAGCCGGGCCGACCATCCAGAGGTGATGCCGTCTCCCTGCTCTTATGCGCTGGTCCTGGAAGCCACCCTCGCGACAGACAGACGCGCTGCCCGCTTCTCCCGCGTGCTGATAGACGGCGGGAGCAGCATCAACATCCTGTACCGTGACACCCTGGAGAAGCTAAATGTCAAGACGAAGCAGCTCATGCCTACTCGAACAGTGTTCCATGGCATCGTACCCGGCCTGTCCTGCACCCCCATTGGCAAGATCAAGATTAAAGTACTTTTTGGGGACAAGGAGCATTTCCGCCGGCAAGCGATCTAGTTTGAAGTGGTGGACCTGGAGAGCCCTTACCACGCATTGCTTGGCCGACCTGCCTTGGCCAAATTCATGGCAGTTCTCCACTATGCATACCTCAAGATGAAGATACCAAGTACCAAAGGCGTCATCACCGTAGCCGGCGATTACAAGATGTCCTCTGAGTGCGCGGCAGCCAGCAGCCGGCTGGCCGAGTCCCTTGTGATTGCCAAAGAAAAGAAGATGTTGGACCGAGTCATGGCCATACCCGGCAAGCAGTCGGCCGTGTCCCCCGACCCCAAGGAGCACGATGCTCAAGGATCCTTCCAGCCGGCGAAGGAGACGAAGAAGATACCTCTTGACCCTGAGCATCCAGAGAGGTTTGCCGTCATCGGGGCAAGCCTGAACAGCAAATAGGAAGGCGAGCTCGCCAATTTCCTCCATGAGAACCGGGACATCTTTGCATGGTCCCCCAAGGACATGCCGGGTGTTCCGAGGAAATTCGCCAAGCACAAACTACACGTCCAAGAAGACGCAAAGCCAGTCAAACAACCCCTTCGCTGACTGTCGAAGGAGAAACGCAGGATTGTGGGAGAGGAGATAGCCCGGCTTCTGGCGGCCGGCTTCATTATGGAAGTTTTCTTTCCAGAGTGGCTCACCAACCCGGTCCTTGTGCTAAAGAAGAATAACAAGTGGCGCATGTGTATAGACTACACGAGCCTCAACAAGGCTTGCCCCAAAGATCCCTTTGCCCTGCCAAGGATTGACCAAGTGATAGACTCCACGGCCGGATGCGAGCTGTTGAGTTTCTTGGATGCTTACTCAGGATATCACCAGATAAAGCTAGATCCGGACGACCGCCTGAAGGCCACCTTCATCACGCCATTTGGAGCCTTCTGCTACCTGACTATGACATTCGGCTTAAGAAATGCCGGTGCCACTTTTCAGCGTTGCATGCAGAAGTGCCTCCTCAAGCAACTCGATAGAAACGCTCACGTCTACGTGGACGACATTGTGGTGAAGACGGAGAAGCGCAGCACTTTGCTGGGAGACCTCAAGGAAATGTTTGAGAACCTACGCCGGTTCCAAATCAAGCTCAATCCCGAGAAATGCGTGTTCGGAGTGCCAGCCGGCCAGCTCCTAGGCTTCCTGGTCTCCGAACGCGGCATCGAATGCAACCCGGTGAAGATCAAGGCCATCGAGAGAATGGCGATCCGCACCAAGCTTCAAGACATCCAAAAGTTCACCGGATGATTGGCCTCCTTGAACCGCTTCATCAGCCGGCTCGGAGAGAAGGCTCTCCCCCTCTACCGCCTCATGAAGAAGAGCACTCACTTCGAGTGGAACGACCAGGCCGACCAAGCTTTTCACGAGCTGAAGAAGATGCTGGTCACGCCGCTCGTCCTGGCGGCGCCGACTGAGAAAGAGCCCATGCTCCTTTACATTGCCGCAACCAACCGGGTGGTCAGCACCATCATCATAGTCCAACGCCCAGAAGAAGGCCGAGCCCAGCCGGTTCAGAGGCCGGTGTATTATTTGAGCGAGGTGTTGTCCGCTTCAAAGCAGAACTACCCGCACTACCAGAAGATGTGTTACGGCGTGTACTTCACTGCCAAGAAGCTGAATCCCTACTTTCAAGAGCACCCCGTCACGGTCGTATGCACCGCCCCGCTAGCCGAGATCATAGGTAGCCGGGACGCATCCGGCCGGGTGGCGAAATGGGCCATCAAGCTGGCCCCTTACACGATCTTCTACTAGCCCCGCACCGCCATCAAGTCCCAAGCACTGGCCGACTTCCTCGTCGACTGGGCCGAGACCCAGTACCTGCCGCCGGCTCCCGGCTCCACCAGTTGGCGCATGCACTTTGACGGGTCCAAGATGCGCACCGGCTTGGGAGCCGGCATCGTCCTTACCTCTCCCAAAGGCGACAAGCTCAGATACACGCTGCAAATTCACTTTGCCGCCTCCAACAACGTGGCCGAGTACGAGGCGCTCATACACGGGCTTCAGCTTGCCAAGGAACTCGGCATCCGCCGGATCCTATGTTATGGTGACTCAGACTTGGTGGTCCAGCAATCATCCGGCGACTGGGACGCCAAGGACGCAAATATGGCAAGCTACCGCTTCCTGGTCCAACAACTCAGCAGATACTTTGAAGGATGCGAGTTCCTCCACGTACCGCGAGCCGACAACGAGCCAGCCGATGCCCTGGCTCGAATAGGCTCCACTCGGCAAGAAATACCAACCGGCGTCGCTCTACAACGCCTCCTCAAGCCGTCCATCAAGCCGTCTCCAGAGTCCGATTCCATCTTCGTGCCGCCTGACCCCGAAGCGGCCGGGTCCGGCTCGAAGAACCAAGCGGGCGACCCCGGGACTTCAGTAGTCGGCCCGGGGACTTCGCAACCGGCCCGGGGACTACCACACCCGGCTTGGGGACTGCAGTAGCCGGCCCGGGGACTGCCACACCCGACTCGGGGACTGCAGTAGCCGGCCCAGGGACTACACCAACACAACAGTCGGCGGCCTCAGAGAAGGGCATTGCAATCCTCAGAGACATTCACCAAGGAGAATGCGGCCACCATGCGGCCTCAAGATCACTCGTCGCCAAAGCCTTCCGCCATGGTTTCTTTTGGCCGACTGCTTTAGATGACGCCAATGATTTAGTTAAATATTGCAAAGGGTGCCAACTTTTCAACTCCAAGCGACACATGCCGGCTTCGACACTCAAGACCATTCCCCTCACCTGGCCCTTCGCCGTTTGGGGACTGGACATGGTGGGCCCATTCAAGACGGTGCGTGGCGGCATGACGCATTTGCTCGTCGCCGTGGACAAATTCACCAAGTGGATTGAGGCAAAGCCGATCAAGAAGCTGAATGGGCCGACTGCTGTGACATTCATCGCAGACATAACAACTCGGTACGGTGTGCCACACAGCATCATCACCGACAATGGCACGAATTTTGCCAAAGGAGCCTTGGCACGTTTCTGCGCAGCCCAAGGTATTCGGCTGGACTTAGCATCCGTCGCCCACCCGCAGTCAAATGGCCAGGTCGAGCGAGCCAACGGCCTCATCCTCTCCGGCATCAAGCCCCGACTGGTCGTACCTCTGGAGCGTTCAGCCGGCTATTGGCTCGATGAGCTGCCGGCTGTCCTCTGGAGTCTGCGCACTACACCAAACAAGTCAACCGGCTTCACCCCTTTCTTCCTTGTGTATGGTGCCGAGGCGGTCATCCCAACTGACATCGAGTTCGACTCGCCTCGAGTAACCATGTACACGGAAGCGGAGGCCAAGGAAGCACGAGAAGACGACGTCGACCTGCTGGAAGAAAGCCGGCTGTTAGCCCTCAGCCGGTCTGTCATCTACCAGCAGGGCCTGCGCCGCTACCATAGCCGGAAGGTCAAGCCAAGATCCTTCCAAGAGGGCGATCTTGTGCTCCGGCTGATCCAGCGAATAGCCGGCCAGCACAAGCTCTCGGCCCCTTGGGAGGGCCCCTTTGTTATCAGCAGAGCCTTAGGCAACGACTCCTACTACCTAATCGATGCGCAGAAGCCGAAGGCACGAAAGAGAGACGACTCCGGCAAGGAGTCGGAACGACCATGGAACGCCAACCTCCTTCGAAGATTTTACAGTTGAAATGCAGTATGTATCACGCTAACTTTTGTATTAAGTACGAGACAATAGGCCCCCCGAGGAGGGCTCGGGGACTGCCATCTCTTATCTATGAATGAAAAGTATCATGCTTATGACTTTGTCATTTCATTTACTTATTCCGTCCAGCACCGGGTTCGACTAGTCGGCTCGGGGACTGGCCGACTGGAGTTATATTAGAAACCCTACCCGCGGTCAGACAAGTAGTGTGCCGACACCCAGGCTTAGCTCTTGCCAAAGTCGCAGTTCGAAGAACCGGTTGTCCGACTGGCAAGAGTCAAAAGCAGGAAAGGATGCCCACACGAAAAATGGCCAGGGACCAACGGACTAATATAATGAAAGCCGGTTCGCCGCCTTGCACCGACCAACTATCAAAGTAGCCGGCCGGGCCAGTTTCCATTCACTTCAGTTCAATCCAAGAAAGTTCAAGTACTTGCCTCCCCAAATAGGGAAGGCGGCAAAGGAAAAAGCCTAAGGATAAAAAGCATACGCAAATGGAAACCAAACATGCACATAATAATATTTACATAAAAGACCTCCGAGAGGCCAGCATTCAACATAGTTTGGATACACCCCCAGTGGGTGGAACTGCAAAAACTTAATGAAGATTGTTCAAAGGACAACAAGCAGGAAAAATAAGGACGGCAGGTCAAGCCGGCGGAGCGACCGGCGAGCCGGGCTGGTTGGCGGAGACGGTTGTGCCGGCTGAAGGAGCGGCCGGCTGGCGAACCTCGGTTTGGTCACCGCCTCCCGCAGAGGGCGCGCTTCCACGCGCCTCGTTGCTGGAGGCACGGTCGGCCTAAGGTCGGCCGGTTGTTCCACCAGCCGGCTCGACGTCTTCGCCGTCCTCCTCTTCGTCATCCTCGCCCTCGTCGCTGGAGGCGATCTCCTCTGCCGAGTACTCGCCCACCGCCTGGTTCAGCCTGAACCACTCCTCCGGCTGGGCAACACCGTCATCATCGATTTTGGGTGCAAAAACGCTGATGTCGGTGCACTCACCGATCGTCGAAGCACACTGGGCGATAGCCGGCCTCACCCCCTCCAGCTCCGCGTCGGCCTCCATCCGCCAAGTGCGCAGCTGGTCTAGGCTCAGCCCTGGGTACCAAGCCCGAACGAACTCCAACGCCCGCCCGGCTCCGAGGCGGGCCGCCGACACCTTCCAAGCCTCAAAGCGACCGACTACGACCTCCAGCCAGTCGGCAGTCCGGCTTGGGGTGCGGGGGATCGTCTCGCCAGGCCAGAGGGCGGCCAACACTTGCGCCCCGGCACGTTGGAGCCGGCGAAGCATCCAATGAGCCGGCTGCAACCGCGCCTGGACAGCCAAGAGCTGCTCCTCAAGCGTCTGGTTCACATCCGGCGCGATGTTGGCCCCCGCCTGACGGCGCGCCTCGTGATGGGCTTCGATGCTTTGGGCGGCAAAGGCGGAGTAGCCGAGAGAGTAGTCTGTGCAAGGAAATAGGCAGCAGCACAAGTTAGAACAAGAACCAGACGCCAAGGGGCAGGAGAGGAGCGAGGAAGGCGGCTTAGCGTCGATCAAGTCCTCGATGCGGCCGAAGCCCTCATCCAGTGCTCGCCGGGTCTCAGCCCAGCTCGCCGCCTCGGTCTCAAACTCTGCCTTCAGGGCAGCCTCGCTATCCTGCGCTTGCTGCAGGGCCGCCCTGTGGCTCTTCTCCTGGTCAGCCAGCTTCTTGGCTAGGCGGTCACGCTCCTGGACCAAGACAGCGTACTCGGCATCCTTCGTATGAAGGGCGGCCTGTGCTTCGCCGAGCTCCTTCCTCAAGTCGGCGTTGGCCCCTGAAGACAAAGAGAAAGACAAACCAATAAGGAAAAAGTCGTCAAGAAAGATCCGACCCGACTGCGCAGCAGTTGGCCCGAATCTCGGGGACTACACCTAGTGGGTGCGCTGACGCGCCCCCACAGGAGATAGATAAAATCAAGTACTTACTTCGGCTGTCGGCCAGGTCGTCGGTCCTTCGACTCAACTCCCGAGCCTAGGAGTTGAAGGCGGCAGCACGGGAGTTATGATATTCCTGAAAGATTCAGACAAGAAGCAAAGATAAGGTGGTCGTCAAGAAAGATTTGACCTGACTACGCAGCAGTCGGCCCGAATCTCGGGGACTACACCAAGTGGGTGCGCTGACGCGCCCCCACGGAAGAAATCAAGAGATCAAAACGACCAAGAATGAAGGACTCACCCGGATGGCGGCTCGCGTCGACAGGAACTCCTGGGTGAACTGCTGCAGCAGGGCGGCCTGAGCTTGAAGCCGGCTCCGGACCCCTTGAGCCGCCACATTTAGCTCGCCAGTCCCCCCACTGGGAGTCCACTCGGACGTGGCAGTGCTGGCCGCCTCCAGATCTTTAGCCGACTGGCCTGCGCCCGCGACTCGGTGCGACTCCGGCGGAGCGGCGCCTCCTCCTGCGCGCCGACGCATCACCGGCTGCACCTCGAGGCCGGCTCTGTCCTCCGGCTCACCCCCGGCCGGCTCCTCTGGCGCCGCTGACGGTTGGCCGCCTTGGCCCGCTCCGATTGGCGCTGCTGGCGGCGCTCTCCTCGCGAAGGCCATGGAGTCCTCCCTCCTCTCCATCAGCGGTGGGTCTTGGACGATTTCCTCCGCCAAGGGAAGTGGGGTGTCAGGGGCCACGACTGGAGGGGAATGGCGAGCAGCGGAGGCTGGTTGCGTGAACCCCCCGCCTCCGTCCCCGTGGTCGCCGACTCTGCCTGGGCCTTGGCTGCCGTGCCGGCCTGCTCCTTCGTCGCCTGGGCGGCCGCTTTTTCCGCCGCCTCGCGCTCCTCCCGCGCCTCACGGGCATTCCGCTCCGTGGCTTCCCTGAGATCGGCATGGGGGTCCACGCGGCGGGAGCTCGAAGACCCTCCAGCCGGCCCCACTACGGAGCCGCCCGAACCCCGCTCAAGGGAAAGCGGCGCCTTGTCCAGCGAGCGGGAAAAAGTTAAGAAGAATGTTCGAACAAGAAGAGAATGATGAAAAGCCTGCGACAGGGCAATTGACGACTTACGCTGAGACCGCCTGAGGCTGCTTCACCGCCTTGCGGAAGCGGGCCGCTTTCGCAGCCGCCTCATCTTGCTTGGTCGCCGCGGTGGAGGCTTTGGACTTCTTCGGCCGACTGCCGAAGAGGCCTGAAGCGGCCCGGCGCTTCTGTGCACCACCGCCGGCAGCCGGCGCGATGGACGAGCCCGCGCCCTGATGGTCGGCCGCCGGCTGGCGACGCGGGGTGACTTCAGCTTCGAAATCATCCGGCCAGTCCTCGAAGCTGGCGGTGAGCCTTGTGCCCCCGGGCTCAGCCACGTCCCCCACGACGGTGTCTTCCATGGCGGCCGCCCCCAAGTCCGGGTCGTTGACGTCGTCCGCCGTGTGGTCGGGGGCGTACTGGCGTTCTATCCCTGCTGCCCCGGTCGTCGGCGGGAGAAGAGGGTTCTGCTAAGAAGAACCGACCGATCAGAAGTCGGCCATCATAAAGCCGGCTACCAACGAAAAGAAGAAAGAGAAGAAAGCTTACCACGGGCGGAGGGTTGGCGCGAGAATTCGGCGCCTTGCCGTATCGCCAGTCCTCGGTGAGCTTGCAATTGGAGATATAATTTACCATATACGACACCTCCACATGAGGCATCTCCCTGGTGCTCAGCCGGCTTCGATCGAAGCGGCCGCTCATCTGACACATCATGTGGGGCCGGCTTTGGAGAGGAGATATCTGGCGCTCCATGAAGGCGGCCACCAAGTCGGCCCCGCTCAAGCCTTCCGACTGGATCATCACCCGAAGCCGGGAGACGGCCGCATTCCCGGCCTGAGACAGTGATCGTGACCGAAAACTCCATGAGGGCTGCCTCCCAGCCGGCGGGCCGGCTACATAAGCCGGCAGGTTGACGTGGTCTCCTTGCTCGGCGATGTTCTTCACTTAGAAGTATGACTTCTGCCAGATCTTCACTGACTGGATCAGGGGGATGGGCGGGAACGGGTTGTTCTCGCCCGCCCTCCTCATGGCGATGAAGGCCCTGCAGGGGGCGGGCACGCCTGCGACGACGGTGCCGAGTTTGCTCTGGAAGAATTCCCCCCAGAGCTCCAGCGTGGGGAGCAGCCCCACGAAACCTTCGCAGAGAGAGACGAAGGCCGACAGCAGCATCACCACATTGGGCGTGAGGTTATGCGGCTGAAGGTTGTAGAACTCGAGGAAGGAGCGCAGAAATCCGCTCGCTGGAAGGCCGAAGCCGCGTAGGAAGTGCGAGCGGAAGACGACCCGCTCGCCCTCCTCCGGTGCCGGCGAGATCTCCGTCTCCGGTGCCAGGCGGACCCGCACGAGGTTCGTGTCGGGCAGGCGCCGAGTCTGGCGGAGGAAGGCAACATGGCATGGACGTTGGAGCCATCCCATGAGCTCGACAGCGCCATGGGAGGAAGACGATGTGGCGGCGCGGCGGCGCTGAGACGGGAAGCTGCGGCGGCAACAAGAGGAAGAAAGGAAGACGAGAAGGGGTGGAGCGAGAGAGAGCGTGCGAACCTCTGTCTCTCCCCCTCCTCCTCCTACTTATAGGCTCGCGTGGCCGAGCCGAGGAGGCGCGACGTGGGGAAACATGGGGATCGGTCGTGCCCACTCCCCCACGTCCCGCGTTTATTGCGCCCTAACGGCAAAATAAAATAGCCATGGGAAAGCGAGCGGTCCACCTGGGCCGCAGAAGATCAGCGTTCGGGCCGAGGCCTAGGAGTGGCGGGCCCGGGCCTGCAGTGGCGTCCCGTCACGCGCGTGCGACGGCAGGGTCTCGCTGCCACGTGGCCCGCGGGAGGGCCCGCGGTCAGCATGCGGGTCGACCACTTTCTGGCCTGCAAGACGCAGGGCTCCCCGAAATCGGCATACATCAGCAAAGCCGGCTCTTCAGGATAGGAAGCTGACCAAGCTTCTCGTCCCTTTGTCCGCCTCGAAGCTCGATCAACTTCGGGGACTACTGTCGGAGTAAATAGCCATGGGTAGCCTAGCCGGCTTCCCCTGGCCCTTCTGAAAAAATTACGAGCCCGTCCGGCTCTCGAGAATCCAAGACATAGGGCCGCCTTCCCCTTGCTGGCTGTCACCCAGTCCGACTTTCGGAAGGCGGCCCGACTTTAGCCCTCATGAAGAAAGCTTTGGAGAGGGCCGACTTTGAGAAGCCGGCCGCAAGAAGGCCGACTCCAAGAAGCCGGCTCCCATAAAGCGGTCGAGACCATACCCTCAAAGTTTGCATCCACCTAGCAGCGATGAGATGGGGCGTGGCTACAGTGAAGCCTGTCACCCCGAATCCCGGAGCACGCCTGGCACAGTGCGCCGTACGGAGTGGCCATGACCCGTCCAGCGCGGCACTGTTGCCATGTTGACCCTGATGTCATCCACGACGGGCTACCAGTACGGCCCACGGGCGGTGGGCCCCTTCGGGCAAAGAGACACCCGAAGGCGGCCTGGCCTCCCCCAGTCGGCCCGAGACGGGGCCGGCTCCCCGCAACCGGCTCGCTTCCCCCCTCGAAGAAGACGCCCCATTAAGGAGACAAGATGCGGTAAGTCTACAGTGATCGCCCGCAGGACGGCGGCACTATAGCCACGCTTACCTCGACGAAGCCCTCGTCATCAGGTTGAGGCAACAGTAACCAGCCACCGACAAGACCCTTGGCAGTGGGGCCTGTCTGTCGCCAAGGAGTTGGCAGCCGGCGGGACCCACCAGCCGGCGGGCCCCAGCAGTCGGCACAAAAGCCGGCGAGCGCAGTCATAGACGGCTGGGCCCCGCGCCCAGTCGGATTACCATTGTACCCCCGGGGGGTAGGCCTATATAAACCCCTCGGGGCACCCATGCAAAGGGTTCGACCCCCTGCTAGTTTTAGACACCACACGAGGAGAAGAAGCAAGCTAGTCGTGCCCTTCTTCCTCCTCCCACCGAACAGCTCAAGGAGCATTGTGTAGCTACTTGTCCATCCAGTGATCATGCGGAGACCCCGCAGAGCAGCAGTAGGGGTGTTATCTCCACGTAGAGCCCCGAAGCTGGGTAAGATTCGCCTGCATGCATGTCTTCGCCTCATCCCGTTTCCAGGCACCGGCGACGTCTTACTGGCTCCCACAATGATAAGCCACCCGTTGGCATATGTCGCACCTACCACCCGACACTGGCGTAGGCCGAGCAACGAAGGTTCTGGTGTGAATAGTGGTTCTGGTGACGACTCTTCACGTTGCAGCCTGGCACGCTCTTATCGCGTTTATGTTGCAGCCCGGCACGATGGACCCTCCACGTCGCTCACCGAATGGAACGCGCTTCGTCTTGCATTTTCGCTCGCTTGTGGGACCGCAGTTGAGAGCAAACCGACGTCCCTCCCCCTCCCCCGCCCGCGCCATTTATTATACCACCACTCCCTCCATTTTATGCGGAGTAAATAAAAACAAAGGGAGTATACTACGGATGAGGATCCCCTGACGTGGCCGAACCCATTGAGTAACTGACATGCGGGGCCTAGCAAGCATGGGGTTCGCCAGTAAGTGACCGAAAGGGAGGGTAAGGCATGGATACCTACGTCAGAGGATCCACTTCCACTATACTACTTTGACCAAATGTTAGAGTAATAATATATGACATGCAACTTACACAAATGTTAGAGAAACAATATATGACATGCAACTTACACAAAGCATACAGGGTCTAATGTGTTTTTCGAGGCTAACTTTGACCAAATGTTAGAGTAATAATATATGACATGCAACTTACACAAAGCATATAGTCAAAATCGTATGTGAAAGGAGTTTCCAATGATATAATTTTCACATTATACATCTCATGTACTATTAATCTTGTTAATAGTCAAATTGGAAACCATCTCGAGTACAAATTTAGGAGTACGTACGAATCTAACAATATTGATTGGGCGTTGTTGAATGTTGATACCTTTTTGATCAAAGTAGAGATACTTTGACTGCACATAAAACTTATATGTAAACTAGAAAGGATAGGAGGGAGTATATTGTACGTTCAAAAATGAAACGAACATTGAATACCCTTTATATATGATTTGCGGATGCTATGATCACTGGTTCAAAATTTTGAATCCGCCTTAGGTATCACGTGCCCCCACTCGTTCCCTCTCGATTTCATCTCGGGGTCCGGAGATCTATTGAAAGAGGACTAGGGTGGGTACATGCGAATGATACTCAGCAGAATGTTCAAATGAGGCATGCGGGAGGATGGACTCGACTGGAGGGCGACATGATCGATGGAGAAGAGGGTTGGAGAGGAATGAGAAATAAGCAAATGCCACATGGTTATACTTGACCGGCTCAAATAAATAATAGGTTGTCTCGCTTGGCCTACATAGTGAAAGGCCTAATGCGCAACGCGGAGCACTGACGCTCGAATATGGCCGGGAAACCAGGGAAACCGACATGTGGTGCACACCCGTCGGGACGATGTAGCGCAGACTAGTCCAATGGAGGAGCTGGCCCACGACCTCCTCGCCACCGAGAATCGTTCATGTGGGTCGTTGGGGTCAACAACGGGGCGCAGCTCCAGCACCGCCTCTGGACCCGGCGACCACGGTGAGCAACACGCTCATATTGTCGCTAGACACGGTCGGTTTCAGTGTGGCGAGGGTGGCGGTAGTGCTATGGCACGACCAACGGTATGTTTGGTTTGTGCCCAAGGTAGCACAGACTAGTCCAATGGAGGAGCTGGCCCACGACCTCCTCGCCACCGGCAACCGTTCATGTGGGTCGTGGGGGCCAACAACGTGGCGCCGCTCCAGCACCGCCTCTGGACACGGCGACCGCGGTGAGCGACACGCTCATCCTCACTAGACATGGTCGATTTCAGTGTGCCGAGGGTGGCGTTAGTGCGGTGGCACGACCAATAGTATGTTTGGTTTGTGCCCAAGGTTGCCCCATCAAAGCATTGGGTAGCCAAAATTTTGGTTGAGGTATTGGTTGCCCATGATTTGGTCGACATTGGCAAGAAAAATGAACTAGAGTTGGCTAGAGGTCATTGGAATGCTAAAGAAATGCCAACCATCCAAACAAAGACCAATCTTTGGGTCATGACCAAAATTTTGGTTGAGGTATTGGTTGCCCATGATTTGGCCGACATTGGCAAGAAAAATGAACTAGAGTTGGCTAGAGTTCATTGGCATGCCAAAAAATGGCAACCATCCAAACAAAGACCAATCTTTGGGTCATGACCAAAATTTTGGTAAGGTGCACTTTGGCCATAATCCAAACACACCCCAACACCCGGCTCGTCAAGGATGCACGGGGCGCCGCGACGCGTCCGCGGAGTGGTGTAGCGCGGCCAACTGCATCCTCTGGATCTGAGACCTTGCTGGGTCATCTTGCTTTTTCAATGACATGCGGGGATCGCATGTGAGCAAAGGGCATCTCCAACGTTTCCACGACCGCATCTGACTACCCTGCCACACCAAAACCCTCGTCCCTCGCGCCGTCGCGCGGTGCGTTCCTAGCCGGCGCCAGCTGCCCGCATTCATGCCATCCGTTCGTATGTTGTCGTTAAGAGGCTCGGTGCCCGAGGAACCAACTCCGGCGACTTAATGACGCACCCGGACGCTTGGCCTCACCGGAATGCGCTACTTAAAGCGGCAATGCCCAGCTAACCTCCACACCATAGCGCATCGTCCTTCTACCTGGCACCACATCCGCCATGACCGCAAGTGCGAACACTCTGCGGGAGAGCTTGTCTTCGGGGATGAAGCTCGAGGTCGCCGCCCTCGCTCAAGTCGCCTCTCACGACGCAATAGCGGCGTAGCCGGACGCGGACACGACCGCACAAGCGGTGGCCACGTTGGCCGACGACGGGAGCATCGTCAGCCACGCGTCCTACTTGCCGCCGTCCAACATCCGACACAGCTGAGGTCGGGGACTCCTCCGAGGATGAGTAGGGCATGGGAGGCGGCAGGGCATGGTGTGCCAACTGGCCGGTCTGTATCCCGTGTTCTAGTCTTCATTGCCGGAGACCGCACCTTCACTTCACGGGTCTTGAACCCCGCCCCCGTACATAGAGATCGCAGATGGAGGATGTCGGTCGCCGCCGTAGAATAGGTTTAGGGTCGGGTTTCTTTTATTTTTCTGTCCTATAAAAGTTCGAAATGTAATGAAAATCTGCCGTGTTTGCATTAATCTCGGACAGTGTATATGAACTTTCACAATAATATACATATTGTAGGAGTACTAGCAAGATGCCCGTGCATTGCACGGAAGATCAAGATCTTGTGGGAGAAAAGGATTAACGAGGGAAAGCCTTATCTGCAAATGTGGAGAGGAGTGCGGGTAAAATTGTCATAGTTTCCTTCCTATCCGTTAGATATAGATCGGACGACCTATATTGCAGAATGACAGGCACACCATCATCACCAACTCTGCTTTTTATTGAACCGAGACAAATCTAACATGCGAAGTAAAATAAACACATAGGGTCTATACATACAGAAATTATCTTACGCACTCCAATAGTACATCCACTACACATTCACGCATTTCAGATCTTTCTACATCTACGGGAACCTACGAAAGGGTTAACGTAAATTGCCTCTCTCTCCTCCCCTGATTTTCATGGTTGTCACATCCCTAGCTTCTGGTACTGTCTGGTGTGTGCATCATGTTTAAATTCAAATGAAATTTGAATTGAGGAATTTTCAAAAGCCTCAGGAAACCTCTAAAAATAACCAACAATTAAATCTTCTCAAATGTGTCCAAGAAAATGTTCCTGTTATTCCATGGAAATATTGGTAAGAGGTAAAATTTAAACCAATATTTTTGGAGTCACAGAGATAATTATTTTGGCCATTTGAATTAATCCAATAACTATTTTCTTTGGATTTATATTTAAATATATATTAAATATGACTCCAATAATTCTGGAGGTTTGTGAGTGGCTTTGTATATATTTTAGCAAGCCACATAAAAATCTACAGAATTTATTTAAATGATTTAGTTGCTAAACTAAATCAAAACAAAACTACAGAAATAGAAAAGAGAAACAAATAGAAAAAAAGGGGGGGAGAGAGGCCACCTGGGCCACTTACCTGCTTACCTGCCTGGCCCAGCTTCTCCCGCGGCCCAGCCCAGCCCACCTTCCCCCCCCCCCTTGTCCTCTTCTTCCTCTGCCAGAAGGCAGAGGCGAGGCGTGGCGCGCGCCCGAGAGCCCCGGCCACCTCCTGCTTCGCGCTGGAGGCCGCCCTTCGTCCTAATTCGCGCCATGACGACGCCCCGTGTCCCCTCTCTCCTTTCCCTCACTCGCTGCATCCCCTCTCCCTCTTCTGTCTCTCTCCCTCGCTCATCCCTGGATGCACCGAGACCGCCGACGAGTACCACCGGAGCCACCAGCATCCCCACGCCCAGCCAGTTAGGCCACGAGCTCCGCCTTGGATCCGGGAAGCTCTACCACGACGCACGCGACGCCGGGTGCCCTGAAGCCACGCCATCACCGCCATCTTCATCGCCACGGCCGGCGATCGCCGCCGTTCGATTCGCAGCACCGAAGACGCCCCCGAGCTCGCTGACCACCTCATCGGTCTCCCTGTGAGCTCCTGCTGCCTCCTCTTTGCTCGCCCCCTCTGTTCCCGTCCCCTAGCTCCATCTTCCGACCACGGCCGAGCCTGCCGCCGCCGTGCCATGTCGTTGCCGTGGCCAGGGCCATCCCAGCGTGCGCCTGAGTGCGTCACCATGTTCGCCGCCCTCCCAGGAGCCCGCAGCGCCCTTCGGTCTCTTCTCTAGTGCTCTATAGCGCCACCCCAGGATTGCCCGAGCTGCTGCCGCCGCCAAACCTCGTCGCCGACCACTTTTCCGGCCACCCCAGCACCTGTCACCGCCACCACTAGATGCACGCCACTGCGCGCGTTCGAATGCAACAAACCGCGGCCGAAACGATGCCATGTGGCTCGTTTCCGAGCCCTCCGCCGCGTCTGGACTCGCCGGCGGCTAAACGCCGGCGACCGCTGACCCGATGACCGGCGTGGGTTGACCCCACTGCCAGTTTTGACCCCCCCTCTCTCTCACTGACCTGCGGGCCCGCCCGGCTAATTAGGCCAGGATTAGTGCTAACTAAATATTAGTTAGTTTAATAGACACTGACATGTGGGCCCTAGTGTCTTAATCCTTTTAATTAAACTAAATAAACCCCTGTTAACCCCCTGTCACTGACCAGTGGACCCCACTGGTCAGGTTTGACCGGACTGTGCCACGTTGACCTGCTGACGTCACTATGACGTCAGGCTGGCGCATTAATTCAATTACTGGATTTATTAATAATCAGGAAATTCCAGAAAATTGTATAAACTTCAATAATTCATAGAAAATTAACCGTAACTCCAAATTAAATAATTTATATATGAAAAATTATCAGAAAAATTCAAGGAATCCATCTGTACCATTTTCATGCATGTTAGAACAACTTATAGCTGCTGTTTAGCACAAATCAATTAAATGGCATTTGAATAATCACATATGGAGTTTAAATTTGAATCTTGTATTCAAACCAACTTCATTTAATCTGTTGCTAGTTGCATTAGCTCAAAACACATTCATTTTGCCATGTCATGATCATGCATCATATTGTGCATTGCATTGATTGTGTTCCCTTCGGTGTTGCCGGTATTTGTCCCCTCTCGATAGACGTGATACCGATGATGTGATCGTTGACACTGATGAAGACTCAATGTTATCTTCAGAAGTGCCAGGCAAGCAAAACCCCCTTGTTCATTCCGATAAAATCCCACTCTCTCGCTCCTGCTCTCTTTTACTGCATTAGGACAACAACGACATATTTGTTACTTGCTGCGGTAGCTGAACCCCTTTATCCTTTGCATGACCTGTCATTGCCACAGTAAATAGATGAAACCCACTAGCATGAGTAGGAGTTGTTTGAGCCCTGTTGTGCCTACTCATTCATGTTTGTTTGTCATGCCTGCTACTGCTTAGAGTTGAGTCAGGTCTGATTCATCGGGGATGAATCAGAGGCGGGTGAACATGTCCTACTGTGTGTGAGCTAAGTGTGTGAACATGATTTGGTAAAAGGTGTCGGTGAGAGGCCATGTAGGAGTACATGGTGGGTTGTCTCATTGAAGCCGTCCTCAGGAACTGAGTTTTGTGTTTGTGATCCATGATTCAGCTACTACCATACATTGGGCCCTGAAATATGACCCCGCTCGACTTCTTATTCACCCTTGTCCTCTGTCCAGGAGTTGCAAGTAGTTTCTGGTGTTTGTAGTATGCTGGAGGCCGTGGACAGCGCTGACCGTAGGGGTGGGCTGTGATGCGGTAGGCACGTGGCCGGGTATACCGGGCGCCCGTTTGGTGTCACGGAACCCTGTTCACATCGTTTGGGGCTGTGAGCGAAACTCCGGCCAGATCTCCTCATGGATGGAACCCGAATAGGCGATAAACCTGGACTAGAGACTTGAGTGCTTAGGTAGGTCGTGGTCTACACCCACGTCGGCTTTCGCTTGAAGTCTGCCGAGCACATGTCGTGTGCAGACGCTAAGTGGTGGAAACATGTATGAAGAAGTACACCCCTGCAGGGTTAACATCATCTATTCGAATAGCCGTGTCCGCGGGAAAGGACTTCTGGGTTGCTTATATCAGTTCATAGACAAGTGAAAGTGGATACTTTAAAATGCGCAAGATAAGCGTGAGTGCTATGGATGGCGTTCTCGTAGGGAGACGGGAGCGGATCCATAGTGGTGTATTGATATGGTGAATATGTGGACTCGTGTGCGCCACCTCAAAAGAGTCGCTTGCAGTCGTAGTTTAGGATAGCCACCGAGTCAAAGCTGGCTTGCTGCAGTTAAACCCCACCATCCCTTTGTTGAAAATGATGCATATGTAGTTAGTTCTGATGTAAGTCTTGCTGGGTACATTTGTACTCACGTTTGCCTATTTTATGTTTTTGCAGAGAGACTTCAGTCTCACTAGTAGTTCCACGTGGACTTCGACGTTTAGCTTGTTACCTCAGCTACGATCTTGTGCCCTCGGCAGGATCTGATAGATAGTCAGGCTTCTCGGCCTTTTTCATTTATAGATGTCTGTACCCAGACATGATAGCTTCCGCTTGTGCTTTGACTTGTATGCTCTGATTGTTGGGTCGTGAGACCCATGTTTGTAATATCTCGCTCCTCGGAGCCTATTGATTAAAATACTTGAGTTGTAGAGTCATGTTGTGATGCCATGTTGTATTTGCACATATCGAGCATATTGTGTGTATGTTATTGAATTGCTTGGTATGTGTGGGATCTGACAACCTAGTTGTTTATCCTTGGTAGCCTCTCTTACCGGGAAATGTCTCCTAGTGTTTCCACCGAGCCATGGTAGCTTGCTACTGCTCCGGGACACTTAGGCTGGCCGGCATGTGTCCTTCTTCGTTCCTGTGTCTGTCCCTTCGGGGAAATGTCACGCGATGAATACCGGAGTCCTGTTAGCCCGCTACAGCCCGGTTCACCGGAGTCCTGCTAGCCCAGTGCTACAGCCTGGATTCACTCGCTGATGACCGACACGTTCGATGCTGGGTCATGGATGCCTGTCCCTGTAAGTCTGTGCCACTTTGGGTTTACGACTAGCCATGTCAGCCCGGGCTCCTTATCATATGGATGCTAGCGACACTGTCATATACGTGTGCCAAAAGGCGCAAACGGTCCCGGGCAAAGGTAATGCGACACCCGTGGGGATACCGTACGTGAGGCCGCAAAGTGATATGAGGTGTTACATGCTAGATCGATGTGGCATTGAGTCGGGGTCCTGACAGCGTTGGTATCAGAGCTTGACTGCCTGTAGGATTACCAAGCCAAACTGGTCGAAGTTGAGTCTAGAAATTCTTTAGTTATATAAGGGAATTGATTGTGGGATGGAACGTAAGGCTCTTTTTTTTTACTCCTTATACCTCATGCCCTTCTGATCTGAGTCATCTTATCTTTCCTGCGGGGATCAAGAACTAGGCTATCTCTTCTTTCTATTAGGATCACGTGTTACTAATCAGTAGACTTATAAGATTGTTGGATTTAAGTCTCAGTTCAGTTCCTACTACTTCCGTATGTTAATTGTTGATCTCGGAACCTTGATATTGTGCTTCTGAGTGGTTATGCCACCAATTTTGTGAATGTCTCAAACCTTTTCTGAGCATTTACAGCCGTTATGCTGTCCGAGTCATTCCAGGTTTCTAAATAGTCTGATGCATTTGCAAAATCCTCTCCCTCTGGTTTCGATGTTCCTTTATGCCAGCTCAATCACACTAATTGTTGAGTTGAGGTATTCTATTGCCTTGACATTATGTTGGAATAATTATTATGACCCTAGGTGTCTCAGGGGATCATCTAGTGGTCTAGCCATGATTTGTGTCCTAGTGTGAAGATTCTGGCCTTTATTCTCGGAAGCATCCCGTGATGCTACTTAGTAGTAGGTATTCTACTCCTGGGTTCTGAACCCGAGATTCACTCTACCTACTTCATGTTGATAGTAATTGCTAGTGCCTTTAGGATATTAGTAAACTTTGCGATAGTCCTTGAAGTCCGTGGTATCTTCTTCTTCCAAATACCATGAACTACTTATGGCAGAAGTTCCTCGTTGAACTGAAATATCACAACAGGATTATTTTTGATGAGTTCTCCATTATATATTGTGGCTCTGCCAGTTCTACCTTTCCGCATGGGTTATCCGGAAGAAATATGTTGAACTTGGTTCGACATACTAATCTATGCATCCACAACTCAGAAAATTATATGTTCCTTTGAGTTGTTCTCTTTAGTTGCATTCTGACCTTCGTCTATCAATTGATAGTCAAGAGTATGCGTGTGTTCGTTTATTGATGCCTATTACTCTTGTGGTCCGTCAAGCCATTCTATTCCGGAATGACTAGGAGAAACAAACTCCAGTACCTCTTCCTTATCTAGGATTGGGTCAAAGTAGTTGTATTCCGCAGATCAAATGCCAATCCAGCTTTTGGTTCTGCTCTACCTTGGAGTATTACATATTTTATATCGAGATTGTTATAGGAATTGCACACCATCCCATGAACTCTTGGTACAGTGACACTTCTTGCCATCACTGTTCATTCCTCGGCCCTCGTGTTGATGCAACCGGAATACCGACAAATGAATTGTGATGTGTGAAATCAATACTGCTAGCAACTCTGTTGCTTGGTAGTTAAAGGATAATAATTTCATTCCTAGTATGTTGGTTTTCGAATCATCCTTCTAATACTGATCGTGCTACCTAGTCCTTATTTCGGTGCACCCTTCGATTGATGAGTTAGGATCTTGTCAAGTCCTCACTCATTTGATCATATCGTCTTGCCCTCAAAAGCAAGATTGTTCTCGAGCTTAGTAACATACCGGTGGTTCGTGACTTTCCAAATATCTTCTTGGAGGTGTTACCGGGTTGTCACCTGACCGCTATGTTGAGTTCGTGATCAAGTTGGTTTCTTGTGAACCACCTTCTCTCCAAGAATCGGTGTTAGATATCCCTGAGCTAGTTGGTTAAGCTAAACGACAACTTGGAGGGTTGGAAGATAAAATCTTGCCTGACTTAGTTCGTTCCAAAGGGATATTCTTGTGTAGTGTGTGTTGAAGAAAGATGATATCTTCATCGATTGGTCCTTGTGATCAGTTGCTGGACCTATTGTCTTATCAATCCTTTGATTTGAGTGTGGGCTATCATCAAATCAAGTCGGAACCAACGATGTTCGTAATGTTGTCTTACTCGTGGTTGATCCCTCGAGCATACACCATTATATCCTTTGGGTCTGACCAATGCTATCACCGTGTTCACTTAACTATGGAATTCCTTTTAAAAGGAAACCTAGATGAATTGTTGTTGAGCCCATTGACAACATCCTTGTCTTCTCCATAATTTTGCTGAACATTAAGCTAGTGTTGGAAACTTTTGAAAGCATTTGTTCATGCTAGCTCATGAAGCATATGTTTGGATGAAGGTAGTGACTTCCTTTAATTCATGTGCATCTGATGCAAGTGGCCGCCGTGGATTCGAGAAAGTCAATGTTGCTTTCTTTGGAATCATTCCAAATCAGTCATACGCACGTGCGAAGAATGCTGTGGTTTGAAGACTTGCAACCTTCAATCTATATGTATCCCTAGCACACCAAGCCACTGATTGATTTGTTCAAGGAGAAGGAGTTCCTTCATAAGAGCTAATCCGGACTTATGAAAGAACTTCGATACCCTCGTTGATGGTTCCCCCTCCTGAACTCGGTAGTGTTTTGTTATAAGACTACCACGTGGTCATGCTTGTCTGGGACAACGTGTTCACATGTTTGTAGCAGAACCAGCTCATGTTTTGGAGCTTGCTATCGTAGTTCATTTCCCGAGAATCTCGCAACGTCATCTCGTCAATTTGTGTTGCAAACTGCCGTTTTTCTTCCTAGACTCGATGAGTCTGGAATATCCTGACACCAACCAGATCTGAATCTCAGGCAGATATGATGGTTGGAATATTTCCCAAGAATTATAATATTGGTCGCGCGATAATCGGTAAAGTGGATGTCGTGGCCCACACACCCAGCCGGAAGACCTGTTATTATAATATCTTGATTGATGAAGTTGACCACCTCCCCATAGGGATTTCGTAGGATTTACTCCCTAGTTGCCCCTATGGATTTTTGTGTTCCCGAAGTCCGACCTTTTACTTGATGTTTTAGATATCAAACCATATCTATGAATGGGTTATACTAGCACATCAAGGAGAACATTAGAAGCGGAGTGCTAAATGTCTCTCGGTCGATCATCCAGAATTTATTTGCTTGGCCTTGCTAAGGTGAAATATGAGAAAGTGTTATCCTCCTTCGCATCTGCATCGTCCATCGCTATTCATCATGGTAGTATGTTGTGTTGTCAGCACCCTT
>NC_041390.1:549358621-549360594 GCF_002162155.2 Triticum dicoccoides
AGGCAGAGGCGAGGCGTGGCGCGCGCCCGAGAGCCCCGGCCACCTCCTGCTTCGCGCTGGAGGCCGCCCTTCGTCCTAATTCGCGCCACGACGACGCCCCGTGTCCCCTCTCTCCTTTCCCTCACTCGCTGCATCCCCTCTCCCTCTTCTGTCTCTCTCCCTCGCTCATCCCCGGATGCACCGAGACCGCCGACGAGTACCACCGGAGCCACCAGCATCCCCACGCCCAGCCAGTTAGGCCACGAGCTCCGCCTTGGATCCGGGAAGCTCTACCACGACGCACGCGACGCCGGGTGCCCTGAAGCCACGCCATCACCGCCATCTTCATCGCCACGGCCGGCGATCCCGCCGTTCGATTCGCAGCACCGAAGACGCCCCCGAGCTCGCTGACCTCCTCATCGGTCTCCCTGTGAGCTCCTGCTGCCTCCTCTTTGCTCGCCCCCTCTGTTCCCGTCCCCTAGCTCCATCTTCCGACCACGGCCGAGCCTGCCGCCGCCGTGCCATGTCGTTGCCGTGGCCAGGGCCATCCCAGCGTGCGCCTGAGCGCGTCACCATGTTCGCCGCCCTCCCAGGAGCCCGCAGCGCCCTTCGGTCTCTTCTCTAGTGCTCTATAGCGCCACCCCAGGATTGCCCGAGCTGCTGCCGCCGCCAAACCTCGTCGCCGACCACTTTTCCGGCCACCCCAGCACCTGTCACCGCCACCACTAGATGCACGCCACTGCGCGCGTTCGAATGCAACAAACCGCGGCCGAAACGATGCCATGTGGCTCGTTTCCGAGCCCTCCGCCGCGTCTGGACTCGCCGGCGGCTAAACGCCGGCGACCGCTGACCCGATGACCGGCGTGGGTTGACCCCACTGCCAGGTTTGACCCCCCCTCTCTCTCACTGACCTGCGGGCCCGCCCGGCTAATTAGGCTAGGATTAGTGCTAACTAAATATTAGTTAGTTTAATAGACACTGACATGTGGGCCCTAGTGTCTTAATCCTTTTAATTAAACTAAATAAACCCCTGTTAACCCCCTGTCACTGACCAGTGGACCCCACTGGTCAGGTTTGACCGGACTGTGCCACGTTGACCTGCTGACGTCACTATGACGTCAGGCTGGCGCATTAATTCAATTACTGGATTTATTAATAATCAGGAAATTCCAGAAAATTGTATAAACTTCAATAATTCATAGAAAATTAACCGTAACTCCAAATTAAATAATTTATATATCAAAAATTATCAGAAAAATTCAAGGAATCCATCTGTACCATTTTCATGCATGTTAGAACAACTTATAGCTGCTGTTTAGCACAAATCAATTAAATGGCATTTGAATAATCACATATGGAGTTTAAATTTGAATCTTGTATTCAAACCAACTTCATTTAATCTGTTGCTAGTTGCATTAGCTCAAAACACATTCATTTTGCCATGTCATGATCATGCATCATATTGTGCATTGCATTGATTGTGTTCCCTTCGGTGTTGCCGGTATTTGTCCCCTCTCGATAGACGTGATACCGATGATGTGATTGTTGACACTGATGAAGACTCAATGTTATCTTCAGAAGTGCCAGGCAAGCAAAACCCCCTTGTTCATTCCGATAAAATCCCACTCTCTCGCTCCTGCTCTCTTTTACTGCATTAGGACAACAACGACATATTTGTTACTTGCTGCGGTAGCTGAACCCCTTTATCCTTTGCATGACCTGTCATTGCCACAGTAAATAGATGAAACCCACTAGCATGAGTAGGAGTTGTTTGAGCCCTGTTGTGCCTACTCATTCATGTTTGTTTGTCATGCCTGCTACTGCTTAGAGTTGAGTCAGGTCTGATTCATCGGGGATGAATCAGAGGCGGGTGAACATGTCCTACTGTGTGTGAGCTAAGTGTGTGAACATGATTTGGTAAAAGGTGTCGGTGAGAGGCCATGTAGGAGTACATGGTGGGTTGTCTCATTGAAGCCGTCCTCAGGAACTGAGTT
>NC_041390.1:549360604-549364304 GCF_002162155.2 Triticum dicoccoides
TGTCACATCCCTAGCTTCTGGTACTGTCTGGTGTGTGCATCATGTTTAAATTCAAATGAAATTTGAATTGAGGAATTTTCAAAAGCCTCAGGAAACCTCTAAAAATAACCAACAATTAAATCTTCTCAAATGTGTCCAAGAAAATGTTCCTGTTATTCCATGGAAATATTGGTAAGAGGTAAAATTTAAACCAATA
The DNA here is from genome assembly GCF_002162155.2 of Triticum dicoccoides. Lineage (NCBI taxonomy): Eukaryota > Viridiplantae > Streptophyta > Magnoliopsida > Poales > Poaceae > Triticum > Triticum dicoccoides. The sequence goes on from NC_041390.1 coordinate 549,360,801, forward strand.
TTTTTGGAGTCACAGAGATAATTATTTTGGCCATTTGAATTAATCCAATAACTATTTTCTTTGGATTTATATTTAAATATATATTAAATATGACTCCAATAATTCTGGAGGTTTGTGAGTGGCTTTGTATATATTTTAGCAAGCCACATAAAAATCTACAGAATTTATTTAAATGATTTAGTTGCTAAACTAAATCAAAACAAAACTACAGAAATAGAAAAGAGAAACAAATAGAAAAAAAGGGGGGAGAGAGGCCACCTGGGCCACTTACCTGCTTACCTGCCTGGCCCAGCTTCTCCCGCGGCCCAGCCCAGCCCACCTTCCCCCCCCCTTGTCCTCTTCTTCCTCTGCCAGAAGGCAGAGGCGAGGCGTGGCGCGCGCCCGAGAGCCCCGGCCACCTCCTGCTTCGCGCTGGAGGCCGCCCTTCGTCCTAATTCGCGCCACGACGACGCCCCGTGTCCCCTCTCTCCTTTCCCTCACTCGCTGCATCCCCTCTCCCTCTTCTGTCTCTCTCCCTCGCTCATCCCCGGATGCACCGAGACCGCCGACGAGTACCACCGGAGCCACCAGCATCCCCACGCCCAGCCAGTTAGGCCACGAGCTCCGCCTTGGATCCGGGAAGCTCTACCACGACGCACGCGACGCCGGGTGCCCTGAAGCCACGCCATCACCGCCATCTTCATCGCCACGGCCGGCGATCGCCGCCGTTCGATTCGCAGCACCGAAGACGCCCCCGAGCTCGCTGACCACCTCATCGGTCTCCCTGTGAGCTCCTGCTGCCTCCTCTTTGCTCGCCCCCTCTGTTCCCGTCCCCTAGCTCCATCTTCCGACCACGGCCGAGCTTGCCGCTGCCGTGCCATGTCGTTGCCGTGGCCAGGGCCATCCCAGCGTGCGCCTGAGCGCGTCACCATGTTCGCCGCCCTCCCAGGAGCCCGCAGCGCCCTTCGGTCTCTCCTCTAGTGCTCTATAGCGCCACCCCAGGATTGCCCGAGCTGCTGCCGCCGCCAAACCTCGTCGCCGACCACCTTTCCGGCCACCCCAGCACCTGTCACCGCCACCACTAGATGCGCGCCACTGCGCGCGTTCGAATGCAACAAACCACGGCCGAAACGATGCCATGTGGCTCATTTTCGAGCCCTCCGCCGCGTCTGGACTCGCCGGCGGCTAAACGCCGGCGACCGCTGACCCGATGACCGGCGTGGGTTGACCCCACTGCCCGGTTTGACCCCCCCTCTCTCTCACTGACCTGCGGGCCCGCCCGGCTAATTAGGCTAGGATTAGTGTTAACTAAATATTAGTTAGTTTAATAGACACTGACAATGGGCCCCAGGCCACTAACTAAATTAGATTAGTTAGGTTAGTCACTGACGGATGGGACCCACTGGCCAGGTTTGACCTGGACCAGCCACGTTGACCTGCTGACGTCACTAATACGTCATGCTGACGCAGTATTTGTTTCTGGAATTAAAATAAATCAAAAATGATTTATAAATTTCAGATAATAACCAAAACTTCTAAAAATCATAGAAAATTAACCGTAACTCCAAATTAAATAATTTATATATGAAAAATTATCAGAAAAATTCAAGGAATCCATCTGTACCATTTTCATGCATGTTAGAACAACTTATAGCTGCTGTTTAGCACAAATCAATTAAATGGCATTTGAATAATCACATATGGAGTTTGAATTTGAATCTTGGATTCAAACCAACTTCATTTAATCTGGTTTTAGTTGCATTAGCTCAAAACACATTCATTTTGCCATGTCATGATCATGCATCATATTGTGCATTGCATTGATTGTGTTCCCTTCTGTGTTGCCGGTATTTGTCCCCTCTCGATAGACGTGATACCGATGATGTGATCGTTGACACTGATGAAGACTCAATGTTATCTTCAGAAGTGCCAGGCAAGCAAAACCCCCTTGTTCATTCCGATAAAATCCCACTCTCTCGCTCCTGCTCTCTTTTACTGCATTAGGACAACAACGACATATTTGTTACTTGCTGCGGTAGCTGAACCCCTTTATCCTTTGCATGACCTGTCATTGCCACAGTAAATAGATGAAACCCACTAGCATGAGTAGGAGTTGTTTGAGCCCTGTTGTGCCTACTCATTCATGTTTGTTTGTCATGCCTGCTACTGCTTAGAGTTGAGTCAGGTCTGATTCATCGGGGATGAATCAGAGGCGGGTGAACATGTCCTACTGTGTGTGAGCTAAGTGTGTGAACATGATTTGGTAAAAGGTGTCGGTGAGAGGCCATGTAGGAGTACATGGTGGGTTGTCTCATTGAAGCCGTCCTCAGGAACTGAGTTCTGTGTTTGTGATCCATGATTCAGCTACTACCATACATTGGGCCCTGAAATATGACCCCGCTCGACTTCTTATTCACCCTTGTCCTCTGTCCAGGAGTTGCAAGTAGTTTCTGGTGTTTGTAGTATGCTGGAGGCCGTGGACAGCGCTGACCGTAGGGGTGGGCTGTGATGCGGTAGGCACGTGGCCGGGTATACCGGGCGCCCGTTTGGTGTCACGGAACCCTGTTCACATCGTTTGGGGCTGTGAGCGAAACTCCGGCCGGATCTCCTCATGGATGGAACCCGAATAGGCGATAAACCTGGACTAGAGACTTGAGTGCTTAGGTAGGTCGTGGTCTATACCCACGTCGGCTTTCGCTTGAAGTCTGCCGAGCACATGTCGTGTGCAGACGCTAAGTGGTGGAAACTGTTGGGTTTCGTAGTAATTTCAAAAAAATTTCCTACGCGCACACAGGATCATGTGATGCATAGCAACGAGAGGAGAGTGTTGTCTACGTACCCAACGCAGACCGACTGCGGAAGCAATGACACGACGTAGAGGAAGTAGTCGTACGTCTTCACGATCCAACCGATCAAGCACCGAAACTACGGCACCTCCGAGTTCGAGCACACGTTCAGCTCGATGATGATCCCCGGACTCCGATCCAGCAAAGTGTCGGGGAAGAGTTTCGTCAGCACGACGGCGTGGTGACGATCTTGATGAACTACAACAGCAGGGCTTCGCCTAAAATCCGCTACAGTATTATCGAGGAATATGGTGGCAGGGGGCACCGCACACGGCTAAGGAATCGATCACGTGGATCAACTTGTGTCAACTTGTGTGTTTAGAGGTGCCCCTGCCTCCGTATATAAAGGAGGAGAGGAGGGGAGGCTGGCCGGCCAAAGAGGGAGGCGCAGGAGAGTCCTACTCCCTCTGGGAGTAGGATTCCTCCCCCCAATCCTAGTCCAACTAGGATTCCTCGGAGGGGAAGGGAGAGAGGGGGGCCGGCCACCTTCTCCTAGTCCTAATAGGACTAGGGGAGGGGAAAGAGGCGCAGCCACCTTGGGCTGCCCCTTTCTCCTTTCCACTAAGGCCCATGATGGCCCATATGGCTCCCGGGGGGTTCCGGTAACCTCCCGGTAACCCGGTAAAATCCCGATTTCACCCGGAACACTTCCGATGTCCAAACATAGGCTTCCAATATA
>NC_041390.1:549365599-549373443 GCF_002162155.2 Triticum dicoccoides
CATTAGTATGGAGTTTCTTCATGCGTTTTACACCGATATGACCTAAACGACAGTGCCACAAATAAGTTGCACTTTCATTATCAACTCTGTATCTTTTGGTTTCAACATTATGAATATGTGTATTACTACTATCGAGATTTAGTAAGAATAGACCACTCTTCAAGGGTGCATGACCATAAAAGATATTACTCATATAAATAGAACAACCATTATTCTCTGATTTAAATGAATAACCGTCTCGCATTAAACAAGATCCAGATATAATGTTCATGCTCAACGCTGGCACCAAATAACAATTATTTAGGTCTAATATTAATCCCGAAGGTAGATGTAGAGGTAGCGTGCCGACCGCGATCACATCGACTTTTGAACCGTTTCCCACGCGCATCGTCACCTCGTCCTTTGCCAGTGCCCGCTTATTCTGTAGTCCCTGTTTCGAGTTGCAAATATTAGCAACAGAACCAGTATCAAATACCCAGGTGCTACTGCGAGCATTGGTAAGGTACACATCAATAACATGTATATCACATATACCTTTGTTCACCTTGCCATCCTTCTTATCCGCCAAATACTTGGGGCAGTTCCGCTTCCAGTGACCAGTCTGCTTGCAGTAGAAGCACTCAGTTTCAGGCTTAGGTCTAGACTTGGGTTTCTTCTCTTGAGCAGCAACTTGCTTGCCGTTCTTTTTGAAGTTCCCCTTTTTCTTCCCTTTGCCCTTTTTCTTGAAACTAGTGGTCTTGTTTACCATCAACACTTGATGCTCCTTCTTGATTTCTACCTCCGCAGCTTTTAGCATTGCGAAGAGCTCGGGAATAGTCTTGTTCATCCCTTGCATATTATAGTTCATCACGAAGCTCTTGTAGCTTGGTGGCAGTGATTGGAGAATTCTGTCAATGACGCAATCATCTGGAAGATTAACTCCCAATTGAATCAAGTGATTATTATACCCAGACATTTTGAGTATATGCTCACTGACAGAACTGTTCTCTTCCATCTTGCAGCTATAGAACTTATTGGAGACTTCATATCTCTCAATCCGGGCATTTGCTTGAAATATTAACTTCAACTCCTGGAACATCTCATATGCTCCATGACGTTCAAAACGTCGTTGAAGTCCCGATTCTAAGCCGTAAAGCATGGCACACTGAACTATCGAGTAGTCATCAGCTTTGCTCTGCCAAACGTTCATAACATCTGGCGTTGCTCCAGCAGCAGGCCTGGCACCCAGCGGTGCTTCCAGGACGTAATTCTTCTGTGCAGCAATGAGGATAATCCTCAAGTTACGGACCCAGTCCGTGTAATTGCTACCATCATCTTTCAACTTTGCTTTCTCAAGGAACGCATTAAAATTTAACGGAACAACAGCACGAGCCATCTATCTACAATCAACATAAACAAGCAAGATACTATCAGGGACTAAGTTCATGATAAATTTTAAGTTCAATTAATCATATTATTAAAGAACTCCCACTTAGATAGACATCCCTCTAATCCTCTAAGTGATCACGTGATCCAAATCAACTAAACCATGTCCGATCATCACGTGAGATGGAGTAGTTTCATCGGTGAACATCATTATGTTGATCATATCTACTATATGATTCACGCTCGACCTTTCGGTCTCCGTGTTCCGAGGCCATATCTGCATATGCTAGGCTTGTCAAGTTTAACCTGAGTATTCTGCGTGCGCAACTGTTTTGCACCCGTTGTATTTGAACGTAGAGCCTATCACACCCGATCATCACGTGGTGTCTCAGCACGAAGAACTTTTGCAACGGTGCATACTCAGGGAGAACACTTCTTGATAATTTAGTGAGAGATCATCTTATAATGCTACCGTCAATCAAAGCAAGATAAGATGCATAAAAAGATAAACATCACATGCAATCAATATAAGTGATATGATATGGCCATCATTATCTTGTGCTTGTGATCTCCATCTCCGAAGCACCATCATGATCACCATCGTCACCGGCGCGACACCTTGATCTCCATCGTAGCATCATTGTCGTCTCGCCAATCTTATGCTTCCACGACTATCACTACCGTTTAGTAATAAAGTAAAGCATTACATCGCGATTGCATTGCATACAATAAAGCGACAACCATATGGCTCCTGCCAGTTGCCGATAACTTGGTTACAAAACATGATCATCTCATACAATAAAATTCAGCATCATGCCTTGACCATATCACATCACAACATGCCCTGCAAAAACAAGTTAGACGTCCTCTACTTTGTTGTTGCATGTTTTACGTGGCTGCTACGGGCTTAAGTAAGAACCAATCTCACCTACGCATCAAAACCACAACGATAGTTTGTCAAATAGACTCCGTTTTAACCTTCGCAAGGACCGGGCGTAGCCATACTTGGTTCAACTAAAGTTGGAGAGGCAGTCGCCCGCAAGCCATCTCTGTGCAAAGCACGTCGAGGGAACCGGTCTCGCGTAAGCGTACGCGCAAGGTTGGTCCGGGTCGTCTCGTCCAACAATACCGCTGAACCAAAATATGACATGCTGGTACGCAGTATGACTTGTATCGTCCACAACTCACTTGTGTTCTACTCGTGCATATAACATCAACAACATTAACCTAGGCTCGGATGCCACTGTTGGGTTTCGTAGTAATTTCAAAAAATTTCCTACGCGCACACAGGATCATGTGATGCATAGCAACGAGAGGAGAGTGTTGTCTACGTACCCAACGCAGACCGACTGCGGAAGCAATGACACGACGTAGAGGAAGTAGTCGTACGTCTTCACGATCCAACCGATCAAGCACCGAAACTACGGCACCTCCGAGTTCGAGCACACGTTCAGCTCGATGACGATCCCCGGACTCCGATCCAGCAAAGTGTCGGGGAAGAGTTTCGTCAGCACGACGGCGTGGTGACGATCTTGATGAACTACAGCAGCAGGGCTTCGCCTAAACTCCGCTACAGTATTATCGAGGAATATGGTGGCAGGGGGCACCGCACACGGCTAAGGAATCGATCACGTGGATCAACTTGTGTCAACTTGTGTGTTTAGAGGTGCCCCTGCCTCCGTATATAAAGGAGGAGAGGAGGGGAGGCTGGCCGGCCAAAGAGGGAGGCGCAGGAGAGTCCTACTCCCTCTGGGAGTAGGATTCCTCCCCCCAATCCTAGTCCAACTAGGATTCCTCGGAGGGGAAGGGAGAGATGGGGGCCGGCCACCTTCTCCTAGTCTTAATAGGACTAGGGGAGGGGAAAGAGGCGCAGCCACCTTGGGCTGCCCCTTTCTCCTTTCCACTAAGGCCCATGATGGCCCATATGGCTCCCGGGGGGTTCCGGTAACCTCCCGGTAACCCGGTAAAATCCCGATTTCACCCGGAACACTTCCGATGTCCAAACATAGGCTTCCAATATATCAATCTTTACGTCTCGACCATTTAGAGACTCCTCGTCATGTCCGTGATCACATCCGGGACTCCGAACAACCTTCGGTACATCAAAATGCATAAACTCATAATATAACTGTCATCGTAACCTTAAGCGTGCGGACCCTACGGGTTCGAGAACAATGTAGACATGACCGAGACATGTATCTGGTCAATAACCAATAGCGGGACCTGGATGCCCATATTGGCTCCTACATATTCTACGAAGATCTTTATCGGTCAGACCGCATAACAACATACGTTGTTCCCTTTGTCATCGGTATGTTACTTGCCCGAGATTCGATCGTCGGTATCCAATACCTAGTTCAATCTCGTTAACGGCAAGTCTCTTTACTCGTTCCGTAATACATCATCTCACAACTAACATATTAGTTGTAATGCTTGCAAGGCTTATGTGATGTGTATTACCGAGAGGGCCCAGAGATACCTCTCCGACAATCGGAGTAACAAATCCTAATCTCGAAATACGCCAACCCAACATCGACCATTGGAGACACCTGTAGTACTCCTTTATAATCACCCATTTACGTTGTGACGTTTGGTAGTACCCAAAGTGTTCCTCCGGTAAACGGGAGTTGCATAATCTCATAGTCGTAGGAACATGTATAAGTCATGAAGAAAGCAATAGCAACATACTAAACGATCAGGTGCTAAGCTAATGGAATGGGTCATGTCAATCAGATCATTCTACTAATGATGACCTCGTTAATCAAATAACAACTCATTGTTCATGGTTAGGAAACATAACCATCTTTGATTAACGAGCTAGTCAAGTAGAGGCATACTAGTGACACTCTGTTTGTCTATGTATTCACACATGTATTATGTTTCCGGAAAATACAATTCTAGCATGAATAATAAACATTTATCATGATTATAAGGAAATAAATAATAACTTTATTATTGCCTCTAGGGCATATTTCCTTCAGAAACATGTATGAAGAAGTACACCCCTGCAGGGTTAACATCATCTATTCGAATAGCCGTGTCCGCGGTAAAGGACTTCTGGGTTGCTTATATCAGTTCATAGACAAGTGAAAGTGGATACTTTAAAATGCGCAAGATAAGCGTGAGTGCTATGGATGGCGTTCTCGTAGGGAGACGGGAGCGGATCCATAGTGGTGTATTGATATGGTGAATATGTGGACTCGTGTGCGCCACCTCAAAAGAGTCGCTTGCAGTCGTAGTTTAGGATAGCCACCGAGTCAAAGCTGGCTTGCTGCAGTTAAACCCCACCATCCCTTTGTTGAAAATGATGCATATGTAGTTAGTTCTGATGTAAGTCTTGCTGGGTACATTTGTACTCACGTTTGCCTATTTTATGTTTTTGCAGAGAGACTTCAGTCTCACTAGTAGTTCCACGTGGACTTCGACGTTTAGCTTGTTACCTCAGCTACGATCTTGTGCCCTCGGCAGGATCTGATAGATAGTCAGGCTTCTCGGCCTTTTTCATTTATAGATGTCTGTACCCAGACATGATAGCTCCCGCTTGTGCTTTGACTTGTATGCTCTGATTGTTGGGTCGTGAGACCCATGTTTGTAATATCTCGCTCCTCGGAGCCTATTGATTAAAATACTTGAGTTGTAGAGTCATGTTGTGATGCCATGTTGTATTGCACATATCGAGCATATTGTGTGTATGTTACTGAAATGCTTGGTATGTGTGGGATCTGACTACCTAGTTGTTTATCTTTAGTAGCCTCTCTTACCGGGAAATGTCTCCTAGTGTTACCGCTGAGCCATGGTAGCTTGCTACTGCTCTGGAACACTTAGGCTGGCCGGCATGTGTCCTTCTTCGTTCCTGTGTCTGTCCCTTCGGGGAAATGTCACGCATTGAGTACCGGAGTCCTATTAGCCCGCTACAGCCCGGTTTACCGGAGTCCTGCTAGCCCAGTGCTACAGCCCGGACCCACTTGCTGATGACCGACACGTTCGAAGCTGGGTCATGGATGCCTGTCCCTGTAAGTCTGTGCCACTTTGGGTTTACGACTAGTCATGTCAGCCCGGGCTCCTTATCATATGGATGCTAGCGACACTATCATATACGTGAGCCAAAAGGCGCAAACGGTCCCGGGCAAAGGTAAGGCGACACCCGTGGGGATACCGTGCGTGAGGCCGCAAAGTGATATGAGGTGTTACCGGCTAGATCGATGTGACATCGAGTCGGGGTCCTGACAGTGTTGGTATAGAGGCCATGTAGGAGTACATGGTGGGTTGTCTCATTGAAGCCGTCCTCAGGAACTGAGTTCTGTGTTTGTGATCCATGATTCAGCTACTACCATACATTGGGCCCTGAAATATGACCCCGCTCGACTTCTTATTCACCCTAGTCCTCTGTCCAGGAGTTGCAAGTAGTTTCTGGTGTTTGTAGCTTACTGGAGGCCGTGGACAGCGCTGACCGTAGGGGTGGGCTGTGATGCGGTAGGTACGTGGCACGGTGTACCGGATGCCCGTTTGGTATCTCGGGAACCCTGTTCACATCGTTTGGGGCTGTGAGCGAAACTCCGGCCGGATCTCCTCATGGATGGAACCCGAATAGGCGATAAACCTGGACTAGAGACTTGAGTGTTTAGGTAGGTCGTGGTCTACACCCACGTCGGCTTTCGCTTGAAGTCTGCCGAGCACATGTCGTGTGCAGACGCTAAGTGGTGGAAACATGTATGAAGAAGTACACCCCTGCAGGGTTAACATCATCTATTCGAATAGCCGTGTCCGTGGAAAAGGACTTCTGGGTTGCTTATATCAGTTCATAGACAAGTGAAAGTGGATACTTTAAAATGCGCAAGATAAGCGTGAGTGCTATGGATGGCGTTCTCATAGGGAGACGGGAGCGGATCCATAGTGGTGTATTGATATGGTGAATATGTGGACTCGTGTGCGCCACCTCAAAAGAGTCGCTTGCAGTCGTAGTTTAGGATAGCCACCGAGTCAAAGCTGGCTTGCTGCAGTTAAACCCCACCATCCCCTTTGTTGATAATGATGCATATGTAGATAGTTCTGATGTAAGTCTTGCTGGGTACATTTGTACTCACGTTTGCCTATTTTATGTTTTTGCAGAGAGACTTCAGTCTCACTAGTAGTTCCACGTGGACTTCGACGTTTAGCTTGTTACCTCAGCTACGATCTTGTGCCCTCGGCAGGATCTGATAGATAGTCAGGCTTCTCGGCCTTTTTCATTTATAGATGTCTGTACCCAGACATGATAGCTTCCGCTTGTGCTTTGACTTGTATGCTCTGATTGTTGGGTCGTGAGACCCATGTTTGTAATATCTCGCTCCTCGGAGCCTATTGATTAAAATACTTGAGTTGTAGAGTCATGTTGTGATGCCATGTTGTATTTGCACATATCGAGCATATTGTGTGTATGTTATTGAAATGCTTGGTATGTGTGGGATCTGACAACCTAGTTGTTTATCCTTGGTAGCCTCTCTTACCGGGAAATGTCTCCTAGTGTTTCCACTGAGCCATGGTAGCTTGCTACTGCTCCGGGACACTTAGGCTGGCCGGCATGTGTCCTTCGTTCCTGTGTCTGTCCCTTCGGGGAAATGTCACGCGATGAATACCGGAGTCCTGTTAGCCCGCTACAGCCCGGTTCACCGGAGTCCTGCTAGCCCAGTGCTACAGCCTGGATTCACTCGCTGATGACCGACACGTTCGATGCTGGGTCATGGATGCCTGTCCCTGTAAGTCTGTGCCACTTTGGGTTTACGACTAGCCATGTCAGCCCGGGCTCCTTATCATATGGATGCTAGCGACACTGTCATATACGTGTGCCAAAAGGCGCAAACGGTCCCGGGCAAAGGTAATGCGACACCCGTGGGGATACCGTGCGTGAGGCCGCAAAGTGATATGAGGTGTTACATGCTAGATCGATGTGGCATTGAGTCGGGGTCCTGACAATGGTGGTGGGCCCCTCCCTCCCGCCAATCTACAATCAACAGCTCACACGTTTCACATTACGTTAAGTACGTAACTGGGATTACATAGGTGTAGCATTACTCGTCCTAAAAAACCCAACTAAGCCAACCTCCCAGCATATCGCGCGGGAAAAGACCCGGCCGCGCCTTTTAGTCGGGATTACCGGGTTACTAGTAGTAGTATCGATGGATCATGCGAAGCAATAATTTTTTTTGAGGGGGCGAAGCACCTAGTTTAAAAGGAAAAAAGGCGGTACACTCACAACACTCCTGTCGCGGTCGCATTGCACCCCACACACGTTCGGTCCTACACACGGCTCACGCAAACGGAACGCGCTTCGGCTTGCCTCTTCACTGACACATCGGACTGCACTTGGAGAAACCGACCATGCGCCAAACTCCCCCCGCCCACCGCGCGAAAATCCTCCCCCACACCCCAAAATTCCCCCCAAATCCGATTCAACCGCCCTTCGGCCAACTAGCCAATAATATTCCCCAAACCCCCTCCCC
>NC_041390.1:549373628-549396897 GCF_002162155.2 Triticum dicoccoides
CCCCCCTGTCCCCCTCCACTCCATTCGCTCTGCCAAAGCCGCCCTCCCCGCCGTGCCGATACGTCGGCGCCGCGGTTCGGCGATCCTCTCGCTCCCACAGTACGCTCTCGTAGACTGCCGTCCGCTAGCCGCGTCGCCACCTCTGGGTATGTTCTTGTGGAGGCGCACGATGGTCAGTGCCGCCACCGCTGGCGACGTTCGTGTGGAGACGCACGGCGGTCAGCTTCTCCCACGGTACACATTCTAGACCGAGGCCCCGTTCATGTCGGTGTAGCGCTGAATGTTAGCTGATAGACACTGTTAATCTCACTGTTTGCCGAAGTAGTTTACTGTCAATATGCTCTGCTTAAGAAGCTTCCTTGCCCTGTTCTGCACTCAATCTGCTTAGCTGAGATGGCATGCCAAGGATGATTAGTTGCTAAAATATCCCGCCATATATTTATTGTGACGTAGATTGCCATGGTCCAGTAGCCAATCTGTTAGGTGAAATAGCTCTACACCGTTTTATACTTGATCTTTGTTGCTGCGATGGCCTTCGATAGTTCGATGGCTGTGTGCTCGGCCTCATTGACTGTTGAAACAGACTGCCATAATTTGGCACTCAAATCTGTTTGCTGAATTATCTTTACATGTATTTCGTTACTTAGATCTGCTCGTCCAAATATCTTGCCATAGCTTTAGACATCGACCTAGGTATTTTTTTCTGGACTTCATAAAAAAGCATATATGTTTTTCCTGTAATATCTAGTAGAAGAACTAATTTGTATGTCTAACAGATGGACAGGACTTGGATAACTTCTGCTCGAAGATTCTCCGCTGCAGATGTCGAGGGGTTGAAAACTTCATGAACTTTATCAGAGCTGAGTACGGTGGTCCGAAATCAGATGTGCTCTGCCCGTGTAGCAGTTGTATGAATTCAGTTACAAGACCCCAGTCAACTATGCAAAAGCATATACACTTGTATGGGATGTCGATCACATATACTAGGTGGGTTCATCATGGTGAAGCTGTGAACGTCAATGTTATTGACTACGTGGAAGCAGCAGATCACCATCTTGATCTGCCTGATGCTCAGGTGGAAGAGGAGGAGGAGGTGGTGGTGCCGGAGCTAGTGAGTTTGACCAACATTGAAACAATGCTACGAAATGCTCGTGCATTCCGTGAACTTTCACCAGCAGAAGAAAAACGGTGGGCCCGCATGTTGGAACAATGCAACGTTGCTGTCACCCCAGGAAATAAGCTGTCACTATTCTCAGCTATGGTCACCTTTCTTCAGGTGAAGACATTTGAGCGGATGACCAACAAATCTTTCGATGCGATGTTGGCTGCTTTCCGTGAATCTTTCCCAGATGCGTCTGAGCTGCCACACACCTATAGTAAAATGAAGAATTTCCTTCGTGCAGTTGGAATTGGATATGATATGATCCATGTTTGTAAGAATAATTGTGTTCTGTTCTGGAAGGATTATGCCAACTTAAGTGAATGCCCGAAATGCAAATCATCAAGATGGAAAGATGGCGATGCTGTGAAGAGGATTCCTCATAATGTTCTGAGACATTTTCCAATTACACCAAGATTGCAGAGGTTGTTTCATGATGTTGAAACAAGAGAGGATGTACTGTGGCATTCTAGGAACCAGGAGTACAGAGATCAGAATGTAATGAGCCATCCATCTCATGGTAGTGAGTGAAAAAGCTTCAATGATAAACACAAAGAGTTTGCTGCTGACCCGAGAAACATTAGACTTGGCTTAGCTTCAGATGGATTTAACCCATTTGGCCACCAGATCGCCACATATAACATGTGGACAGTGCTTGTTATCCCTTACAACATGCCTCCAAATGTCTGCACCAAAGAATCAAACTGCATGATGGCCTTGCTCATCTCAGGTCCTAAAAGTCCCGGAAAGGATTCTGATTTGTTCATGGAGCCTCTTGTGGAGGAACTTCAACAGCTATGGAAGGGTGTTCTCACTCGAGACCTATATAGTAGCCCACCAGCTGATTTCTTTCTGCGTGCTGTTATAATTTGGTGCATCCATGATTATCCGGCTTTGGGCACTATGTCAGGGCGAACGACACATGGTTACAATGCATGTGTTCGCTATGACAGGAATCCGCTGTCATACGCAATACTTAGCAAGATCTGTTACATTGAACACCGCCGTTTCCTTGCCAAGGACAAGCCCCATCCTAGAAAATACCGAAGACATGTACTCAATGCAAAGCATGAAAACCGTGATGTGCCAAAGAGGCTCACCGCCGTTGAGTTGCAAGTGGAATTAGAGAAGGTCAGGCATATTACACCAGGAAACCATCCTGGTGATGGTAGCGGGAAAAGGAAGTGTGGCAGGGTAGAAGAGAGATTATTGTTTACCCGCAGGTCCACTTTGTGGGACTTGGAGTATTGGAAAGATTTGGATCTGCGGCATAATCTTGATGTGATGCACATCGAGAAAAATATATGTGACAGCATTATCGGCACACACCTTAAAATCTAGGATTGATTTGACACACCTGGGTATCAGAAAGGATTTGCAGGTGCAAGATGAAGGTAAACCACGGGATATGGCACCAGCTGTGTACGTCTTGGACAAGGTAAAAAGAAAAGAATTCTGCGAGGTCGTATCACATGTGAGATTCCCACATGGATTTGCTTCCAACCCTGAAAGGAGAGTCAGTGCAGATGGAAAAAAGGTACAAGGGTTGAAAACTCATGACTGCCACGTCCTACTTCAAAGGGTTTTACCTGTTATCCTTAGAGGATTGGGCCGCCCTGACTTATACAGAGCAGTTGCAGAGTTGGGACAATTCTTCAGGGAACTCTCCAGTAGGAATATCAGGATAGATGCTTTGGAGCGTCTTAGAGACAAGATACCAACTATCCTATGCGACCTTGAGAAGATATATCCTCCAGCCTTCTTTGATGTGATGGTGCATTTGGCTGTTCATCTACCTGATGAGGCACTACTTAGAGGTCAAGTACAGTATGGCTGGATGTACCCTATTGAAAGGCGGCTAGGCACTTTCAAGGGCTATGTTAGGAACAGAGCTAGACCCGAGGGTTCCATTGCAGAGGCCTACATTGCTACAGAAGCGTTGACATTCTGCTCAAAATACATTGAAACAACTGATCAGCTTAGCAAAGAGGTGGGTGAAGACAATCCCGGGCTCAATGTTTTCGATTATTCTGTTCGAGTTACAGGGAAGAGTCGACAAGAGGACAACCTAAAGATTTGGACAAAATGGTTTGGTATGTGTTGAATAACTGTCCCGAGATACTACCTTATATCAAGTAAGTGCAGTACGGTAGCTTATACATCGTAATCTACTAAACTTGCAGCACATTCTTATATATTTAGATGTTTGACGCAATCACTATGTTGTGCAGCATCTACAAAGAGGAGTTACTGCCGCAAAATCCAAGAAACATTGACAAACTGGTTATGGCAGGATTTGCGAAATGGTTCAAGAACCATGTAAGCTTTTGAAGTGCACTGTCAGTTTTTTTAATATATTGAGTACATAAGATGATCAGCTTGTCTATTTTCTAACCATAGGTTAAGAAGATGCGGGAGGATGGGCAGGCAGTTGATGATGCCCTTTACTCACTAGCAATGGGTCCTGATACTCGGGTAAGACATTATGAATCTTGCGTTGTTGGAGATGTGCGCTACAACACCCTTGCACGAGACGAAGGCAGGAAGACACAAAACAGTGCCATCATGAGCACGAATACGTATGACAAAGAGATAACTAAAATGTATGCTAACATAACAGGCATTGTTTAGTTGCAGTATATCTCCAGTTTCGAGGATCATCGGTGTGTGGTTCTGTTGTGCTATCGTTGGTATAACCTGTTTTCCAGGATCGCAAAACCCAGAGTTGATGATTATTTCAAATTCATCAATGTCAAGGCGGTGTACTAGACCAATGAGCCTTTTATTTTGGCAAATCAAGCAACATAGATATTTTTCTTGGAAGACACATTTGCACGTAGCGATGACTGGAGAGTATTGCAAAGGTTTGAGCAAAGAAATTTGTTTAATGAAGCTGCACAACAAGATGATGCTTACACTGCTCCTGATGTACAAGATAACACAGATGTTCCTAAATATCTTTGAGAACCATCACGTCAATGACGCCGGCGAAAAGATTGCCTGTCGTGCTGTGGACATACAAGAGTTGATCAACAAGAAGCCAACATTCGAGGACGTTGAGGACGACGAAGAAGATGACACCGTGGGGAATTACGATTCAGACTGATACACTTGGCAAAGATGTTGACGCTGCTACTGCAGATGATGATTACATTGCTTTTGTCGTATTTGCCTGTCAGAAGACGTTTTTTATCTACTATGTGAAATTGTGTTTGCTATGACAACTGAAACCTGATGAACATGTTGTTTAGTATTTTGCTGTGAGAACATCACTTGTTATGTATGCTGATTTGTGTTTGGTGATTGTATGACAACTAAAACATGATGACATTGTTGTTTAGTTGTACTCATATTTGGCTGTGAAACATGAACTTGATGACATAGTTTGCTGTTGGACTGCAATTTGCTCGACGTCTTTGAATGAGAACAAAGCTGACCCGACAGGGCCTCTGCTATTTATTTATTTATATGAGAAAAAGGGGATACCCCTGATTTCCGTTAATAGAAATCATTAGATGTTCACAACACTACGCCCAGCCTGCTACACAGGTTTCATTCATTACTAGTTTTAGCAAAGTGCTCATGTCGTAGCCACTGAATACCTCATGAGTGCTACATACACTGCAAATAAAGAGACAATCATCCTACAGAGCACATCAATTTTGCCCATTATCTTCACAAGCTCTTTCATCTCCTCATTGCTGTCAAGGCCGTTCAGCACCTGTTGCTTGGCCATGATCAGAGGAACTGCATCTTTAACCTTCTGCTCTACATCTTCCTCTTCTACCGTTCCTTTAGTTACTTGTCCAACACCCAACCTGCTGGTATTGAGATTCCTCGGCTAACCAAATAATCAGCATAGTTGCATTCCCCCACATTAGCAACTTCCCAGAAATACAAATCACACGAATCTTCCCTTTTCTGCACGAATCAAATTGGAAGATCATCAACCAAACTATTAAAAAAATCAGCAACTGAAAGCAGCAGAACAACACTTAAACATATAATTACCCCATGATTCGGGCATTTGTAGAAGACTCGGCCAGGGTTGCGGATTGTGGTTGAGATGGGACGGATGACTCTGCGTGATTTGCAGCAGTGGCACCACACCAACGGCAGTGGGTTGCGATGAGCAATCGGCTGCGGTGCGCGTGCCGGCGGGGGTGTGATGAGACCCACAGGCGATGGTACGGGTGGCGACTTGGCGCATATCTGGTTGTTTCCTGCTGAAGAGCATGTGGACGAGCAGCCAACGGACATGGTTGCTGCGGCCAGAGCTTCTGATGCTAGGCAGAGTAAGTAGAGAAGAGGAGAAGCAAACGTTGGATATGTCAGCTTCATTACTTGCAGTGTAGCATAGCTCCATATATAGTCATATTCTAGGTTTGGATTCGAACCAGCTACAGGAGCACGTCTTTCTTTTTTCTAAAACTTGGCAACATCTCTTTACTAGTACACTAGCTTGTTCTGTACGCCTTCCCAAGTCTTTGATTTTCTTTCCCTTTTTTGCCAGGAAGGAAGGAGGACAAAATTGAGAGTTCCTGGGACTCGAACCCAAGACCTCTCGGTTGAAAACCAAGGGTGCTAGTCACTTATGTGGCGAACGTTCCCTGTGAGGAGGACGGCAAACGAACGCATTTTCCTCGCAGTTTTCTTCCTATATATAAAAAAATATGCTACTTGGTGTCCGCTTAGTCAACAAACGATTGTGCCAACCTTGACCGTTGGATTGACATTCAACGTTCTGTCGCGTTTCTTTAGTCTCTTCTTCCTCGAGCCGCCAAAGCCAAACTAGCGCCGGCGGGACCGCCTGCTCCCGCCTCCCACGACTGCCTATGATCTTCCCCGGCTCCTGTCCGTTCCCGTCTGAGGCCTCACCACCATCCTCCGCCTTGGTTCTCTCGCCGCGGCACCACCCTCCTGTGTTGTCAACATGGTCAACAACCGAGAGGAATAAGGAGATGACTGTACATGGTGAGGATGACAGTAGGGACCCAGCAGCGCGCGAAGTGATTTTGTTTTTTCGGGACGAAGAAGGGTATCAACTGGGTTGTGCGGGACCCGTGGCCCGTCTAGCCCAGGCTTTTATTTCATATGTTTAGCACATGACCAGCCCAGTTTGTTTTTTTCCTTTCTGAAAATGTCTAGCCAGCTATTTTGTTTTTTGCAGAATAACCAACATAGGCCTACTTGCTTTTCTACGCCCTGCTGGGCCAGAAATCTTTCAAGATGAGGAGGGATGCATTTTGCCCAGAAAATGGGCTATAAGTAATAAGAAATGGGCTATAAGTAATAATAAATGGGCTGTAAAATGAAAAAATACAGCAAACAGGCAATTAGTTCCAAAATACTGTTTTCTTTTGGATTTTGATATTTTAAATTTCATTGTTTTTGTGCAAGTAAAATTTCATTGAATTTAAATTAAGGTATATTTAGATTTAAAATTATTTTGAATCTGGTTAGAAATTTCGGGTTGTATGCTGTTTGGGACAGATTTGGAGGCTGACTTGTGGGTCTAATCGGTTGACGTGTACTTTGGCTTTGTCAACTTAGTCCACAAACGATTCTAGCAGCAGTGACCATTGGATGTTAATCCAACGGCCGTGCTGCTTCTTCAATATCTGATCTTCTTTCTCCAGCCGCCCAAACCAGCTCCGGTGGGACTGACTGGTCCCGCCTCCCGTGGCGGGCTGTGCTGCTGCACAGGCCGCACCGCCCCACCCTACTTCATTGCTGGTCAGACCATTCCTCTACTCACCCACACCTCCTGTTATTTTCCGGCGACGGCAGCCGGACCAGTAAACCCTCATACTCCCCACCGTGTGGGCAACCATTGCTGAGTCTTCCCCAGCTCCGTGTCGTTCCCTTCCTGGGCCTCGCCGTCCTCCACCGCCATGGTGCTCTCGGCGCGGCTTGGTCAACGTGGTCAACAAACGACATCCATCGGCCATGGACTGTACGCGCAAAATAATGATTCCTCCACCTGACAGCTGGGACCCACCGGAAGGGCCTCTGTATTTCGCGAAAAAAATGTTCCCCCCGCTGACCATGTCGGACCCACCAGCAATATCTTCGCACGCAAGGAAGTGCCTCCTTATTACGCACAAAAAATGAATACCCCCTGCTAGCTGGGACCCACCATAGTGGGAGGATGACTTGTGGGCCAACTAAGTTTACGGGGACGGAGGGCTTTGTCAACTTAGTCAATATGAACGATTCTAGCTCCAGTGACCGTATGATGTCCATCCAATGACCGTAGTGCTTCTTCAACCTCTGGTCTTCTTGCTCCAGCCGGCCAAAGCAGCGCCGGTCGTGCCGCATGCTCCTGTCTCCCGTGGACGGCTGTGCAGGCGCGGAGGCCTCACCGCCCCCTACTATTCCCACCGCTGGCCAGGCCCTGCGGCGACGGCAGCCTCACACCGCAGCCGAACCAGTGAACCCTCGTACTCCTCTCCGCGCGGGCTTCCGCTGCCGCGTCTTCCCCGGCTCCGCCTCGTCCCCTTCCTAGGCCTTGCCGTCGTCCACCGCCATGGTGCTCTCGGCGCGGCCTTGTCAACGTGGTCAAGGAACGACTTCCATCGGACGTGGACTGTACGTGGAGAGGCTAACAGCTGGGTCCACGGCCACAGCAAGGAAGTGCCTCCTTATTATGCGGAAAATAATGATTCCTCCACCTGACAGCTGGGACCCACCGGACGGGCCACTGTATTTCACGGAAAAAACATTTCCCCCTGACTGCTGGGACCCACCAGCTTCATCTTCGCACATAAGGAAGTGCGTCCGGGCAAAAAAAAGGATTCGCCCCCTAACTGCTGGCACCCACCAGCTACACCTTCGCACGCAAGGAAGTGCGTCCGGGCAGAAAAATATGATTCACCCCCCTGACTACTGGGACCCACCAGCTACATCTTCGCACGCAAGGAAGTGCATCCAGGCAAAAAAAACCATTCGCCCCCTGACTGCTGGGACCCACCAGCTACATCTTTGCAAGCAAGGAAGTGCCTGACAGTCGGGACCCACCTGGTCGAAGCGTACGTAGCGTTGTCATTCAGGTCGCGAATGTGTACGTACATACTGGTCGATGTAGAGGCGCGCACGTGACGTAGTAGAGGCGCGCACGTAGCATGTACACGTACGTACATCGGCCAGTGTGCAAGAAAGAAAATACGGCCACGTATGTGTACATACGAGCAGGGTCTCGAACGCCTACTCGCGCATACGTACTGTCAGGACCCCGATTCCAAGTCACATCGATCTAGCCGGTAACACCTCATATCACATTGCGGCCTCACGCACGGTATCCCCACGGGTGTCGCCTTACCATGGCCCGGGACCGTTTGCGCCTTTTGGCTCACGTATATGATAGTGTTGCTAGCATCCATATGACAGAGAACCCGGGCCAACATGGCTAGTCGTGAACCCAAAGCAGCACAGACCTATGGAGACAGGCATACGTGAATCATATCGAGCATGTCGGTCATTAGCGTGTGAATCCGGGCTGTAGCACTGGGCTAACAGGACTTCGGGGAACCCGGGCTGTAGCAGGCTAGGCAGGACTCCGGATGTCACCGCGTGACATTTCCCTGAAGGGACAGACATAGGAACGAAGTGAAACACATGCCGGCCAGTCAAGTGTCCTGAGCAGTAGTGCTGGGCTAGCAGGACTCTGGTGAACCGGGCTGTAGCGGACTACTATGGCTCGAGGAGCACTAGACTACATTTCCCCATAAGAAAGGCTGCCAAGGATAAACAACTAGATTGTCGGATCCCACACATACCAAGCATTTCAATCATACACACAATATGCTCGATATGTGTAAATACAACATATCATCACAACAAAACTCTACAACTCAAGTACTTTATTTAAAGGCTCCAGAGAGCCATACATAACATGTTCATACAGGTAGGGGTCACATGACCCGACACTCAAGTCATACAAGAATACAAGCACATGCGAAAAGGATCACCACCTGGGTGGCGAGTTACTCATCGACGTCGAGGTCTACATAAAACCCATCGGAGGGGGCGGTGTTGTCGTCTGAAAACAGTAATTTAGAAAACATGAGTACAGAGGTACTCAGCAAGTCTTACATCAGAACCTACTATACATGCTCATTCTCAAGAAGGTGGTGGGGTTATTGCAGCAAGCCAGCTTTGACTCTTGGCTAAGCTATCCTACGGAACTCCACCAGTAAAATAGTTTTCGCACACGAGTCCACTACTCACCAACACAATACTCCACCGGGGATCCTCCCTCGTCATCCTACGAGAGGTCCATCCTTGGTACTCACACTTATCTGTAGTCTTTTAGTAGTATCCATTAACTTGTCTATGAACTATATAGGCAACCAAGTAGTCCTTTACCGCGGACACGGGTATTCGAATAGTTTTATACCCTGCTGGGGTGTACTTCTTCATACACGCCTTCACCACTTACCGCCGTTTACATGACATGTACTCGGCAACCTTCAAGCGGAAGCCCAACGAGGGTGTCGGCCACGGCCTACCTAAACACTCAAGCCTCTAGTCCAGGTTTATCGCCTATCTAGGTTCCATCCGCAGGGAGTCCGGCCGAGGTTTTCACATACGGCCCCGAACGATGTGAACAGGGTTCCTGAGGCACCAAACGGGTGACTCGGTACACCGTGCCATGGTGTATCTACCGCAACATAGCCCACCCCTAGGGTCAGTGCTACGCACGGCCGCCAACACATAACCTACAAACACTAGAAACTAATTGCAACTCCTGGACAGAGTACTAGGGTGAACAAGAAGCCGAGAGGGCCCATTGGTTTCGGGCCCAATGTATGGTAGTAACTGAAAATTAAATCACACATACAGATCTCAGTTCTTATGGACGGCCTCAATGAAACAACCCACCATGTACTCCTACATGGCCTCTCATCGATACCTTTACCAAATCATGTTCAACACATCCCTCACAATACCGACATAACCATTTCACTCTAGCCCATCACCCAGATGAACCAGACCTGACACAACTCTAAGCATAGCAGGCATAGCAGGGTAGGAAACACATACATGGCTCAATCAACTCCTACACATGCTAGTGGGTTTCATCTAGTTACTGTGGCAATGACAGGTCATGCAGAGGATAAGGGTTCAACTACTGTAGCACACAGCAGTTTGAATCATGTTGTCTTAATGCAGTAAACAAGAGCAGAAGCGAGAACATGGGTTTGTATCGGAATGATCAATGGGTTGCTTGCCTGATGTAGTGGTAGTAGGGTACTGCCCTTCAGACAGATACTCGGGGTTATCCTCAGAGGCAGAACCTACCATGAAAGACACACCGAACATAATCAACACATGACGATATGCAACAATATGATGCATGCTATGACATGGCAAAATGAATGTGTCTGGGCCTAATGCAAGCTAAAACAGAAAGGAATGAACTCATTTGAATCAAAGATTCAAATGTTAGTTCATTTAACATAGCCTTATTAGTGCATTATCTTATTCTGCTTAAACAGCAAGGTTAACTTCTTTTGTCATGCATGAAACCATTACAGATGGATAGATTGAATTTTTCTGATCATTTTTGATATATAAATTGTTTGATTTGGAGCTATGGTTGATTTTCTATGATTTTTAGAGGTTTTGGCTATTTTCTGGAATTTCCTATTAAAGAATAAATCCAGAAAAGGATTTACTGCGTCAGCCTGACGTCAGTGTGACGTCAGCGGTCAACTGAGACGGTCCAGGTCAACCCTGACCTGTGGGTCCCATCTGTCAGTGTCAACTAACTAACTAAATTTAGCTAGTGTTAAACTAATACTAACCTAGTTTAATTAGTGGCCTCGGGCCCACACGTCAGTGAGTCAGGGGAAAATCAAACTGGGGTCAACTCGCGTCAAACTCGTCGAAGTTGACCCGGGGCTCGTCGCCGGCAAGGCCAGGGATGGCGGAGGGGTGTGGGTTTCTTCCTCCAGTGACCAAATGGCCGGCGGAGGGCATCTAAGTGACGCGGGCACTCGTCCGCGTCGAGTGGTATGGGGGATTGGGCCTGGGGTGGCCGGAGTCGTCGCCGGTGTCGACCTTGGCGGTCGCCGGGGCTCGGGTGAGGTCGGGGTCGTCGTTGTGACGGTCATGGTGGCTCAAGCGGGGAACGTACGTGCTCTACGCGGCGCAGGGAGGAAGCTGGGCATGACGACCGGACCATTAGATGGCCGGAGACTCGTCGGCGGCGAGCACAAGCGGCGGTGCATGCGGGCGATCTCGAGGCGGCGCGTACGGTGCACGAGAGCTAGAACGGAGAGGGGGAGAAGGGTCAGTAGCTCACTGCGGTTGCAGGGAGCGAACGGCGAGCTCGGGGAAGAGCTGGAGCGAGCAGGGCGGTGAGGGGGATCTTCGGTGACCGAGGTTGAAGACGAGCTCGGTGCAGTGTCTCCGGGGCGAGCGAGCGCTCGGGGATGGGTCGAGGCGAAGCAGTGGACGACGGCGGAACTTCTTGGCACGGCGAGGCAACAGGTGGACGGCGGTGGCTACGGTGGTGCTTGTCGGCGGCGATGGCTACGCCCTGCTTCGGGGGAGAGAGCGAGAGAGGCGAGATAGGGGGGAGAGTGGAGCGGTCGAGGGGTCCAGGGGGTCTGCGTGGCACTCATAGACACGCCCGGGGCGTCGGCGGAAGCAGGAGGTGGCCGGTGTGTGGCCGCGGGCGCGGGCCACGCGCCCCTCGTCCTCCTGGCAAGAGGCGGAGGATGACTGGCGCGAGCCAGTGGACTGGGCCGAGCTGGGCCAGGCTAGGGCGACAGGTAAGTCTCTGTTCTCTCTCTCCTTTTCTGTTTTCATTTATTCTATTATTTTTGTAACTTCAGGGCTATATTAAAAATGCCAGGGCATTTCCAAAAATCATAAAATTAATCATGGCTACTGCTTAGAATATATCCAACAACAAACATTTTAGTTTATGATTATTTGAGCATTTAAAATATTTTATAGCATTTAAATGCCCAAATGCAAATACTATAAGAATTAATCCAATGACCTTAAGATGTCCTAGAAAAATGTGCACCATTTTTGTCAAAGGTTTTAACCCAAAACAAAAGGGTGGGCTTTTTAGAAGGGCATTTCAGGTTCATTGAAAAGTTTTTTAGTAAAGCCTAGTTGTTCCAGGGGGGTGCTGGGGGTTTTGTCATCCCCATTTCAGTTTTCTGGGAATTTAAACATGATGCACATGTTCAACCAATCCTAATGCATGACTAACATAGGGATGTGACAACTCACCCCCACTCAAAAGAATCTCGTCCCGAGATTTAGGATCCTCCGGGAAGAAGGTGGGGTACTCGAGTCAAAGACGATCCTCCCTTTCCCAAGTGGCTTCTTTCTCGGAATGGTGTGACCATTGAACCTTGAGGAACTTGATATTATGGCGTCGAGTGGTACGCTCGGCTTGATCAAGGATACGAATGGGATATTCCCGATATGAGAGGTTATCCTGTAGATCAAGCGTTTCGTGGTCCACTCCACGGATAGGATCCGCGAAGCAACGCCTGAGTTGAGAAACATGGAAGACATCGTGAACTCTGGAAAGATGCGAAGGTAGTTCCAATTGGTAGGCAACTTCTCCTCGTTTGGCAAGAATGCGAAAGGGTCCAATGTAACGAGGAGCCAATTTGCCTTTGATACCGAAACGATGGGTTCCCTTTAACGGAGTAACCCGAAGGTAAGCCTTCTCGCCGACTTCATAAGTCATGAGCTTATGTTTATGATCATATTGGCTCTTTTGACGAGATTGGGCTGTTTTCAATTTCTCACGAATAACGCGAACCCGCTCTTCTGCTTCCTGAATCATATCCAGGCCAAAGAGTTGTCTTTCCCTGGTTTGTGACCAGTTAAGAGGCGTTCGACATTTTCGTCCATAGAGAACTTGGAAAGGAGCTTTGCCCAAGCTAGCTTGATAACTATTGTTATAAGCAAATTCCGTGAATGGAAGGCATTTCTCCCAACCCATTCCGAATGAGATGACAGAAGCTCGTAGCATATCTTCCAGAATTTGATTGACTTGCTCTACTTGACCACTTGATTGAGGATGGAAGGCGGTGCTAAAAGAGAGACGAGTTCCCATAGCATTTTGGAAACTTTCCCAAAATCGAGAGGTGAAGAGACTCCCACGGTCTGAGTTAATTTCCAATGGACACCATGAAGAGACACTATTCGGGAGATGTATAAATTAGCTACCTGGCTAGCGGTGATACTCTCACGAACAGGTAGGAAATGGGATACTTTGGAAAGACGGTCGATCACGACGAAGATGACATTATTCCCTCTCTTGGTCCTGGGAAACCCAGTAATGAAATCCATACTGATTTTATCCCATTTCCACTCAGGAATAGCCAAAGGTTGAAGGGTGCCAGCAGGCCGTTGATGCTCTGCTTTAACACGACGACAAACATCACAATTAGCAATGTATTGAGCGATTTCTCTCTTCATCCTAGTCCACCAAAACCTCTGGCGTAGGTCTTGATACATTTTAGTACTACCGGGATGAATGGTGAGAGGGGACTCATTAGCTTCCTTAAGGATCAGCTGCCTCAGGTTTCGTGCCTTGGGAACCACTAAACGGTTTCCAAAGTATACGACACCTTGATCATCAACAGAGAAACAATTTGCGACTCCTTTCTTAATGTTTCTCCTAATACGGGAGATTCTCGGATCTACCTTCTGTGCCTTGATGATCTAATCCGTAAGGGTAGGTTTCGCCACCAGGGTGGATAGGAATCCTCGAGGAACAATGTGAAGATTGAGCTTATGAAATTCCTCGTGGAGAAGTGGTTGACTTTGTTGTAACATCAGGTTGTTACAATAAGATTTATGACTTAGCGCATCAGCCATGACATTGGCTTTGCCCGGGGTGTAAGTTATTCCTAAGTCATAATCTAAGATCAACTCGACCCAACGTCTTTGCCTGAGATTCAAATCCGGTTGGGTGAAGATATATTTCAAACTCTGGTGATCGGTGAAGATCTCGCAACGATTACCGAGGAGGTAATGTTGCCAAGTTTTAAGGGCATGGACTACAACTGCAAACTCTAGATCATGTGTGGGATAATTTTCCTCATGTGGGTGTAATTGCCGTGAAGCATAGGCAATTACCTGACGATCTTGCATGAGTATGCAACCTAGTCCTTGTCGCGAGGCGTTGCAATAGATAATGAAGTCCTTGGAGAAATCTGGTGGTACCAGTACGGGAGCAGATGTCAGGCGTCTTTTCAGTTCCTGAAAGCTGAACTCGCACTGTGGGGTCCACTCGAACTTTTTATCTTTCTTGAGGAGTTCACTTAGAGGTTTAGCAACCTTTGAGAAATTCTCGACGAAGCGGCGGCAATAGCTCGCTAAGCCAAGGAAGCTCCGAACTTGCTTGACCGTCTCAGGTGGAGTCCAATCAAGGACGGCTTGAACTCGCTCGGGATTGACAACAATACCCTTACCATAGATTACATGGCCTAGACAGGTCACTTCTAGCAACCAAAATTCACACTTGGAGAATTTGGCATAAAGGCGATGCTCTCGAAGTTTCGTCAACACCATCCTTAGATGTTCTGCATGTTCCTCTTCATTCTTGGAGTAGATGAGTATGTCATCGAGGTATACTACGACGAATTTATCCAAATACTCCATGAAGACCGAGTTCATTAACCGAGAGAAGGTGGCTGGGGCATTGGTTAAACTGAAGGACATAACGGTGTACTCGTATTGGCCATAGCGAGTAACAAAGGCCGTTTTGGGGATGTCCCCGTTTCTGATTTTGATTTGATGGTAGCCCAACCTCAAATCCATCTTGGAAAAGACTGAAGATCCAGTGAGCTGATCATATAGATCGTTGATCCTGGGAAGCGGATACTTGTTCTTGATAGTGACCAAGTTGACAGGTCGGTAATCTACAACCATCCGATCCATTCCATCCTTCTTCTTGACAAAGAGGACGGGGCAAGCCCAAGGAGAGGAACTAAGACAGATGAAAACCTTTTTCAAGGACTCATCGAGTTGGTTCTTAAGCTCGGCTAGTTCTAAGGGTGCCATCTTATAGGGTCTCCTAGAAATTGGAACGGTTCCTGGAACAAGGTCTATCACAAACTCGACATCCCTGTCAGGTGGAACACCTGGCAGTTCTTTTGGAAAGACATTTGGAAAGTCTCGGACTACCGGAATATCCTCAAGGTCTGGAAGGGGGTTGGCATTTAGGGAGTAAAGCTGGCGCTTGGCCACTCGAGTTAAGACATTGACTGTCTTGCCCGATGGGTGAGTAAGTAGAACGGTTCTAGTGGCACAATCAATCTTAGCATAATGAGCTGACATCCAGTCCATACCCAAGATGATGTTAATGTCCGAGGACTTGAGAGCTATTAAAGATGCAAGAAAGACAAGTCTATCAACAAGAATTTCGTTCCCATGGCTTACTCTAGAAGTTTGCCATTTGGAACCCGGAGTTTGAATTACCATGGAAGTGGGCATGTCACAGAATGTCGTGTTATGCAATCGAGCATAGTTCTCGGAAATGAATGAATGAGATGCTCCAGTATCGAAAAGAACAGATGCCGGATGGCAATTAACAAGGAGCGTACCAAGGACGACGTTAGGATCCTCATGAGCCTCCTCGGCTGAAACATAGTTGACATGGCCACGTACAGTGGTGACCGGCTTGGCGTAGAATGTCTTCCCCGCTGGCTTACCATGACCAACGGACTTTCCAGACTGATTGGGGTTGTTGTTCTGGGGACACTCTTGACAATAGTGACCCGGCTCTCCACACTTGAAACATGTCACAACATTGGGGCGTGGAGCAACATTAGCAGCGGGGCCACCATAGGTCTTGGGCGGTGCAAACTGCTGGTTGGGACGAGGCACCTCAAAGGATGGCCTCGGAATGAACCTGGGTGGCAGTGCCGTGCTTGGAATCCACACCCGACGCTTCTGAGATCCAGAGCCAGATGAAGAGCCAAAATCACGGGAGTGCTTGCGTGAAGCGTCATAGTCAGACTGGCCTGACTCAGCACTGATGGCTTTATTGACCAATTTCTGAAAGGAGGTGCACTCGTGCAGATGAAGATCGCGGTGAAGCTCAGGGCTAAGTCCCTTGCGGAACCTTGCCTGCTTCTTAGCGTCGGTAGATACTTCTTCAGGAGCATATCGTGCCAGATTCCCAAATTCACGACTATATGCATCCACAGTCAGTCTTCCTTGGGCGAAATTGCAGAACTCTTCCCTCTTGCAATCTATGAGACCTTCCGGAATGTGATGCTCACGGAAAGCCTCACTGAATTCAGCCCAAGTAGTGATTTGGCCGACCGGGCGCATAGCTTCAAAGTTTTCCCACCAAAGGCTAGCAGGGCCTTCGAGGTGATAGGTAGCATAAGTAACCTTGTCAGCTTCGGCTACGTTGGCAGAACGTAGCTTGTGGGTGATGCTGCGAAGCCAGTCATCCGCGTCGAGGGGCTCGACGGAATGGTTAAACTTTGGTGGGTACTGCTTGATGAAGTCATTGATTGACACCAAGTCATTTCGCTGATGGCGTGCAGTGTTCTGCTCAATCCGCTCTAACAAGCGGTTAGTCTCACGCTTGTTTCTTTCCGCCTCCAGCATCACTTCGGCCAGAGAAGGCGGGTGAGGCAGATTTTCACCCCTAGCTGCACTGGCTTCCCCCTGCTCCGGGGCAGCAGGGTTGCTGCGGGTGTTGACCATCCTAGGAGAAAACAAGACAACGGTTTAGATAAGGATGGCACAAACTTAGCAAGGAAGTGCAGAATGTAATGGATAACACGGAATGCAGAGATGTTCATTGCACGACATGGTAATATAGAAACTGCCATATATATACCATTGGTCATACACACCGTACATAGTTTAGTACAGGACCAGGCTAGAGTACAACTACGGTGAAAGACATTACATCTCATCGGAGGCATTCCAAGCTCCTATACATTATTTTCCTACACCTCCGGAGCATGATACACACCAAGTCGTATCCCACGGTCACGCAGGACTGTGGAAAATACAACTACTACAATACTAGTGAAACTACTACTAGCTCAGACGGCTCCGTAGTAATCCTCATAGAAGTCGCCACAAAAAACTGGAAGTGGAACATGATCATCTGGGAACAGACGCTCCTGCGGAGCCTGCGGACCAAAGGGACTCGGATGTGGCCTTGGTCCCACAGGTGGTGGCAGACGGGGACCACGAGGAGGGGTGATGCCTCCCACATCGCGCCACTCCATACAATCTGGCAATCCAGACCGTAGAGGGTACAGATCCCTCAGATCCATGTATCCTTCCTGTACCGCCGGTGCAAACCGAGTCAAAGTGGCCCAGTGATCAGCATGAGAGTTAAAAAGCTCCATACGCAAGGCCCGATTTTCGCGGTCCTTATCCTCGAGCATCTTGGCAGTGGTGCGTAGTAGTGACTCCTCATGTGTGGGGTCAGCATAGATAGCCTGGATATACCCTTGCGCTCCCGGAAGTGAAGCTGGCATATAACGGAAGTCGGTGTTCCGAAGCAGGCTAGTCCGGACTCGCATGATGGTCATCATGGAATAGGCAGCATCCTGCACAGCCATATCAATAGTAACCCCGAGTCCATAGGAATAGTGAAGGGGCTCAGTGGCTCCAGGATAAGAGGGATATATCCTGACGGTACAAAGGTACTGGCTCTGGTTGAAGTCTCTGAACTGCTCTTCGACAGTGTATTCGGGATACCAATGGTAACCCGTCTCGATCATTACCCGGACTAACATAGCAGTATGACCGGGCACATCGAGGCACCGGGTCAGGCGAACCACTTGGTTTTGAGCACGAGTGGCCATCTGAAAGCACAACCACAATGCAAAGGCATTAGAATTTCTAGGGAAAATTGGACAACATAACAGCTGTAAATGCTCAGAAAAGGATTTGAGACATCCACAACAGTTTGCAATACCACTCAACAACATCATATCAAGGTTCTAATTCACCTGATAGAAGAAGAGAGCCTAGTCCTTAGCCCATGTTGAATGAGAAGAGAATGATTCAGATCAGAGGGCATAAGGTAAAGGAGTAAAAGAGCCTTACGTTCCCTCCCACAATCAATTCCCCTACATATAGCTAAAGCATTTCTAGACTTGACATCGACCAGTTTGGCTCAACAAACCTACAGGCAGTCCGACTCTGATGCCAACGCTGTCAGGACCCCGATTCCAAGTCACATCGATCTAGCCGGTAACACCTCATATCACATTGCGGCCTCACGCACGGTATCCCCACGGGTGTCGCCTTACCATGGCCCGGGACCGTTTGCGCCTTTTGGCTCACGTATATGATAGTGTCGCTAGCATCCATATGACAGAGAACCCAGGCCGACATGGCTAGTCATGAACCCAAAGCGGCACATACCTATGGGGACAGGCATACGTGAATCATATCGAGCATGTCGGTCATCAGCGTGTGAATCTGGGCTGTAGCACTAGGCTAACAGGACTCCGGGGAACCCGGGCTGTAGCAGGCTAGGCAGGACTCCGGATGTCACCGCGTGACATTTTCCCGAAGGGGCAGACATAGGAACGAAGTGAAACACAT
The DNA here is from genome assembly GCF_002162155.2 of Triticum dicoccoides. NCBI lineage: Eukaryota > Viridiplantae > Streptophyta > Magnoliopsida > Poales > Poaceae > Triticum > Triticum dicoccoides. The sequence continues at coordinate 549,392,365 of NC_041390.1, forward strand.
GCCGGCCAGTCAAGTGTCCTCAGCAGTAGTGCTGGGCTAGCAGGACTCCGGTGAACCGGGCTGTAGCGGACTACTATGGCTCGAGGAGCACTAGACTACATTTCCCCATAAGAAAGGCTGCCAAGGATAAACAACTAGATTGTCGGATCCCACACATACCAAGCATTTCAATCATACACACAATATGCTCGATATGTGCAAATACAACATGGCATCACAACAAAACTCTACATCTCAAGTACTTTATTTAAAGGCTCCAGAGAGCCATACATAACATGTTCATACAGGTAGGGGTCACATGACCCGACACTCAAGTCATACAAGCATACAAGCACATGCGGAAGCAAGTAGTCTGAGTACAGACACTAGAAAGCAAGAAGGCTTCTCGAGGCATGTCTATCTACGTAGGGCCCTCCATGGCCAGGATCACCACCTGGGTGGCGAGTTACTCATCAATGTCGAGGTCTACATAAAACCCATTGGAGGGGGCGGTGTTGTCATCTGAAAACAGTAATTTAGCAAACATGAGTACAGAGGTACTCAGTAAGTCTTACATCAGAACCTACTATACATGCTCATTCTCAAGAAGGTGGTGGGGTTATTGTAGCAAGCCAGCTTTGATTCTTGGCTAAGCTATCCTATGGAACTCCACTAGTAAAATAGTTTTCGCACACGAGTCCACTACTCACCAACACAATACTCCACCGGGGATATTCCCTCGTCATCCTACGAGAGGGCCATCCTCGGTACTCACACTTATCTTGAGTCTTTTAGTAGTATCCATTAACTTGTCTATGAACTATATAGGCAACCAAGTAGTCCTTTACCACGGACGCGGCTATTCAAATAGTTTTATACCCTGCAGGGGTGTACTTCTTCATACACGCCTTCACCACTTACCGCTGTTTACACGACATGTACTCGGCAACCTTCAAGCAGAAGCCCAATGAGGGTGTCGGCCACGGCCTACCTAAACACTCAAGCCTCTAGTCTAGGTTTATCGCCTATCTAGGTTCCATCCGTAGGGAGTCCAGCCGAGGTTTCCACATACGGCCCTGAACGATGTGAACAGGGTTCCCGAGACACCAAACAGGTGACTCGGTACACCATGCCACGGTGTATCTACCGCAACATAGCCCACCCCTAGGGTCAGCGCTACGCACGGCCGCCAACACATAACCTACAAACACCAGAAACTAATTGCAACTCCTGGACAGAGTACTAGGGTGAACAAGAAGCCGAGAGGGCCCATTGGTTTCGGGCCCAATGTATGGTAGTAACTGAAAATTAAATCACACATACAGATCTCAGTTCTTATGGACGGCCTCAATGAAACAACCCACCATGTACTCCTACATGGCCTCTCATCGATACCTTTACCAAATCATGTTCAACACATGCCTCACAATACCGACATAACCATTTCACTCTAGCCCATCACCCAGATGAACCAGACCTGACACAACTCTAAGCATAGCAGGAATAGCAAGGTAAGAAACACATACATGGCTCAATCAACTCCTACACATGCTAGTGGGCTTCATCTAGTTACTGTGGCAATGACAGGTCATGCAGAGGATAAGGGTTCAACTACCGCGTAGCACACATCAGTTTGAATCGCGTTGTCTTAATGCAGTAAACAAGAGCAGAAGCGAGAACATGGGTTTGTATCGGAATGATCAATGGGTTGCTTGCCTGATGTAGTGGTAGTAGGGTACTGCCCTTCAGACGGATACTCGGGGTTATTCTCAGAGGCAGAACCTACCACGAAAGACACACCGAACATAATCAACACATGACGATATGCAACAATATGATGCATGCTATGACATGGCAAAATGAATGTGTCTGGGCCTAATGCAAGCTAAAACAGAAAGGAATGAACTCATTTGAATCAAAGATTCAAATGTTAGTTCATTTAACATAGCCTTATTAGTGCATTATCTTATTCTGCTTAAACAGCAAGGTTAACTTGTTTTTTCATGCATGAAACCATTACAGATGGATAGATTGAATTTTTCTGATCATTTTTCATATATAAATTGTTTGATTTGGAGCTATGGTTGACTTTCTATGATTTTTAGAAGTTTTGGCTATTTTCTGGAATTTCCTATTAAAGAATAAATCCAGAAAAGGATTTACTGCGTCAGCCTAACGTCAGTGTGACGTCAGTGGTCAACTAAGACGGTCCAGGTCAACCCTGACCTATGGGTCCCATCTGTCAGTGTCAACTAACTAACTAAATTTAGTTAGTGTTAAACTAATACTAACCTAGTTTAATTAGTGGCCTCGGGCCCACACGTCAGTGAGTCAGGGGAAAATCAAACTAGGGTCAACCTGGGTCAAACTCGCCGAAGTTGACCCGGGGCTCGTCGCCGGCAAGGCCAGGGACGGCGGAGGGGTGCAGGTTTCTTCCTCCGGCGACCAAGTGGTCGGCGGAGGGCATCTAAGTGACGCGGGCACTCGTCCGTGTCGAGTGGTATAGGGGGTTGGGACTGGGGTGGCCGGAGTCATGGCCGGTGTCTACCTTGGCAGTCGCCGAGGCTCAGGTGAGGTCGGGGTCGTCGTTGTGACGGTCGTGGTAGCTCAAGCAGGGCACGTACGTGCTCTACGCGGCGCGGGGAGGAAGCTGGGCACGACGGCCGGACCATTAGATGGTCGGAGACTCGTCGGCGGCGAGCACAGGCGGCAGTGCATGCGGGCGAACTCGAGGCGGCGTGTACGGTGCACGAGAGCTAGAACGGAGAGGGGAGAAGGGTCAGTAGCTCACTGCGGTTGCAGGGGAGCGAACGGCGAGCTCGGGGAAGAGCTGGAGCGAGCGGGGCGGCGAGGGGGATCTCCGGCGACCGAGGTTGAAGACGAGCTCGGTGCAGCGTCTCCTGGGCGAGCGAGCGCTCGGGGATGGGTCGAGGCAAAGCAGTGGACGACGGCGGAACTTCTTGGCACGGCGAGGCAACGAGTGGATGGCGGTGGCTACGCTGGTGCTTGTCGGCGACGACGGCTGCGCCCTGCTTCGAGGGAGAGAGCGAGAGAGGTGAGACAGGGGAGAGTGGAGCGGTCGAGGGGTCCAGGGGGTCTGCGTGGCACTCATAGACGTGCTCGGGGCATCGGTGGAAGCAGGAGGTGACCGGCGTGTGGCCGCGGGCGCCGGCCACGCGCCTCTCGTCCTCCCGGCGAGAAGAGGAGAATGACTGGCGCGAGCCAGTGGACTGGGCCGAGCTGGGCCAGGCCAGGGCGGCAGGTAAGTCTCTGTTCTCTCTCTCCTTTTCTGTTTTCATTTATTCTATTATTTCTGTAACTCTAGGGCTTTATTAAAAATGCCAGGGCATTTCCAAAAATCATAAAATTAATCATGGCTACTGCTAAGAATATATCCAATAGCAAACATTTTAGTTTATGATTATTTGAGCATTTAAAATATTTTATAGCATTTAAATGCCCAAATGCAAATACTATAAGAATTAATCCAATGACCTTAAGATGTCCTAGAAAAATGTGCACCATTTTTGTCAAAGGTTTTAACCCAAAACAAAAGGGTGGGCTTTTTAGAAGGGCATTTCAGGTTCATTGAAAAGTTTTTTTTAGTAAACCCTAGTTGTTCCAGGGGGGTGCTGGGGGTTCTGTCATCCCCATTTCAGTTTTCTGGGAATTTAAACATGATGCACATGTTCAACCAATCCTAATGCATGACTAACACAGGGATGTGACATGTACGGCCAGGGCTCGTGTACATGGCTGGGTCGGAATGGAGAAACAGTGTCGTCGTCGTGTTCATGGGGAGGCAACGGAATGCGTCGTGTTCATGGGGAGGCAACGGAATGCTTCATGTTCATCGGGAGGGGAATGCTTCGTGTTCATCGGGAGGGGAATGCGTCGTGTTCATGGGGAGGTAACGGAACGCGTGGGAGCCAACCGGCAGGGTTGGAACGGAATGCGTGGTCGTGTTCATCGGGAGAGCTTGGACGGAACAGGCGATGGAAATGAGGCCTAGCGTACCGCAAAACGAAGGAAACGGACCTCCTACGTTCAAAACGGGGTCCTGTTGATCGGGGGGGTTGTGGCGTACCGCAAAAAGGAGAAAACGGATCTCCTACAGTCGAAACGGGGGTCCTGTTGATCGGGAGGGGTGTGGCGTACCGCAAAACGGATGAAATGGACCTCCTACGGTCGAAATGGGGGTCCTGTTCATCGGGAGGGGTGTGGCGTACCGCAAAACGGACGAAATGGACCTCCTACGATCGAAACGGGGATCCTGTTCATCGGGAGGGGTGTGGCGTACCGCCAAATGGGACTCCACGGGATACTGTTCATCTCCACCGTCGACCTCCTCCAGCCTCCACGGGCTACCGTCGACCTCCTCTAGCCTCCACGGGCTCCTGTTCATCCAGCCTCCACCATGCTCTACTCCACCGCCTACTGTTCAACCACCCCTCCACGGGCACCCCTCCACCGTCTACTGTTCATCCAGCCCTCCACACCACGGGGTCCTGTTCAACCACCCCTCCACGGGCACCCCTCCACCATCTACTGTTC
>NC_041390.1:549397151-549398020 GCF_002162155.2 Triticum dicoccoides
GCTCACTGTTCATCCAATCGATCGGCTTTAGTTAGCAGCAGTAGCGAAGGGATCGCTCGATCGGGTTCAGTTAACAACCATCAATCGATCGCTCGGGTTCAGTAACGCGTAGCCTGCAGTGCAATCGCTCTGGTTCAGTTAGAGCCCAATGCCTCACTCGGGTTCAGTTAGAGCCAACGCCTCGCACACACGCGCGTACATGTACGAGAGAAACGCTCATCGCTCGGCCCCCGACCTCCCACCGTAACCGGGAACTCCCCGAAACTTTCCTCCCATCGCTTCTACCACGGTTTTTCCGTCATGGACGGCCCAAAGAATGTCATGCAGCTTCGTCTCTGGCCCGCCCAGGACGAAAAGCCTATTTTCTGTCATGATTTTTTGTCATAGAAGTAGGAGCCCACCACATCTATGATGATACCGGGTTTTGTCACAATTATCGTCATAGAAGTGTCATATGTATGACATAATTTTTTTTCGTTCGGCCCAAAATGTCACGGATGTGTCTTTTTTTGTAGTGTATTAACTGTAAACTACTTTGGCAAACAGTGAGATTAACAACGTCTATCAGCTAACATTCAGCGCTACACCGACATGCACGGGGCCTCAGTCTAGAATGCGCGTACCGTGGGAGAAGCTGACCGCCGTGCTTCTCCACACGAACGTCGCCAGCAGTGGCGGTGTTGACCGCCGTGCGCCTCCACAAGAACGTCGCCAGCGGTCGCGGCGCGGCTAGAGCACGGCAGTCTACGAGAGCGTACTGTGGGAGTGAGAGGATCGCCGTGTGTCCCCCCGACGAACCACGGCGCCGACGTATCGGCGCGACAGGGAGGGCGGCATTGGAGGAGCGAATGGAGTGGAGGGGGGTGGGG
>NC_041390.1:549398628-549445558 GCF_002162155.2 Triticum dicoccoides
GTTGGGGAATATTATTGGCTAGTTGGCCGAAGGGCGATTGAATCTAGGATTTGGGAGGAATTTTTGGGTGGGGGAGGATTTTTGCGTGGTGGGCGGGGGGAGTTTGGCACATGGTCAGTTTCTCCAAGTGCAGTCCCACGTGCCAGTGAAGAGGAAAGCCGAAGCGCGTTCCATTTGCGTGAGCCGTGTGCAGGACCGAACGTGTGTGGGGTGCAATGCGACCGCGACAGGGGTGCTGTGAGTGTACCGCCTTTTTTCCTTTTAAACTAGGTGCTTCGCCCTCTAAAAAAACTTGTTGCTTCGCATGATCCATCGATACTACTACTAGTAATCTGGTAATCCTGACTAAAACTGCGTGGCCGGGTCTTTTCCCGTGTGATATGTTGGGAGGTTGGCTTAGTTGGGTTTTTTTAGGACGAGTAATGCTACACCTATGTAATCCTGATAACCCACAAGTATAGGGGATCAATTGTAGCCTCTTTCGATAAGTAAGAGTGTCGAACCCAACGAGGAGCTAAAGGTAGAACAAATATTCCCTCAAGTTCTATCGACCACCGATACAACTCTACGCACGCTTAACGTTCGCTTTACCTAGAACAAGTATGAAACTAGAAGTACTTTGTAGGTGTTTTTGGATAGGTTTGCAAGAATATAAAGAGCATGTAAATAAAAGGTAGGGGCTGTTTAGATAAAGACACAACTAAGTTAGGTTTAGTAGAGAGCTTGTTGTTATGAGAAAGTTATTTGTCCCTAGGCAATCGATAACTAGACCGGTAATCATTATTGCAATTTTATATGAGGAGAGGCACAAGCTAACATACTTTCTCTACTTGGATCATATGCACTTATGATTGGAACTCTAGCAAGCATCCGCAACTACTAAAGATCATTAAGGTAAAACCCAACCATAACATTAAAGCATCAAGTCCTCTTTATCCCATACACAACAACCCCCTTACTCGGGTTTGTGTTTCAGTCACTCACGCAACCCACTATAAGTGAATCATGAATGTATTGCAATACCCTACAGCAGGGATCCCTCACGCTTGCGCAACATGGAGAGCACCATAGGACAGCACCAATAATAAAACATGCAACTCAAACCAATCTTGATCATCAAATAGCCCATAGGACAAAACGGATCTACTCAAACATCATAGGATAGCCATACATCATTGGGAAATAATATATAGCGTTTAGCACCATGTTGAAGTAGAGATTACAGCGGGTAAGAGAGAGGTTACACTGCTGCATAGAGGGGGGAAGAGTTGGTGATGATGGCGGTGAAGTTGTTCGTGAAGATTGCGGTGATGATGATGGCCCCCGGTGGCACTCCGGTGCCACCGGAAGCGAGGGGGAGAGAGCCCCCTCCTTCTTCTTCTTCCTTGACCTCCTCCCTAGATGGGAGAAGGGTTTCCCCACTGGTCCATGGCCTCCATGGCATGGGAGGGGCGAGAGCCCCTCCGAGATTGGATCTGTCTCTCTGTTTCTGCGTTCTCAGATTCTACCCTTTCACCTATTCTTATATTCCCGAAGATCCGTAACTCCGATTGGGCTGAAATTTTAACATGATCTCTATCCGGATATTAGCTTTCTTGCGGTGAAAGAAGGGCATCAACCGCCTTACAGGGTGGCCACGAGGGTCAGGGGCGCGCCTGCCGCCCTAGGGCGCGCCCCCTGCCTCGTGGGCCCTCTCGCATCCTCTCGCATGGATTTTTCTTCCCAAAAATCATATATATTCCAAAAAAATCTCTGTCAGTTTTTATTCCAGTTGGACTCCGTTTGATATGGATATTGCGCGAAACAAAAAACATGCAACAAATAGGAACTGGCATCGGGCACTGGATCAATATGTTAGTCCCCAAAATAGTATAAAAAGTTGCCAAAAGTATATGAAAGTTGTAGAATATTGGCATGGAACAATAAAAAATTATAGATAGGACAGAGACGTATCAGCATCGCCAAGCTTAATTCCTGCTCGTCCTCGAGTAGGTAAATGATAAAAAAGATAATTTTTGATGTGGAATGCTACCTAGCATAATCTTGATCACATATCTAATCATGGCATGAATATTAAGATACGAGTTATTCAAAGCAATAGTCTATCATGTGACATAAAAACAATAATACTTCGAGCCTACTAATAAAGCAATCATGTCTTTTCAAAATAACATGGCCAAAGAAAGTTATCCCTACAAAATCATATAGTCTGGCTATGCTCCATCTTCACCACACAAAATATTCACATCATGCACAACCCCGATGACAAGCCAAGCAATTGTTTCATACTTTTGACGTTCTCAAACCTTTTCAACTTTCACACAATACATGAGCGTGAGCCATGGACATAGCACTATAGGTGGAATAGAATGGTGGTTGTGGAGAAGACAAAAAGGAGAAGATAGTCGCACATCAACTAGGCGTATCAACGGGCTATGGAGATGCCCATCAATAGATATCAATGTGAGTGAGTAGGGATTGCCATGCAATGGATGCACTAAGAGCTATAAGTGTATGAAAGCTTAGACTGAAAACTAAGTGGGTGTGCATCCAACTTGCTTGCTCATGAAGACCTCGGGCATTTGAGGAAGCCCATCATCAGAATATACAAGCCAAGTTTTATAAAGAAAATTCCCACTAGTATATGAAAGTGATAGCTCAAGAGACTCTCTATATGAAGAACATGGTGCTACTTTGAAGCACAAGTGTGGTAAAAGGATAGTAACATTGCCCCTTCTCTCTTTTTCTATCATTTTTTTTTGTTTTTTTGGGGCCTTATTTTTTTTCCTTTGTCTTTTTTTTCGTCTGGAGTCTCATCCCGACTTGTGGGGGAATCATAGTCTCCATCATCCTTTCCTCACTGGGGCAATGCTCTAATAATGATGATCATCACACTTTTATTTACTTACAACTCAATATTACAACTCGATACTAGAACAAAGATATGACTCTATATGAATGCCTCCGACGGTGTACCGGGATGTGCAATGATCGAGCGTAGCAATGACATCAAAAAACAGACAAGCCATGAAAACATCATGCTAGCTATCTTACGATCAAGCAAAGCAATATGACAATGAGTGCTTAAGTCATGTATATGATGATGATGGAGGTTGCATGGCAATATATCTAGGAATGGCTATGGAAATGCCATGATAGGTAGGTATGGTGGCTGTTTTGAGGAAGGTATATGGTACCGGCGAAAGTTGCACGATACTAGAGAGGCTAACAATGGTGGAAGGGTGAGAGTGCGTACAATCCATGGACTCAACATTAGTCATAAAGAACTCACATACTTATTGCAAAAATCTATTAGTCATCGAAACAAAGTACTACACGCATGCTCCTAGGGGGATAGATTTGTAGGAAAAGACCATCGCTCATCCCCGACCGCCACTCATAAGGAAGACAATCAATAAATAAATCATGCTCCAACTTCGTTACATAACGGTTCACCACACGTGCATGCTACAGGAATCACAAACCACAACACAAGTATTTCTAAATCCACAACTACCCACTAGCATGACTCTAATATCACCATCTTTATATCGCAAAACTATTGCAAGGAATCAAACACATCATATTCAGTGATCTACAAGTTTTGTGTAGGATTTTATGACTAACCATGTGAACGACCAATTCCTGTCATCTCTCTAAATAGATATAAGTGAAGCAAGAGAGTTTAATTATTTCTACAAAAGATATGCCCATGCTCTAACAAATATAAGTGAAGCAAAAGAGCATTCTACAAATGGCGGTTTTGTATGTAAAGAGAAACAGGCAATCCAAACTTCAAATGATATACTTCAAATGATATAAGTGAAGCACATGAAGCATTCTATAAAGCCATACTCAAAAGATATAAGTGAAGTGCATAGAGCATTCTGTAAATAAACCAAGGACTATATCATACCAGCATGGTGCATAAAAGAAAATTGAAAACTAAATGCAAAAGACGCTCCAAGATTGCACATATCGCATGAACGAAACGAATCCGAAAACATACCGATACTTGTTGAAGAAAGAGGGGATGCGTTCCGGGGCATCCCCAAGCTTAGACGCTTGAGTCTCCTTGAATATTTACTTGGGGTGCCTCGGGCATCCCCAAGCTTGAGCTCTTGCCTCTCTTCCTTCTTCTCACATCGAGACCTTCTCGATCATCGAACACTTCATCCACACAAAACTTCAACAGAAAACTCGGTAAGATCCGTTAGTATAATAAAGCAAATCACTACTCTAAGTACTGTTGCAAACCAATTCATATTTTGTTTTTGCATTGTGTCTACTGTAATATAGGTTTTCCATGGCTTAATCCACTGATATAATTCGATAGTTTCATCAAAACAAGCAAACTATGCATCAAAAATGGAATCTGTCTAAAACAGAACAATCTGTAATAATCTAAACATTCACCATACTTCTGATACTTGAAACATTCTACCAAAATTAGTAAAAATAAACAATTTGTATAGAAAGACAGTTCAAAAAGAATCAGAACCATTTGACGTTCCAGTAAAAAAATGTAAAATCGCGCACTACAACCAAAGTTTCTGTCCTGCACCGTACAAACCATCAAGCAAATGTAAACATCCTAAAGGCAAACCTTGGCACATTATTTTTAAAATACAATGGAATTTTACAAGGGGATAATTATTTTTGTTGAAAAGTTTCTGTAATCAAGATTCACAAAGTTGCCGTGAGCATGAACAAAGTTCAAGGAGCTCTCCCACTTCAACAATGCTTGTCTTTCTCACTTTCACTTTCCTTTTTGAAAAAGTTTTAGATTCCCCTCTTTATTTTTGTTGCTTTTAAACTATATGAAAGCAATCAACAGAAATAAATGACTCTCTAAAACTTTCGGGTTGTCTCCCTGGCAGCGCTTTCTTTAAAGCCATTAAGCTAGGCATATAGTGCTCAAGTAGTGAATCCACCCGGATCCCAAGGTATATCAAAGCCAATTTTAATTAACAATGATTTGGCATTTAGTAGTGAGCACAAGGTAACATATATCAAGTAAAAACGAAGTCTAACTCTCTTCCTATGCATCGGCATGTCATAAAAGAACAATTCATGCACACAAAGTAAAGGCCAATTCATAGTATAAACAGTTTCTTGCAATTTTATCATGTGGGAAGCATAGAGAGGTGGAGATATAGTTCCTCTCTCATAATAATTGCAAGTAGGAGCAGCAAGCACATGCATATTATATTCATCAAAATCATCATGTGTAACGGTAAAAGGCAACCCATCAATATAATCCTTAATAAGGGCAAACTTCTCCGATATAGTGTAGTTGGGAGAATTCAAAAAGATAATAGGACTACCATGTGTGGGTGCAATAGCAACAATTTCATGTTTAACATAAGGAACTATAGAAAGTTCATCTCCATAAGCATAATTCATATTGGTATCTTGGCGACAAGCATAGCAAGCATCATAAAAAGGGATATTTCAAGAGAATCAACAGGATCATAATAGTCACCATAGCAATCATCCTTTGGTAAGCACGAAGGGAAATTAAACAATGTATGAGTTGAAGAGTTACTCTCATTAGAAGGTGGGCACGGGTGATCAATCCGCTCTTCCTCCTTTTGTTCTTCGCTCTCCTCCTCATCTTTTTCATCCAATGAGCTCACAATTTCATCAATTTCTTCTTCCATAGACTCCTGCAAAATATTAGTCTCTTCTTGGACAGCAGAGACTTTCTCAATAAGTGCATCAATATCGTAATTGTATTCATAATTCTCATAGCAATATTTAAGAATAGCTAAATTTTCAGGTCTATAAACTGAATCATCAAAGTCTTCAAACTCTTTAAACATAGATTCAATTTCATAAGCACCCATAAAAGCAACAAATTCTTCTATTTGTTCCACATCATAGTAATCATATATACCATTAGCATAAGAAGCTAAAGTTTTATTATCATTAAATTCACATAAAAAGGGAAGGTGTGGAGCCTTCATCCTAGAGCAACAAGTATAATCATATCTCAAGCATAGTTGCCTAGCATACCAATTCAATATATGAATTTTATCCCATAATAGTTTCCCTTTTTGTGTCAAGCGGTAATCCCTAAAGTATTCATGTTGATCCAACATTACTCCCATTACATAATTGAATGGGTTTTTCTCAGGATTATTAAAGTAGTACATAATATCTTTCACATAACCAGCATCGAGGGTTTTAGGAGGTTCCCCATCTCCATGAGCAAAAAGTACACCTAATTTTTTTTGGTATTTCGTGTTCCATATCCATAACTAAATATAAAGAACAACTAAGAACGACAAATAAAAATTAGTTAGTGATAAAGCAAACAAGCACACATGAGAATATTCACCCCACGCTATTGCTCCCCGGCAACGGCGCCAGAAAAAGGTCTTGATAACCCACAAGTATAGGGGCTCAATTGTAGCCTCTTTAGATAAGTAAGAGTGTCAAACCCAATGAGGAGCTAAAGGCACAACAAATATTCCCTCAAGTTCTAACGACCACCAATACAACTCTACGCACGCTTAACGTTCACTTTACCTAGAACAAGTATGAAACTAGAAGTACTTTGTAGGTGTTTTTGGATAGGTTTGCAAGAATATAAAGAGCATGTAAATCAAAGGTAGGGGCTGTTTAGATAAAGACACAACTAAGTTAGGTTTAGTAGAGATCTTGTTGTTACAAGAAAGTTATTTGTCCCTAGGCAATCGATAACTAGACCGGTAATCATTATTGCAATTTTATATGAGGGAGAGGCATAAGCTAACATACTTTCTCTAATTGGATCATATGCAGTTATGATTGGAACTCTAGCAAGCATCCGCAACTACTAAAGATCATTAAGGTAAAACCCGACCATAGCATTAAAGCATCAAGTCCTCTTTATCCCATACGCAACAGCCCCCTTACTCGGGTTTGTGTTTCAGTCACTCACGCAACCCATTATAAGCGAATCATGAATGTATTGCAACACCCTACAGCGGGGATCCCTCATGCTTGCGCGACATGGAGAGCACCATAGGACAGCACCAATAATAAAACATGCAACTCAAACCAATCTTGATCATCAAATAGCCCATAGGACAAAACGGATCTACTCAAACATCCTAGGATAGCCATACATCATTGGGAAATAATATATAGCATTGAGCACCATGTTTAAGTAGAGATTACATCGGGTAAGAGAGAGGTTACACCGCTGCATAGAGGGGGGAAGAGTTGGTGATGATGGCGGTGAAGTTGTTGGTGAAGATTGCGGTGATGATGATGGCCCCCGGTGGCACTCCGGTGCCACCGAAAGCGAGGGGGAGAGAGCCCCCCTCCTTCTTCTTATTCCTTGACCTCCTCCCTAGATGGGAGAAGTGTTTCCCCTCTGGTACATGGCCTCCATGGCGTGGGAGGGGCGAGATCCCCTCCGAAATTGGATCTGTCTCTCTCTGTTTCTGCGTTCTCAGATTCTACCCTTTAACCGTTTCTTATATTCTCGGAGATCCGTAACTCCGATTGGGCTGAAATTTTAAAACGATCTCTATCCGGATATTAGCTTTCTTGCGGCGAAAGAAGGGCATCAACCGCCTTACGGGGTGGCCATGAGGGTCAGGGGCGCGCCTGCCCCCCAGGGGGCGCCCCCTGCCTCGTGGGCCCCTCGAGCATCGTCTCGCGTGGATTTTTCTTCCCGAAAATCATGTATATTCCAAAAAAATCTTTGTCAGTTTTTATTCCGTTTGGACTCCGTTTGATATGGATATTTTGCGAAACAAAAAACATGCAACAAACAGGAACTGGCACTGGGCACTGGATCAATATGTTAGTCCCAGAAATAGTATAAAAAGTTGCCAAAAGTATATGAAAGTTGTAGAATATTGGCATGGAACAATAAAAAATTATAGATATGACGGAGACGTATCAAATCCCAGTTATGTAATTAACGTAATGTGAAATGTGTGAGCTCTTGATTGTAGATTGGGGGAGGGAGGGGCCCACCACCATGAAAATCAGGGGAGGAGAGAGAGAGAGAGGCAATTTTCGTTAACCCTTTCATAGGTTCCTGTAGATGTAGAAAGATGTGAAACGCGTGAATGTGTAGTGGACGCACTATTGGAGTGCCTATGATAAATTGTGTATGTATAGACCCTATGTGCTTATTTTACTTCACATGTTAGCTTTGTCTCGGTTCAATAGAAAGCAGAGTTGGTGATGATGGTGTGCCTGTCATCCTGCAATATAGGCCGTCCGATCTATATCTAACGGATAGGAAGGAAACTATGACAATTTACCCGCACTCCTCTCCACATTTGCAGATAAGGCCTTCCCTCATTCATCCTTTTCTCCCACGAGATCTTGATCTTCCGTGCAACGCACGGGCATCTTGCTAGTACTCCTACAATATACTTTATTATTGTGAAAGTTCATATACACCGACCGAGATTAATGCAAACACGGCAGATTTTCATTACATTTCGAACTTTTATAGGACAGAAAAATAAAAGAAACCGGACCCTAAACCTATTCTACGGCGGCGACCGACGTCCTCCATCTGCGATCTCTATGTACGGGGGCGGGGTTCAAGACCCGTGAAGTGAAGGTGCTGTCTCCGGCGAGGAAGAGTAGAACATGGGATACAGACCGGCCAGTTGGCACACCATGCATGCCCTTCCGCCTCCCATGCCCTACTCATCCTCGGAGGAGTCCCCGACCTCGGCGGTTCCGGACGTTGGATGGCAGCAAGTAGGACGCGTGGCTAACGGTGCTCTCATCGTCGGCCGCCAACGTGGCCACCACTTGTGCGGTCGCGTCCACGTCCAGCTACGCCGCTATGGCGTCGCGAGAGGCGACTTGAGCGAGGGTGGAGACCTCGAGCTTCATCCCTGAAGACAAGCTCTCCCGCAGAGCGTTCGCGCTTGCGGTCATGGCGGATGTGGTGCCAGGTAGGAGGATGATGCGCTATAGTGTGGAGGTTAGCTGGGCGTTGCCGCTTTAAGTAGCGCATTCCGGTGAGGCCAAGCGTCCTGGTGCGTCATTAAGTCACCGGAGTTGGTTCCTCGGGCACTGAGCCTCTTAACGACAGCATACAGACGGACGGCATGAATGTGTGCAGCTGGCGCCGGCTGGGAACGCACCACGTGATGGCACGAGGGACGAGGGTTTTTGGTGTGCCAAGGTAGTCAGCTGCGGTCGTGGCAACGTTGGAGATGCCCATTGCTCACATGCGATCCCCGCATGTCATTGAAAAAGCAAGACGACCCGACATGGTCTTAGGTCCTGAGGATGCAGTTGGCCATGCTACACCACTCTGCGGACGCGTCCCGGTGCCCCATGCATCCTCGATGAGCTAGGTGCTGGGGTGTGTTTGTATTATGGCCAAAGTGCACCTTACCAAAATTTTGGTCATGACCCAAAGGTTGATCTTTGTTTGGATGGTTTCCATTTTTTGGCATGCCAATGAACTCTAGCCAACTCTAGTTCATGGGCAACCAAAACCTCAACCAAAATTTTGGCTACCCAATGCTTTGATGGGGCAACCTTGGGCACAAACTAGACATACTATTGGTCGTGCCACCGCACTAACGCCACCCTCGGCACACTGAAACTGACCGTGGCTAGCGACGATGAGCGTGTCGCTCACCGCAGTCGCCGTGTCCAGAGGCGGTGCTGGAGCTGCGCCACGTTGTTGGCCCCCACGACCCACATGAACGGTTGCCGGTGGCGAGGAGGTCATGGGCCAGCTCCTCCATTGGACTAGTCTGTGCTATGTTGTCTCGACAGGTGTGCCCCACATGTCGGTTTCCCTGTTTTACCGGCCATATTCGAGCATCACTGCTCCCCGTTGTGCATTAGGCCTTTCACTATGTAGGCCAAGCGAGACAACTTATTGTTTATTTGAGCCATTCAAGTATAATCATGTGGCGTTTGCTTATTTCTCATTCCTCTCCAACCCTCTTCTCCATCAATCATGTCGCCCTCCGGTCGAGTCCATCCTCCCGAATGCCTCATTTGAACATTCCGCCGAGTATCATTCGCATGTGGGCCTAGACCATGCTTGTATTTCCAATATTTTGTAATTTGTCTGACATGCATACAAACAAATGGTTTGTTTAAAGTTTCACTTTGCCTCCACTATGTGTCGCTTCGCGTCTTAGTTTTTACATCCCATTCGGTTCATGCCTCGACACATGTTGACGAGATCGATTGATGTTCATAGATCAATTGCGTGTCATGCAAGGAGATAAAGATTTGGTCTGTTTCTATGATAGAAATGACCCGTGGGGGGTTGTGGGGATCAGAGGGAGTATATTGTACGTTCATAAGCGAAACAAACGTATTGTACCCACCCTAGTCCTCTTTCAATCGATCTCCGGACCCCGAGATGAAATCAAGAGAGAACGAGTGGGGGCATGTGTGATACCTAAGGCGGATTCAAAATTTTGAACCGGTGATCATAGCATCCGCAAATCTTTTATAAAGGGTATTTAATGTTCGTTTCGTTTTTGAATGTACAATATACTCCCTCCTATCCTTCTAGTTTACATATAAGTTTTATGTGTAGTCAAAGTATCTCTACTTTGATCAAAAAAGTATCAACATTCAACAACGCCCAATCAATGTCGTTAGATTCGTAAGTACTCCTAGATTTGTACTCGAGATGGTTTCCAATTTGTTTTCAGCCACGTGAATGTGCTTGTTCTCGCGCATGCTCTTCCTACTAGGATTTCGCCACGTATAGCCAGTCCAATAGTAACTTTTTAAGCTCCATGTCCAATAGTACTAGTGGAGTACTGACTACATCTGTACTAGAGTATGCAGTGCTCATAGTAGTACTCCCTCCTTCCATTTATATAGGGCCTATGTGGAGGAGAGAGATGTGGAAAAGTAAGGGGAGTATGCTTTGTGTAAGTTGCATGTCATATATTATTACTCTAACATTTGGTCAAAGTTAGCCTCGAAAAACGCATTAGGCCCTGTATAGTAAATGGAAGGAGGGACTAGTAGTGGAAGTGGATCCTCTGACGTAGGTATCCCTGCCTTACCCTCCCTTTCGGTCACTTATTGGCGGACCCCATGCTTGCTAGGCCCCGCATGTCAGTTACTCAATGGGTTCGGCCACGTCAGGGTATCCTCATCTGTAGTATACTCCCTCTGTTTTTATTTACTCTGCATAAAACGGAGGCAGTGGTAGTATAAATGACGCAGGCGGGGAGGGGGAGGGACGTCGGTTTGCTCTCAACTGCGCTCCCACAAGCGAGTGAAAACGCAAGACGAAGCGCGTTCCATTCGGTAAGCGACATGGAGGGTCCAGCTTGCCGTGCTGCAACACGAACGCGAGAAGAACGATGTACAGTCAAAACCGATTGACCGGTCATCACCGGAACCACTATTCACACCAGAACCTTCGCTGCTCGGCCTACGCCAGCCACTGCCCTAAAACCACACCTAATATCCAGCCCCTTCCCCCACCTTTCAATCCCCTAGCCCGCATCAAGCATCCCCTAGTTCGTCGGAAAGCCATGGTGCGCCACAAGATCCCGTACTACAAGATGCTAACGCCGGAGCGCCCGGCAGAAATCACAGCGGCGGTCCGTGCCACAGACCTCCGTTCCCAAGCTCGCTTTGCGGCGAGCCAATCCTCGAGTTCTCTGGAGCCAAGCTACGAGGAGGAGGAAGCCGATATAATGTTCATGGCATAGGTCGCGACGCAGAAGGCCCCCGATGGGTATGAGATGATGTACGTCGACTTCGTGCCGGTGTCCGAGTCCCCCATGGTGCAGGCAGACCAGCGGTTCAACCTAGCGATACTAAAGAAGGACCGAGAGGTAGAGGCTCAACTCGACGCGGAGCGCGCTCATGCTGCCGCCATCGAGGCTCTCTTGCAGGCGGAACCGGATGTCGTGGATGTGAACCGGGCGGAGGAGGCTCAACTTGAGGCAGAGTGCGCGGATGCCGTTTCCATCGAGGCCCTCCTGCAGGTGGAACCAGACGTCCTAGACTTGAACCGGGCGGCAGAGGCTCAACTTGACGCGGAGTGCACGGATGCCGCTCTCATTGAGGCCCTCCTGCAGGCGGAACCGGACGTCTTGGACTTGAACCGGGTGGCGAAGGCTCGACTCGACGCGGAGCGCGCGGATGCCGCTGCCATCGAGGCCCTCCTGCAGGCAGAACCGGACATCCTCGACTTGAACCGGGCGGTGCTCTCGTCCGTGCAGAGCGCCCGCACGCTCCGCGTGAACGAGTAGCTGGAGGCCGAGGACAACCACGGTGCAGAGACACACATCTGCAGCTATGGCTGGTTCGTGCCGGCAGCCAAAGACGACGAGGCCGTCTCGTACCGCGAGAAGTGATAGTTTTTCTTTATGTTGTTGTTTTTATGGATCTTTTGTTGTGTAAAAACATATATTGTTATGCAAGTCGCCTGACTTGGGCCAGTCTACCATTTCAGGTGGTTGGATGAATATCCTACGTCTCCTATCCCTTCTTCCTCACCTCTTCTTCTTCCCTAACAGACCACAACACGGGTCGTACGGATACTCCCCAACATGCGGTTGGATAAACATAGCTGAGTTTGGTTTGTTCACATGCGATAACACATTCCAGTGAGGGTGTGTTCCCTTGGTTGGGTTTGTGGCGTGCAGGAGCGACCATGTGAGGGTGTGGTGCGACCGTGGCGTGTAGGAGCGACCGTGTGAGGGTGCGGTGCGACCGCGGCGTGTAGGAGCGACCGTGTGAGGGTGCGGTGCGACCGCGACAGCCGTGCACAAGTGTACTCCTTTTCATTTTGAAAACTTCAGGCAAGCTTGGCAAAAATGTGTGGCGAAGTATGGCAATGCAAGGCCTAGACCCAAATAGGATAAGTACATACTAGGAGTACTAGTGTTAAAAAAGAAAGGCGGGGTTTTCCTTCGTAGGATTAATCGATACAAATCCTCGTTTCACGTGTCAATTAATGCGTATTTTTTTCTCCAAAGCCCAAAGAGCTAACCATCTCACTCCTCATCACTTGATTAATGCAACGCCATGCAAACCAACCTTCTCACTACCGCATGCATGCAGCCGATATTAATATCCTTGGTTGCTAGTATACTCCCTTCGTTCTTTTTTAGTTTGCGTATAACTCGGCGCACGCATACCAAGCAGACCACCCCGTGCATTATTTTGGACAATTTTACTGCTGCATGCAAGGACCTAGAGAAATGTATGGCTCTTAATACGCATGGAGTCATTGGCTCCTTTTCCTTGATTCCTGCTTGAGTCTTCTCGGATTTTCCGCAAGCGCGCTTCCGCTGCCTCTTACTGCATGCTGCATGCATGCATTTGGTCTGTCATCACTCCCGGGCTGCATGCACAGCTATAAAGCAAGGGTAAAAAAACCCATCAATTTTCCCTCGATTGGTGTTAGTGGCCTTTTGCAAATTGTAATTTTGATATACTGGCCTTGTGTACAAAAAAATGGAGGTAGTAACTATTATATTTGACTTCCTTCCCCATTGCGGTGATGTCGACGATATCTCGACCGTTGTGGTTTGGCGAAGTGCGTTCGACGGAGAACACCATTGAGGGAGACCATGGTAAGTCGTTCGCAAGTGCCGCCTACAAGCCGAGACAACCGTCTTATTTGCATCCAGGAAGTCCATTGAACCAAAGGATGCGTAAATGTACTAGTACACAATAGCGTCGTCCGTCCAACTTAGTGCGGCGAGATGGTTTCTCAAAGAAGGCGATGGAGAAGCGGAGTCAGCGAAGAGTGAAATGATGGTTGCTTATTCCGTGCTTTGTGATTTGACGCCTCACTGCTTTGTGATTTGTGATAGAAGGGACAGGGGAGTGGACTCTGTGCTCTATAATGTACATGCGTCCAAGCACGGGAGAAAGAGGAGAGACGTTGCATTTATCTATTCCTTCAATCAATCAATCAGGGAGCTTCGGTTCCATCCTTTTGGCTTTGACAACACCGTCCACAATGGTTGCCACGATGCCAAAAGCTATTTTCACATTTCGCTACACATCGTGGATGCCCTTAACCGTACCACTTGGTTTTGCTCCTGTGTGCTATCTATACAAATCTCAATTATATTGATCTAAAAAATTATAGAATCAAGATTAGTAAAAAGGATGTGATTTTGCCACGTGGATGGTGGGGGAGGTTTCTTATTTTTAGAGGACGTTGTCCTGGCGGTTTGCTAACATGCGGTCCCATGTGTCAGTGCTTTACCAAGCCGATCCGCGTCCCACATGAGGCAGAACAACGACATAAGCAACACGTGGTTAACTTGAAGAAGATGAGGGAGAAGCGGATTCAGCAATGAGTGAAATGATGGTTGCTTCGTCCCTCCAACTTATTTTTTAGCATTATTACTTCGTCCCTCCAACTTAACTGCGGGAAAGGTGCAGCTTTGTGATTTGACGCCTCATTACTCATTACTACACCGGCGCCATGACTGGGTGCTTCACCCCGGCTGCTCTGCACTGTATTCCGGTATGGCACGTGGACCCGGTAGCTTGATGTCCCACATGTCTGCGAAAGGGACTAGAAGATTTATGAAAGCGAGCGCTCCACTCTTACGACGGAGGAGTACATGACACGACGGCCCAGTGAACTGTCACTTGTAATGTGTAGTACTATAGTTTTGTTGTTTCGCACGATCCATCGATACAAACCCGATTAAACAGGAAAGGGCGGGATTTTTCCCACGCGGTATATGATATTGGCCATACATTTCAAAGACAATTTTAATGTATGCAAACTGAATAATTAAGTAACAATATGATATCTAGTAAAACTAAAAACACATATGATTTATTGTGTTAGAGTGTAGTAGTAGTGCTGTATTGCATAGTTGTTAGATGTAACATGCGAGAACGTGTAGAGATGTAGTTTTGGAGGGTCTACAGAGAGAAAAGCGTAATACGTTCACCAAACTTCAGAATAAGCTGATTACGGTCATTATATACGTTTTGCGGTGATTATACGGTCACTTGCTCACGTTCAGCATCGGATTGCACTCTGTTGACCAGTCAAATAGTCTGCGTGACACCATGTTGACTAGTTAAATTGACCATGTTCCTTGTGGGTCCCACCTGTCAGTTCGCATAGGAAAAAGGTCAGATAAACACAAATTTACGCAGGCACGACAAGACTCCAACCCGTGTGCAGGAATCACATGGCTGTGTATGTGTCTGTCAGGCCTGATGTGTGCACATGCACGTCTAGGTTGAGCACTTGAGCGTGAGAGTGTGTGTTGGTCATGTGGTGTACTGGTGTGTGCATGCATGCGTGTGTGCGTGCGTGTGAGTGTTGCGTGCGTGCGTGGCTGCATGTGTACATGTGAGTGTTGCGTGCATGCATGGGTGCATGTGTTTGTGTGAGTGTTGCGTGCATGCAGTTCATGTGCATGCGCGCGCGTGTGTGTATAGTCACCACACCAGCTCATGTGTGTTAAAACAGATGGCTCAGCATACGAATACAAGGCCACTTTGTTCGCTGTGCCCGCGGTCGTGACTTCGAACCACCATCCAATATTTTTTTGTCATTTGTTCTCATTCTTACTAGCAAGATGCCCATGTGTTGCACGTAACATCAAGATGCATTTGTATGACTAGTTTATCTTGTGAGAGAAAAGGATGAACGAGGGAAGGCCTTATTTGCAAATGTGGAGAGGTGTGTGGGTACCTTTTTACAAAATTGCCATAATTTCTTTCCTATCCGTCAGATATAAATCAGACGGCCTATATTGCAAGATGGCAGGCACACCATCATCACCAACTCTGCTTTTTATAAGAGTGTATATGTAGAGTAGATACAAGCCGACAGGTGGGCCCGATGGTAGTGAGATAATGTGATGCAACACTAGAGGTGCCACGTGGAGCGTTTAACTGGTCAACTAGTCGTGTCTAGAGCAAATATAGAGTTGTACGGTGAGCCCGTGACCGTATAATAACCACAAAACGTAAATGGTGACCATAATGAGTGGATTCTGAAGTCCAATGTACGTATCGTGCTTTCGCTTCAAATACAATGATCGTCACTGTATATATCGCGAGAGAAAGATGAAACATGCGTGAATGTGCTGGGGGCTTACTTTTAGAGGACCTGGAGATAGTTTGTGTGCGTACGTGAAAGGGGCGTAGAGGGGGGGGGGTATGCGATGGAGAGAGAGATGCTCTTCATTTCTCTTTATTATGACTAACTTTATATATAGTATAAAAATATACAAATTCACAGTGTGGAATAAATATCATTGTGGGCACCATGCAATGCAAATTAGTGTCCATACTCCTCCATATAACTTTGTAATGTTGTATATATGTAGAAATTCTAAAATAATTTTTTGGCCACACTTTATTCAAAAGGAATGTTGTATGCGAAGTAAATGTGAAGAGAGGGCTTTTTAGATCAATGGGGTACGTGATGTAACATGTGTGAATGTGTAGTTGATGCGTTTGGTAGGGCCTAGAGAGGAATGTGTGTGTATTACGTATTCGAGAGAGGCATGGATAGAGGGGCCGGCGGGGGGGCGTGGGAGAGATAGCACGAGAAATGAGAGTGGTTTAGAGAGAGAGAGAGACGAATATGACGTGACAGTGAGAGATTCCCTTGAGTGTGTATATGCAAGGGGGAGTGGATAGAGGCACCAGGAGAATATTTTTTGTGTGTGCTATCTGTGTTGGTATGTGTGGGTGTGAGAAGATAACGAGACGTGGGGGCAGAGGGTGTGTCACCACATGAGGTCCGGTGGGTCGAGGTGAGGCCCTTCGTTCGGTTCCGTCCTACGCCACATTGGTCGGCCCGTGACGCATTTAGGGAGACCCATGGATGACTAGTCGTACAAGACAAAGATAGCATAATTGTGAAGGACTTTATGTCCACTGACAAAGCCGGCTAGGATTTGTAACCCTAGGTTCTCGGACTAAGGTAACCCCTTTATCTCTGGTATTACAATTCATCCAACCTAACTTTAAGGCGCATCCTACAGAATGCTCTGCTAGAATCATACTTGTCGATTAGGAAGAGAGGTGTGAGACAATGTGTGAGCGACAGGCCTAAAGATAATGTGCGTACAGGATACACGTAGGCAGGTCTATGTATATAGAAAGGGTCGATGGGGATTGTGCGTGTGTATGCTTGCGAGAGGAAGAGGGCTTGTGATAAAGGTTAGTGAAAACAGTCATAAATGGTTACGAGAGGGAGGGAGGGTTATATCGAGAGCATGTGTGCGAGAAAGACACCTCGGGGGAGAGTGTGTGAGCATGTGTGAGAGACCACCGATGGAGAGTGAAACTACACGTAAAAGACTGCTCTACACATTGATTAAAGATATAAATTGTATCCAAATATTAGGATGGGATCATGATATTTGTAGTTCACGTAAGGAACGGTCATTGATCCATCAGACATCTAGATTCTGTGAATTTGAGCATGTCTACGTTATTATTCGACACAATTGATCCACATAGTTAGTATTTTGAACTCCATAGAATGCATCGCTTTAGAAATCGAATATAAACGTGAGTATAGTTCATGTTGTGTGTGTAAAGCACATTATACATACGAAAGTTACACAATAAACATTATAAATAGCTACCTATGAACTAGCATACATTTGAATTCAACTTAAGGTGGTTAAAAAACTCGAATTCAACATGAAGTCCATTCAATTATTTGAATTTGATATCATGGCATTTGTAAATCATACCTAAATTATGGGGGCACCAATCTTTGCTCTGATTTTGTACATAATAGCATATGTAGTCGTGTACAAAATAGATTCAAATTTAGCTCCTCCATTCCAAAATAATTGTAGTTATAGGATTTTCAAGTGTCAAAATTTCAAAAAGAAGCGGATAATTTAATGAGGTTTTCAAACATACAAGGTCAAATTTAATGTTGTCTATTTAGGTCAATCCTCAAAGTTCAAGAGTACTCTAAACATGAATGCTTGTGTTCCAAAATTTCGAACGAAGCGCCAAAAGAGCCTCTACTCGCCCGAAACCACGTGAGACCAATGTTTGGTAGTACAAGGAAATTACTTTTCTAATAACTCCGACCCGTGAAACCTACCGGCCCGATGTCCAAAGGTCTAAACCGGGGTAGGTTTGTAGCTTCATCTAGATGCCATGCAACCACCTCCGAAAAACATTCATACACAATGGTCGCCTAAGCACACATGCGCGCGGCCGAAACCGCTCCCGCCCACTATTTGGGACACCTGGGATTACCATCCTACCCCCGACCCGCAGTAGGTTAGAAATTTAAGAGGGGGGCAAAGTTTGTACTTTCCCCGAATTTCAAACAAGCGTGGTCCATCTTCTATTCAAAAAGCCAAAAACGAGCGCGTCCCAGATCGAAACATGGTTCTCCCCCTCCCCCCCGCCCACCCGTCCGATTCCCCATTCGTACTCTGTGGGCGCAAAAACTACCTCTGCACCAGCCGCAAAACCCCGGCGTCCTCCGTCCGCCACCCATCCCACCCATCAACCGCCGCCCTCCTCCATCCCACCGGAGCCGATACCCCAACATCTTCGTCCACCGCAACGCCCTCCACGACTAGTAGTTGAAGCCGAGGCCGAGTCGTCTGTACCCGAGCCAGTTCAACCACGCCGTCCTGCGCCTCACCGCTGCCGCTCCAACTTTGCCACCCTCCACCGCACCGGAGTTGTTCCTGCTACGCCGTCCTTCGCCGCCTCGGATCTGCTTCCCCTCCGTCGATATACGGCCATGACAACACAGTCAACAATTTGGACATGGGTTTGTCCAAGGATCTACGGTTCTCCAAAACATCGGTTCACCCGGGAGAAAAAAGAAGATCGCCGCGACATATGGAGGAGACCACACTGGCAACCGATAAGGGTACTCCTCTTCCCTTATTCGTGCAAATCTTACGTGTCTGCTTGCACGGTATTCATCCCACAGAAGACACTAGTTGACCGCTTCTTCTTGATACTAGATGTTCCTAGTAACTCGCGATGCACAAGGTTTCTCCTCATATACTATTGCACCTTAGCTAGAGCTCTGCCGCCCCCTGAATTTCAATTCCTGGTCAGTTGATTCCCAATTAATGGAAGCATTCCGTAGCTTAACAGGCGCTAGTCCACTGGGGAAGCAGTGCCTCAGTGTTTATCTTAGGGGCGTGTGGGGCCTAGAGCTACTAGCGCCTGATCTGGAGGTCGGCCGGGATTAAAGGGATGGCCTGGGGGCGCTGCCAAGCACGGCGGTGGTGTGAGGTCGAGGGGAGAGCGGTGCGGCGGAGGCAGGGATTTGGGCCGATGGTCGCTGGCGGTTCGATAAAGATCGTCAACAGTGACTGGCGGGAGGTAGACGAAGGCCATCTGCCCGTTCCTTATAGATCAGACGGTTCATTAAAAAAATTGACTGACCTATTTATTTTCAGTCGACTGTTATCTTGATATGACCACATTTGGTGGTGTGCTGAGGAGTACCTGCATTTCCTGTGCTCATATATTACAAAATCATACGGAGTAGAATCTAATTTTGTTTGCCATGCAATGTTGTAGAGCTATCATATGTCTCCTATCATTTGTTTTTCAGCCACCTGCTATCTGCTACTTTTACAGTGCACTAGTTCTGCACACACTTCACCCATACTCTCACTATTGTGTTTTTATGCAAGGGTATTTCAGAGTCTGCCTCAAGAGAAGCAGAAAAGAAAAGAGAGAAGTTGCTCTAGCTTTCTACGCGGGTAAGCACGGCACGTTATAGTGCTATAAAGGGTGCAGTGTCAGCAGATGGAGACGGTAAACGTAGCTCTAGAGTTGATGACCTCGCTCGCAATGAACCACCATCCCAGGTGCTTGCTTTAACTTTGCGGTGTCATATGTGGTTGCATGTTCCATATGTTCTCTAGCTTGTATTCGAAAGGCCGTAGTCGGTCTTTATTTAGATAAGGAAAGATATTTTTACATGAACCACCATCCCATGAGCACCAGAAGACAAATATCTAGTCAGGGCACTAGCCGAGCCAGTGACAAGCCTAGCAAAGAAAGGCATCACCTAGAAGCCAACTAAAAAGTCGCGATGGTGGCGAAGCAGCCCACCTCCCACCAGGATCTCAGGTCCTAGATGATCATGCTCACCACTCCAGCCGGATGTCTAGCTTGTATTGCTTCCAATTTGGTTAAATTGCATCTGCTTAGCTTACACATTATACCTTTGAATATGACATGCCTTTCTGTTTTTGGTACATACTAGTACATCTTTGTATTAACCATGTTCTTACATCAAACTAATATTCTTGTGTATCCCTCATCAATCACTTAAGATGAGGCAGTCAGGAAAGCGGACTACTCCTCATTTAAAGAATGCAGCGTCAGCCTCCTGACATGATTCTCAAGAAACAACAAGGCTAGATGAAGATAGTGAACATAGCTCTGTAGTTGATTACTGCATTTCCCCTACACTAGCATCGCGGGTGCTTGCTCTAACTTGGCAGCGTGATATGTGGTTGCATGTTGCATATGGTGTCTAGATTGTAATTCTTCCAATCTGGTTAAACTGCATGTGCTATTTTGCTTAGCTTATACATTATACCTGTTAATGTGACATGCCTTCATGTATTTAGTACATAGTACATCTGTCTATTAAGCATGTCCTTACATAAAACTATTGTTTTTTGTATGCATCAATCAATATGACGAGACACCTTTAGTATATGCAATGTGGTATTAGTTGCATCTTTCATATGATTTATAACATGTGCTCCTTCTAATTTGTTGAAATTCCATTTATGATGGGACGCTTTTAACTTGGCAGAGTCATATTGGTTGCATCTTTCATGTGGTGTCTAGCTTGCATTGCTTCTTATTTGTTGGAATGGTTTCTGCTTAGTTCACACAAACAGTTGTGAACATGTCATGTTGTCCTGTTTTTCGTACATACACTACCAAAAAATACACTTCCATGATGATACGTGTTTGTCACAGTAGGTCGCTTTTTTTGTCATGCATGTACATCCATGACAAATTTATGACAGAATCAAGATAGTCATACCTGTGCTGTCGTAGAAGTGTTCCATGACATTACCAAAATTATCATCACGGAAGTGTCCACTTCCATGACGATAAATCGCGCATCACAGAAGTGCTTTCGTCAAGGGTGACCGACACGTGGCATCCACCGTAACGGAACGCCATTAAGCTATTTGGTCGGGTTTTGGATCTGATAACCCGTTAACAGCTCCGACCAATGGGGATTTTCCATGTGTAAAATCATCATTGGCTAGAGGAAACACGTGTCGGCTCATCGCCGGGACATATGTCATCCACTCACTGGACAGAAGGCGCCTATGATACGTCGACACGTGGCACGGCCCAACAAGTTTAAATGGGCCGGCCCAACTAAAGGCCCACAAGATTTTGCGGACCATAATGGGCCGGCCCAGCTAAAGGCCCATGAGATTTTGCGGACCATAATGGGTTGGCCCAGCTAAAGGCCCACAAGATTTTGCGGGCCATAATGGGCTGGCCCGGGTAAAGGCCCACAAGATTTTTGTGTGCCATAATGGGCCGGCCCAGGTAAAGGCCCACAAGATTCTTGCGGGTCATAATGGGCCGACCCAGCTAAAGGCCCACGAGATTTCGCTGACATTAATGGGCCGGCCCAGCTGTAGGCCCACAAGATTTTGAGGACCCTAGTAGGCCGACCCATTAACTGGCTGCCATGTTTTGGGCCAAATGCCGGCCCATATTTGATCTGGTCCATTAATGGCCTGCCACGCTCCGGGCCTAATAGTGGCCCATATGAGATCCGGCCCGTTAAAAGCCTAACACATTCTGGGCCAAATTACGGCCCAGATCAGGTCCGGCCCTTTAAGAGGCTTTGGGCTCAATTATGGCACATATCAGATTCGGCCCGTCAACTGGACACTATGCTTTTGGGCCCACTTGCTAAAGGCCCACTTAGTAATTCGACCTGATATTAGTTTTGCCCTGTTAAGGGCCCGTTTAACATTTCGGCCCTATATTAATTTTGGCCTGTTAAAAGCCCGTCACATAGTTGGGCCTAACTACGGCCAGGTTTGCATCTGGCCTGCTCGCAGCCGATATCTGATTGGGCCAAACAAGGACCCAGACAATTTTGGCCTGTTAAAAGCCCGGGATTTGATTCGCACAATCATGGGTCGGGGTTCATTTCGGGCTGCTGCGTAACTAGTAGGAATTAAGAACAAACCTACTCTATACAATAAAGAAATTACGGCATAGTAACTAAGAATAAACCTACACTACACAATAAAGGATTTAAGGTATATTACATCCACTGGGCATCAAAGTTCGCCACCAGTGATCATAAAGCGCAACAAAGAAGCAGATTACAAAAACTGGGCACCATTGTAGCGTAACAAAATAATACTGAACCGAGACCACTTCCAAGACAATTCAAGAAAGGTTAGCCTTGCGGGGGAACTGCTGCGCAAGCTGCTGAGCAAGGCTGTGAGACCGGCCTAGCATGTCGGTCATAGCTTCCAGGTGTAGCTGTTTAGCGATGAAGTTCTCATTGGTGTTCTCCGCAATCTTTCCTAGAGATAGGACTTCAAGTCGAAGTTGAGTTGCAGAATGGCTTTCTGCTAGAACTTGGGACTGAAGAAGTCGAACTAATTCAGACAATGAATTATGTGAGCTTGTCTAACTGTTAGTCTCAAGTAACTTGAACACTGCATCAAGACAAGACTTTGGGGTTGTCTCCCTATCTTCAAGATGTTTTGCCTTCTTTGCTGCAATATATGTTGGGTTTGTCTCACAGCCTTCAGCAGACTTGTGCATGCCATCAGGCATATCACCCTGAAACAAAGCAGAGGGATGACAGGTTTTGCACGTGTATAAACAAAGATGATAACTGTTCTGTCAATTCTATCCAATTACAAATTAGAAAATAAAGAGTATGTTTGAAAGTGCTAGTGATCGACTAGAGGGGGTGAATAGGCAATTTTTATGGAAGTCTTCAAAACATGGAAGTTTCGAAGACAAACAATAGAATAAACCTATTACCATACAACGGAAGGTAGACTACACTAGACAAGCCATAGTCAAGTATTCAATGAAGTGAAGGCACAATGACTAATAGCAACTAGGCAGTACGGATCAGGATGGAAGATAGTATGAAGCCAATCAGAACAAGCAGTCGCTCTGTGAAGACAGAAGATAATGCAGACAGGTAATGACTTCACAAGGACCAACTATAAATAAAGAGATGGGAGAGATAGAACCAGTAGCTCGTAGAAGACAATGATTTGTTGGACCAGTTCCAGTTGCTGTGACAACTGTACGTCTGGTTAGGGAGGCTGAGATTTAACTCAGAAGACAGTGCCTTCACCTTATTGCCCTTAAGCTAAGGACACACAGTCCTCGCCCAATCACTCTGGTAAGTCTTCAAGGTAGACTCCCAAACCTTCACAGACTTCGTTCACCGGCGATCCACAATGACTCTTGGATGCTCAGAACGCGACACCTAACCGGCTAGAGGATACACATTCCTCAAGTGTAATAAGTCTTCAGATCACACAGACAAGAAGACTTCAGTGATGCCTAACACTCTTTGGCTCTGGGTGTTTAGGGCTTTGTCCTCGCAAGGAATTCTCTCTCAAAGGCTTCGAGGTGGGTTGCTCTCAAACAACAAAAGCCGTACACTAACTCTGAACAGCTAACCGTTTATGGTTGTAGGGGGTGGGCTATTTATAGCCACTAGGCAACCCGACCTGATTTGTCCGAAATGACCCTGGGTCACTAAGGAACTAACACGTGTTCCAACGGTCAGATTTCAAACACACACGACAACTTTACTTGGGCTACAAGCAAAGCTGACTTATCCAGCTCTGGATAAGATTTGCTCTCATTGTCTTTGCTCGAAGACATAGGATTTTGGTTAAGCATCACTTCAGTCATTCTGACTGGTTCACTTGGACCCCACTTAACAGTACGGTGGTTCCTATGACTCAACAAAGAAGAAAAAGAACGATGAAACAACTAAGTCTTCGCGCTCCATAGTCTTCATGCGATGTCTTCTCTTGTCATAGTCTTCAATGTGAATGTCTTCACATACCACCTTTGACTTGAAAGTCTTCATACATTTTTAGGGGTCATCTCTAGTAGGAAAACCGAATCAATGAGGGACTTCTACATGTGTTATCCTGCAATTCTCACAAACACATTAGTCCCTCAACCAGTTTTGTCGTCAATACTCCAAAACCAACTAGGGGTGGCACTAGATGCACTTACAATCTCCCCCTTTTTGGCGATTGATGACAAACTGGTTGAAGTTTTCAACGAGGAATAAAATATGTGAAATTGTAAAGGATAGGGTATTGTCTTCATAAGTGGCAAAGGCTCCCCCTGAAGATGTGCATATACGTAATTTGCTCTTGGAATGCAAATGCACATGGCAGGTTGTACTTGTGGAGATCCTCTTCAACTTATGATGACAATTCATCATGCATGATTTGATGTAACGAAGATAATGGCATGCGTAATGAAAAATGGACGTCTGCAAAATGACCTAAGTGCGGAAGTTATCATCGCACATGCGGAATTTATCATCGCATCACAGAATAGCAAATAAGTAGCAGACGACCATCGAGTTTAAGTGTTACAACTCAAAGAACCAAATGTATCGAAAAGCAAGAGTTTTAAGCACTTGGCAAAAATAGCAAAAGGTAAAGCAACTGCCCATATGGACCCGCTTGAAGACTATCAACTCATATGCTTCTCCCCCTTTTGTTAGTAAGGACCAAAAAGGTTTAAAGACATAGAGCGCCTACTCGTTCCCATGAGGCGCAGGCAAGGCAGCAGGGTCGTCGTCGAGGTCCGGTGGTGCAGAAGAACTTGGTGCAGTGTCGACACGCACTGAAGTTGGAGGATGTGAAGTTGCATCATCTTGGTCATTAATGACTCTGGCATTCACTGTCACAGCTGAGGACGAATAGTCAGAGTCTTCAAGTGAGGGAGTCCGACGCAAGTGAACATTTCTTGGAGGAGTTGAGTCAAACTTGAATCTTTTGGTGAAGCCATCGTCCTGCAGATCAGCTTCAGCACTAAGCAAAGTCAAACTCTTCCACGACCTCCGACAGGTTTCATGAGTGACAAAGGCATTCTTGGTGGCAAGATTGCGAATGCGATTGACATCCACCAAGAGGCTTTGCATCTGATGCTTGAGCCAGTTGTGATGCTTGTCCTATTTCTGGTGTAGCGCGACGAGAAGCTCTCGGTCATTGAGAACACGAGATCGCCTTCGAGGCCTTTGTGCAATGGTGCTTCCAGTGGCGTCAGTTTGAGCGCGAGGGGCACATGTGTTTCCAGCCAAGGGATAAACACGTGAGACTGCCTAAACTCCTTCAATGGGCTGGATGAAGCTTTGGTGATCAGCATTGTGAAGATAAATGGGATCCTTAGCAGGCTCTTGGTAAATAGCTTCAACAGACAGATCACCCTCTGGCAAGAAGACAAGATGATTGCGCGCAGACGGCTGATAGTTGATGGCAGAGTGAAGCTTGATAAGGCGCATTACCCATGGAGCATAGAACTTCAGACCAAAAATGTCGGAGCCAGATGCATCCAACTGCCTAATGAAGAAGTCTTGAGCATTGAAGCTGATGCCATTGAAGATGTAGAAAATCGAAGTCTTCATTGCTCCTCCAAGCTTTGCTGCAGACGAATGTCCTTTGACAGGCCATAGAGTTTTTCTGAGGATATGATAAATGGTGCGAGGCAGATACTCTATGTCTTCAATAAAGAATTCAGATGGGTAATCAGCGTCGTGAGGCAACGGCTTCATCATGCTCAACATTTGACTCATGTTGGGTTCTGGCTTCTGAAAAATGCTCTCCAAAGCATTCTGGTGTTGTTGACAACCTGGCTCATGGTATTCACCAGGAGTGGGCAGGCATGTGAGCTCAATGATATCAAGAGCTTTGGCTTCATGATGGACATTGCCTATCATCCACTCAAGGGCCGAAGTCTTTGGATCCCTGTTGTAGCCTCGAATGTGAAGAGTTGCATAGAACTGTAGCAGAAGTTCTTCATTCCAGTGTTCCTTATCTGTGACAAACTACAGGAGGCCAGCGTCTCTGAAGCAATCCAACGCTTATTCAAGGCAGGGCAGGCCAGCTATAGCTTCAGTGTCGAGACGCATATGTGGAAATATGTGCCCTTGATTGTATAAGACGCAGGAATAGTAGTTGCGCTGCTGATAACTCCAGAACCGATCTGATGAAATGCGAGGTTTGGTGTAAGGGTTCTTGGCGCTATTGAAGAAGGTGTTATGCGCCACGAAGCCAATCACATTGAAGACCCCAGGTGAAGTTGTAGTGCCTGGGAATCATGGAAGTCTTGGCTTGGGCTTCTGGACGGGAGGTCTGTGCTCGACATGATAGTCAAATTGTGGACCCACAGCAGGTGGAGGAACCATAATGGGCCATCGGACCATAATAGGCTGACCACGATCAAATGCCAGCTCAATTGTATGAGGTCTTGGAGGGGGTACAGGAGCATTGACATTGTCATTGATATGGGCTTCAGGGACCACATTGGCTTCAGGTGCTTCAGTATTGGCTTCGGGCGCTGCAGTGGCTTTAAGTGCTTGCACTTCTGGCACCGCATGAGCTTCAGGCACCACATTAGCTTCAGCCATGACAACGTCATTGGCTTCAGTGTTGATGTTGATGGCTGCCTCAGGATTGTTAACCTCCACTTCAGAAGCTGGAGTGTCGGACACGTTCTCCTCGAGAACAACATCTTGGTGGGACGGGGGTGTAGCAACTCTTTCAACTCTTGGTTCTTCTTCTTCATCGGCTGATGCACCCGGAATATCTTCAGCCGTTTTGACTTCAGATTCTGACACGCGCACAGTGGGAGTGACTTGGGGCCTTGGTCCTTTGCGAAGCCTGCATAATGTTGGCGACGCTTGCGGAGATGGAGTTTGCTGGGCCTCAAAGTCATCGTCATCTTGCACGGGTGAGGGGACTTGTGGTTGGGGAGAACTTGGGGTGTCTTGTCGTTGTGGGTGATCAGCCCATGATGCATCCTGAGTAGTTGGCGTCATAGGACGACCAATGCTTATGAGTTCGTTGTGCGTGAGCACAGGCGATGATACCAACTGGTGCTCGATCTGAGGAAGGACTTCATCATCTTCAACATTGTTGTGAGGACCAATGTCTTCAGCTGCGGTAGGGTCAACCGCTGGATTGTCTTCAGCTTCAGGAGCCTCTGTGGAAGCAGGCTCATGAACTATCACTTGGCGTTCTTGATGTTCAGACGCAGGATGAGCCACTGAGATTAGCTCGACATCAAGGGGATTTGTGGGAGCAGCCCGGTCTCTCTTCTTGGTTTTCCGTTTCTTGGTTGGAGGAGCATCATCAGTGGTGGCCTTGGTTTTGCGCTTTCTGGCTTCGGCTTTAGCTGCCCTTGTTTTCTTCAGTTCTGAAGCCACTGTGAGGACCTTAGGCTTCGAGCATGTCATACTGGCTGGGAAGACAATGTGATGTTCTTCCTGCCTTGGTGCTCCGGGTTCTGCCACAGCTGGCTTCTTTTTCTTCTTGGCCGCCATTCGGGGGTCGATACCTGGTCGCCCCAAAGCCTTGCGCTTTTCAGCTTCATTGTATCCCTGAACACATTTAGCAGCAAGATCCTTCATGCGTTCACGAGAACCATTGGCTTCTACGCGTTTCGTGCGGAATGCTTCCTTGAGCTCATGCATCATGACCTGGAAGTTCTGAATGTCTTCAACATTGAGCTTGGCCATATGCTTCTGGAATTGAGCCTTTTCAGAATCTAGCTTATGCTTCAGCTCAACAATTTTTTGAGCTAGAGCCAGCTCAGCAGCAATGGCTCCGTGGAAGGCAACACTGAGACCAATGGGAAGCTGAAGATCATCAAAGCTGACATTTGGGCTGTCAAACCACTCATCAATGAACTTGTTTAAGATTTCCACATCAAAGAGAGGAAGGTCATTGAAGATTTATGCCTCTTGCTTGCTCTTGATCAACTGCTCAAGAGCGTCACCGCCAAGATAGTCGTCGCTGGATAGATCAATGGCGTCATTCTCATTGCGCAAAACAGCAGCAGGGGTCAATGCTTGGCTGGTGGGTTGCATGGGCATCTTCACTTTGGAGGGCTTGGAGATGCGTGACAGATCTTCAGACTGCACACTGTGTTCAGGAGGTGCAGTGGCCAGAGGCTTCGCCCTGAAACCTTTGGTGCAGGGGCAGGCTTCGAAGCTTTAGGTTTCTTCAGCTTCTTTGGCTTCGGTGGTGCAGGCGCTTCATCAGAATCAGTGTCATCTGCAGGTTGATCCACGACTGCCCCTTGAACCTTTATGTGAGTAATGAGACCTTCTAAGTTATAGAAGGGCCCAACCAGATTGGGTTCAGCTTCGCGTGTGCCGTCAGCACGAGGAGCAGAGGGGCCTGGATTGAAGTCTAATCACCGTGACTTCTTGTTTTCTTTGGCCGAGTTCTTGGAAAACTGGAAGTTGTGCTTGAACAGATTGTCGTCACGGCACCATAGTAATGAAGATGTGTCTGCATCGGCAGGCTGTGGTCCACGGACCATGCAAGGATAGAAGCATTGTTCAATGGCTTCAGCTCTGGATCTGGGTTGAAGATTTCTGTACAAGATGTCTCCCCACGGTCTCTTGATGGCATTTTTCTCAGCATACTCTTGGGTCACGAACCTGTACTTGAACCATTGTTCTGCCCAATATCTTCGAATCCATTGGATTTGGGTTTTCCGCTGATTGTAGTCCTCCTCTGGATCTGTCTTGTACAGCTCATAGAGGTCAGGAGGCAAATCTCTCGAGGTGTTTCCACGGCGCCGTCTGCCACCCTTCCTTGTAGATTTCTCTGTTGCCATGAAGTTTAGACTGAAAGGCTTCAACACTGTCAAAGTCTTTCGTCTACTGGTCAGACAAGAACTGGCTTTAGGAGAATTTATATGATGCTGTAAGAATGCTGCAAATGAATGCGGACTATGAGAACCAAGGGATTCTCCCACGGACATGTACATGTGACAACATTAAAGGTGCGAAGGAAGGGGAAGAGGTCATATGCATTCTCAGAAGATTTTGAAGATAAATCAGTTTAGAAGACAATGACCTCATAGTGCGAAGACATTCACTCATAGGTAGAGAGTTGGTTCCAGATTTGTACGAATCCATGAATAAGTACAAGTGAGGAATCTAACTACTTTGTGAAGCATAAGTGAACATACTAGGCATGTTATGAGATGCAGTATGAGATAGATCCAACTTGTGTGAACAGAAACCACTTGTGGTTGAAAACGATGAATCTATCAGATAAAAAGGACTGTAAAAAGGAGGTTTTATTTACCACAAGAGGAACTGCTAGACAGAGTGGGAGAGGAAGCCGAGCAGTTCGATCTTCCGTGCCCTAGCTTGGCGACGGAGGACACCTACAGCGGCGGCGGAGAAGACGATGTCTGCGGCGGGCGTGAGGATGGCGTCGGTGAGGTCACGGCAGCTAAGCGCTTCGTCGCCGACGTCGTCGAGGGCTAGCGGTGGCGCTAGGATTTGAGCGAGAGTGGAAGAATAGATAATGACTGGGGCGAGGCGTGTATTTATAGGGACAGGGACGGCACAGTGTTATTACACAGGTGCCCCTGGCGGTTCACATCTGAAGGACACGTGGCGATCATGCAACATATTGGAGGTTGTTCCACGTTCGCACGCATGCCTGGATTGTCGGGTGGTCGTTCCCACTTCTCCGGGTTTCAGGTATAAGGATTTAGCATTGAAAGCAGATTAATGTTTGTCTCTGTGTCTTCTGCTGACAAGGACGCAGAGAAGACATTTTGACAGTTTCAATAGAATGCATATGATTTGGATAGATAGACTTAAGATAGAAGCATAGAGGGGTTAGGGTCCGATGACATTCACTTAGTTCAAAAGATTCAACAAGAAGACATAGCTATAAGTGAATGTTGTAGAGGACAGAAACCAAATCAGTACATTGAAGATAAACATGAGGCCATGTTTACATTGAAGACAAACAGAAAGCGAAGACTTTGCAAATGTAACACCAACAGAAAGTATTCCAAACAGGAGTTTGGTGGTGGCGTTACCCACCGTATAGGAAATATTAGACCCAGACACGGCACACAATTATCATGGCGCTCCAAAGTCAATTCCACGTTAATGTATTCACACTTAGAATGTAAGTCTTCACTGATTGAAGACATACGTTACTTCGTGTGTTGCACATCTAAGTCATCAACATGCATAAGTGTTAGGATGTGTGCCTGATCACAAGACATTTGAGGATTCCAAGATATTTAGCTCACACGTAACTTGCAAAACCTCTTCTCATCCAAGGGCTTTGTGAAGATATCTGCCAGTTGCTCTTCAGTGTTGACGTGTATGATATCAATATCTTCCTTCATGACATGATCTCTAAGAAAGTGATGACGAATTTCAATGTGCTTTGTCTTCGAGTGCTGAACTGGGTTGTTAGCAATCTTGATGGTGCTCTCATTATCGCAGTAGAGTGGTACTTGCTTCAGATGAATGCCATAGTCTTTGAGTGTTTGCTTCATTCATAGAAGCTGCGCTTAGCAAGATCCAGCAGCAATGTATTCAGATTCAGCAGTGGAGAGAGATACATAGTTCTACTTCTTTAAAGACCAACATACAAGTGATCGTCCCAAAAAGTGACATGTGCCTGATGTAGACTTGCGATCCACCTTGTCACCAGCATAATCAGCATCCGAGAATCCAACTAGATCAAACTCTGAGCCCTTTGGATACCATAATCCTAGTGTTGGGGTGTGAGCCAAATATCAAAGAATTCGCTTCACAGCTAAGTGATGTGATTCCTTTGGTGCCGCTTGGAATCGGGCACACATGCAAACACTAAGCATGATATCTGGCCTAGATGCACATAAATAAATCAAAGAACCAATCATGGAGAGGTATACCTTTTGATTGAACTCTTTACCATTGTCGTCGGGACCCAGATGGTGTTTAGCTGGCATTGGCGTCGTGTAGCCTTTGCAGTCTTGCATTCCAAACTTCTTCAGGCAATCTTTGAGGTATTTCTCTTGAGATATGAAGATGTCGTTGCATTGCTAACATATTTGAAGACCAAGGAAGAACTTCAGCTCACCCATCATGGACATTTGATATTGCTCTTGCATCATATATCCAAACTCATCACTGCATTTCTGGTTGGTGCAGCCGAAGATAATGTCATCCACATATATTTGGCACACAGACAGTTCACCATCATATGTCTTCTGAAGAGTGTGGGACCCAAAGATCCAGGTTTGAAGCCTTTGCTCTTCAGGAAGTCCTTGAGTGTGTCATACCAAGCACGAGGGGCTTGTTTGAGGCCATACAGTGCCTTGTTGAGCTTATAAACCATGTCAGGATGTTTTGGATCTTCAAAGCCAGGCGGTTGTGCAACATACACTTCTTCTTCAATCTTACCATTGAGAAAAGAGCTCTTCACGTCCATTTTATACAGAAGAATGTTATGATGATTTGCATAGGCCAGCAGTATGCGTATAGCTTTGAGCCTAGCCACAGGAGCAAATGTTTCATCGAAATCAATTCCTTCAACTTGAGTGTATCCTTGAGTGACGAGACGAGCTTTGTTTCTGACAACTTGACCATGCTCATCTTGCTTGTTGCGATTATCCATTTAGTGCCTATGATATTGTGCTTACGAGGATCAGGACGCTTGACCAGTTCCCATACATTATTCAACTCAAATTGTTGAAGCTCTTCTTGCATAGCTTGAATCCATTCAGGTTCCATGAAGGCTTCATCAACTTTCTTTGGTTCAGATATTGAGACAAATGCGAAGTGTCCACAAAAATTTGCTAGTTGTGTTGCCCTTGAACGAGTGAGTGGACCCGGTGCATTGATGTTGTCAATTATTCTCTCAATCTGTACTTCATTTGCAACCCGAGGATGAATAGGACAAAGATTTTGCTCTTGCTAATCATTGCCATCGTTAGAAGGATTGTCTTTAGGCTGAGCATTGTCTTCAGGTTGATCAGGTGCAGAGATGATGAGTTCCTCTTCAGGCTGAGCTTCAGAAGGTATGATTTCTCCAGTTCCCATAAGCTTGATGGATTCACTGGATGGAACTTCATCTAGCACATTTGGCAGGTGCTCTCTTTGCGAGCCGTTAGTCTCATCGAACCGCACATCCATAGTTTCAACCACTTTATAGTGAAAGAGGTTGAAGACTCTGTAGGAGTGCGAATCCTTTCCGTATCCAAGCATAAAACCTTCATGTGCTTTCGGTGCAAATTTTGAAGTGTGATGTGGATCCTTGATCCAGCACCTGGCACCAAATACTCTGAAGTAACTAACATTTGGCTTCTTACCAGTGAGGAGCTCATAGGATGTTTTGTTCAGAAGCTTGTGAAGATAAACACAGTTGATAATATGGCATGCAGTATCAATGGCTTTAGGCCAGAACTTTCTTGGAGTCTTGTATTCATCGAGCATCGTCCGGGCCATCTCAATAAGTGTTATGTTCTTGCGTTCCATGATGCCATTCTACTACGGCGTGTATGGAGCGAAGAACTCATGAGTGATGCCGAAAGTATCAAGATAAGTGTCGAGGCTAGTGTTTTTGAATTCAGTGCCATTCCCACTTCTGATGTGCTTGATCTTGATGCCATAGTTGGTCATGGCTCGATTGGCGAAGCGTCTGAAGACATCCTGCACTTCAGTCTTGTAGAGGATTATATGCACCCATGTATATCTTGAATAAGCATCAACAATGACGAAGCCATAGAGACAAGCAGTAGTAGTAAGAGTTGAGTAGTGAGTGGGACCGAAGAGGACCATGTGTAGCAGTTCGAAGGGTTGAGTCGTTGTCATGATTGTCTTCGAGGGATACTTGGCCCTCGTCATCTTTCCAGCTTCATAGGCACCGCATAGGTGATCCTTCTTGAACTTGATGCCCTCGATGCCTATGACATGCTTCTTCTTTACAAGAGTGTGCAAGTTCCTCATGCCAGCATTCCCTAGTCTCCGATGCCAGAGCCAGCATTCTGAAGCTTCTGCTAGAAGACATACGGCAAGCTGTGGTCCTGCTGAGAAATCTACCACGTACAAATCATCTTTCCGATACCCTTCAAAGACTAGAGACTTGTCAGATTCCATTAGATCAATGCAACGATATTTTCCAAATATCACAATCATATTTAAATCGCAAAGCATTGAGACAGACATTAAGTTGAAACCAAGGGATTCAACAACCATCACTTTATCCATGTGTTGATCCCTTGAGATTGCAACTCTACCTAGACCCAATACCTTGCTTTTACCAGTATCAGCAAATGTGATGTGACTCTTGTCAGATGGACGTAAAGTTGAGTCCATGAGAAGACTTCACTTGCCAGTCATGTGATTAGTACACCTACTATCAATAATCCCTTCTGAAGCAGCTGGTGTCATACCCTACTGTGCAGTTAGGGGGATAGGCTTCACGAAGAGAATTGTGAAGCATAAACATTTGATGAGCAAGTGGATTATGAAAGCTTAGATCGAGGTTAGGACTGATAGGACAAGTAGCAAGCGACTCAGCAACAAAATACATAATAAGACCATTTGGGCATTTGATCTTGCACCCTACAAGATGTTTAAGGTCCCGAGCAATAGCTTCAGACGAATTTGATTTTTGGCTGGAGACCCTTTCCTGCAAAAGAGAGTTAAGCTTTCTTAGCCACCCACATCTTCAAGGGTGGCTTCGAAGCAATGAGTCTGAGTGCAGCATTTGAGATCTTTGGCTTTGGAGCCCTAGCAAATAGTCTTTCAGGAGGACAATAGTACTCATAGGAATAAGTAGAGTAGTTCTTGGTCATATGAACATGGCGGTTTGATGAAACACGCTCATATTCATAGGCCTGAGTATGGTTTCCCTGCAAAACATTTGCGTTAGTGCGACTCAGGTGAGTCCTTTGTCTGTATGAAGCCTTTGGACCATATGAAGCCTGTGGTCTGGGGTTTGTCTTCTTCACTTGTGGTGTCATGACGACATTCATAGGAAGATTATCCAGCAACCTTTTTCGGCACCCAGACTTTCTTCATAGGTGGCCCATTCCTGCAGTTAGTACCAATATACCTGGCAAACACTTCACCATTCTGATTCTTAAATAGTTTATAGTTTGCATCAAAGGATTCATCAATAACAATGGGATTAGCACAAGTGAGGCCAGATAGGGTGGATGGATCCACTGAAGGTTCCTTTGCAGCAACCCATGTGGTTTTGGCGCACTGCTCAAGTTTCCAGTAAGAGCCATCAACATTCATTTTCCTTTCGAACCCAACACTCTCTTCCCTAGGGTTTCGGTTCAGGATCTGCCTTTTGAGGACATCACATAGTGTCTGATGCCCTTTGGGACTTTTGTACATCGCTGTTTCAAGCAATGTCTTCAACTTAGCATTTTCATCAGCAATAGCAGTGGTATCCTCAGTAGAGGGGTTAGTTACCACATCAACAGTTGAAGATATTGCAATAGTAGCAGCAGTAGAACATCCAGCAACAGAAGTAGCGTTGTCACGCTCAATGCATTTAAGACATGGTGGTTCAAACCCTTCCTGAGCGGAACTGATCTGTTTGGCGCGAAGTGACTCGTTTTCCTTTTGAAGATCTTCATGAGCCGCTCTCAATTTCTCAAGATCTTGCTTCCTTTAAAGATAATCATAGGAAAGCTTTTCATGAGTTGTTGAGAGCGTTTCATGACGACTTTCAAGTTCCTCATACTTAACATGAAGATTTTTTATGTCTTCAATTAAGGACTGAGATCGAGTTATTTCAGCGTCTAACAGGTCATCGCTTTTGTCTAACAGTTTTTGAATATGTTCCATAGCTTTTTGTTGTTCAGTTGCAATTTTAGCAAGTGTTTTGTAGCTGGGTTTGGAACCACAATCAGAGTCATCTTCACTAGATGTTTGATAGTGAGTAGTGCGTGTGTTTACCTTGGCACCGCGTGCCATGAAGCAGTAGGTGGGAGCGGAGTCGTCCTTGTCATTTGCATCGGCGTCGGTGATGAAGTCATTGTCTTCAGTGTTGAAGATGGACTTGGCAATGTATGTTGTAGCCAGACTTGCAACACCAGAATCGGACTCCTCCTCAGACTCCACCTCCGCCTCCTCAGAAGCGGACTCCTCCTTTGAATCCATTTCCTTGCCAACAAACGCATGAGCCTTGCCAGATGATCTCTTCTTGTGTGATGAAGACTTTGAGGATGACTTGGAAGAAGACTTTGAGTATTTCTTCTTCTTGTCGTCAGAATCATATTCCTTGCCCTTCTTCTTCTTATTGTTCTCATTGTCCCACTTCGGACACTCAGAGATGTAGTGACCAGGTTTCTTGCACTTGTGACATGTTCTCTTCTTGTAGTCATGAGCAGAAGCTTCATCATTCCTTGAGCTGGATCGTGAGGACTTTCTGAAGCCTTTCTTCTTGGTGAATTTCTGAAACTTCTTCACAAGCATAGCAAGCTCCTTTCCAATGTCTTCAGGATCATCCAAACTACAATCATATTCTTCTTCAGATGAGTAAACAGCTTTTGCCTTCAAGGCACGAGTTCGCCCATAGTTGGGACCATAGATGTCTCTTTTCTCAGAAAGCTGAAAGTCATGTGTGTTGAGCCTTTCAAGTATGTCAGACGGATCGAGTGTCTTGAAGTCAGGGTGTTCTTGAATCATCAGGGCTAGGGTGTCAAACGAGCTGTCAAGTGATCTCAGGAGTGTCTTGACGACTTCATGCTTGCTGATCTCAGTAGCGCTGAGGGCTTGAAGCTCATTTGTGATGTCAGTGAGTCGATCAAACGTGAGCTGAACATTCTCATTGTCGTTTCTCTTGAAGCGGTTGAAGAGGTTCCGAAGGACACTGATTCTTTGATCTCTCTGGGTTGAGACGCCTTCGTTGACCTTGGAGAGCCAGTCCCAGACTAGCTTAGATATTTCCAGAGCACTCACACGACCATACTGCCGTTTGGTCAGATGACCACAGATGATGTTCTTGGCAGTGGAGTCTAGTTGAACGAACTTCTTGACATCAGCAGCGGTGACACCTTCACCAGCCTTGGGCACGCCATTCTTGGCGACATACCATAGGTCGACATCAATGGCTTCAAGATGCATGCGCATCTTATTCTTCCAGTAGGGATATTTAGTTCCATCGAAGACTGGGCATGCAGCAGAGACTTTGATTATCCCTGCAGTCGACATAGCTAAAACTCCAGGTGGTTAAACCGAATCACACAGAACAAGGGAGTACCTTGCTCTGATACCAATTGAAAGTGCTAGTGATCGACTAGAGGGGGGTGAATAGGCAATTTTTATGGAAGTCTTCAAAACATGGAAGTTTCGAAGACAAACGATAGAAATAAACCTATTACCACACAGCGGAAGGTAGACTACACTAGACAAGCCATAGTCAAGTATTCAATGAAGTGAAGGCACAATGACTAATAGCAACTAGGCAGTATGGATCAGGATGGAAGATAGTATGAAGCTAATCAGAACAAGCAGTCGCTCTATGAAGACAGAAGATAATGCAGACATGCAATGACTTCACAAGGACCAACTGTAAATAAAGAGATGGGAGAGCTAGAACCATTAGCTCGTAGAAGACAATGATTTGTTGGACCAGTTCCAGTTGCTATGACAACTGTACGTCTGGTTAGGGAGGCTAAGATTTAACTCAGAAGACCATGTCTTCACCTTATTCCCCTTGAGCTAAGGACACCCAGTCCTCGCCCAATCACTCTGGTAAGCCATCAAGGTAGACTCCCAAACCTTCACAGACTTTGTTCACCTGTGATCCACAATGACTCTTGGATGCTCAGAACGCGATGCCTAACCGGCTGGAGGATACACAGTCCTCAAGTGTAATAAGTCTTCAGATCACACAGACAAGAAGACTTTAGTGGTGCCTAACACTCTTTGGCTCTGGGTGTTTAGGGCTTTGTCCTTGCAAGGAATTCTCTCTCAAAGGCTTCGAGGTGGGTTGCTCTCAAACGACAAAAGCCGTACACTAACTCTGAGCAGCCAACCGTTTATGGTTGTAGGGGGTGGGCTATTTATAGCCACTAGGCAACCCGACCTGATTTGTCCGAAATGACCCTGGGTCACTAAGGAACTGACACGTGTTCCAACGGTCAGATTTCAAACACACACGACAACTTTACTTGGGCTACAAGCAAAGCTGACTTATCCAGCTCTGGATAAGATTTGCTCTCATTGTCTTTGCTCGAAGACATAGGATTTTGGTTAAGCATCACTTCAGTCATTCTGACTGGCTCACTTGGACCCCACTTAACAGTATGGTGGTTCCTATGAATCAACAAAGAAGAAAAAGAACGACGAAACAACTAAGTCTTCGCGCTCCATAGTCTTCACGCGATGTCTTCCCTTGTCATAGTCTTCAATGTAAATGTCTTCACATACCACCTTTGACTTCAAAGTATTCATACATTTTTAGGGGTCATCTTTGGTAGGAAAAGCGAATCAATGAGGGACTTCTACCTGTGTTATCCTGCAATTCTCACAAACACATTAGTCCCTCAACCAGGTTTGTCGTCAATACTCCAAAACCAACCAGGGGTGGCACTAGATGCACTTACAAAGTTCAAAATATCAATAGCATAATTTGGCATTGTTCATAATGCGGGGAGCTTCACCACACTACTGGATTACCATGTCAACATAACAAGCATAGATGAAGGGCAAAGAAATTCATTGTATTTATTTTGGATAATGTGCATGGCATGTTGTTCATATCATCAGCCACATCAGTAAGATAAAACAGGAGATGACAAGGTGCAAACGTGGGCTGCTTCACCACACACTGGATTATAGATCCACAAAAACAAGCATACATATAGGGAGTATTAAGTAATGTGCATGGTATGAATAAGGAATTTGGTTTTACATGTAAAACTTAGAACTTACGGTTCTTACGAACATGCATTTTGGTAGAAACAACAAACTAAACAGCAGTAAACAATAGGGAGTATGAGCAAATTAAACAATAGTTGAAGATAAAGGCTTTAGAAGGACTGACTTACATTAACAGTTAACACCGGCTTTATAATGCCCTTCTCCATGGCAAGGGAAGGATAACTCAAGAATTTCAGCACAGAATCTTCTTCATAAGCATTGCCTGTACTCTACATTTTGTAGAGAGTATTTATAGATATGATAATACTGGAAGGGATAGAGGATAATGAAGATAAGATGCATATTGATGCTACATAATCAACTACCAACCCCTGGAAGTACAAGCGTTACAGGACAAAATGTACTAACAAGAGCAATGGGCTACACTTCTGCACTGGCATTGTCTGTGTATTCTACTTGTTGGTAAGATTAAATATAGATCTGATCTTTTTTAGTAAATGGTGGGCGAGGGAGATAAGATGCAGAATGCTACAAAATGAACCAATCCCTCTTCCCATAATACAAG
The DNA here is from genome assembly GCF_002162155.2 of Triticum dicoccoides. NCBI lineage: Eukaryota > Viridiplantae > Streptophyta > Magnoliopsida > Poales > Poaceae > Triticum > Triticum dicoccoides. The sequence goes on from NC_041390.1 coordinate 549,437,064, forward strand.
AGTGTTTTGAACACTGGTGTACTGTACAAAACATTCTTATATTATGGGACGGAGGGAGTAGTTGTTAATGTAAGTACAGTGATAGACCACGTTCAGTCCTTACAAGAGGACTGCAGACCTAAACCTCTTCAAAAGCATTGGGTTGATTCTAAATTTATGTAAGAGTCCATACGGATCTTATAATGTCCACCAAATGGATGATTACTAGGCTAACATGTGCAGTGATGCTACATAATCAAACAGCTATGAAAGTAATTATGGTCATACAGGGCAAGAAGTACTCACAAGAGCAATGCAGTGTGCAGTATAGTTGCGAGATTCTGTGGTCCCTTGAGAATGAATGTTCTTCTGCTAACAGTTTTCGTACAAGTGAGACATTAAGGCAAATGCAGAAATGTAGTTCAAATTGTGATGTGATATCATAGACAGTACCTTACGCTCCAGCCGAGACCTATGTGTAACAAGATTATTCCAGTCACCGTCAGATAAATGTAGCACCGGAGACTTTACAGAAATTGTTTTCAGAGGCTTGCCATCGAAGTGCGCTTGCCTCAGGTAGGAACGATACTTCATCAACGAGTGCTTGAAAAGTGCAACCAACCCTTGCTCGTCATCACAATCCAGTTTGCGCCTAGCCTATTTAAAAGAAGGAAATCTTGTGTCTTTTGTCAGTAGAAACATATGCAGTAATGACCATGAATAACATTAGTACATTACTTGCGCGTAAGTTGCGGAGGAAGACTGGAAATTGTTCTATGTCTGCGGTATAATCTTTCCATGAAGGAAAGATGCGCACAAAGTTCCTGACAACAATATAAGCTTCGTCTTCTCAAATGGGAAGAAATGGAATAGGGGTCCTATTTTCTGCAATTGGGGCTCTCTCTGGTTCGAAAAGGGATTTGGCAACTGGATTTGGTGTACTCTTTGCTGGAATGGGGGTTTTGCATCGTACAACTCGTGCTATGTCAACTGGCATAATCATACTATTTGCTGCAGTTGGGGTCTGCTGAGTTAGGGCATCAGAAATGACCAGTGTAGTAGGGCTAGAGTCTAATAGAGTTGGGATATTTTGTGGGTCAGGTGATATTGCAACTACACCTAATGGGCTATTTGATTTATCAGGTGCCACTACCTTTTCCAAATACTTTGCTTGTGCTCCTCCACAATCAGCAATTGCCCTCTTCCTTTTGAACGTGTGATACACAAGAACAACATTTGAATGGATAAATATGGTATGATGACAGATGGAATATGTACTGAAAATGGATAGGCAAGGCGTATTCACATACACGATGTGTAAACTAAGCTAATGGTAGTTCAACAAAGTAGAAGCAATGCAAAGCATCAATTGCAAGATATGTGCGAGCAATGTAACCTTGGAAAGTTAGAGCAAGTACCTTGATGGGTGAATAAGATAGGGCATCTTCCTCTGACTCCTCCACTAGGGAGCTACATTTACTTAGGTCTCCCTCTAGCTCAGAATCACTGTTAGGATCATATTCTGAGCATGAATATGTAGGTGGAGAGTGTTTCCATTGCATTGCATCCAGACTTGATTTCAGTCCCTTAATGCCAAGTTTGACAGCCATGGCATTGTTCTGCTTTATTCTTTTCATGCTCGCAAGCTCATAATCATTATGATGCTGTTCAGAATCTGAGATTCATGAAAACATAAAAAGTAGTCAGATTATCTATGGAATGCATTGCGGTTTCAACTCGGAGAGTGTCTCCCTATAAACCCCTGCATATGCAAAGTTCACCTCCCCAACCGTGATGACCAGACCACACACAGAGATACACACCCGAGCAGCGAACATGCATTTTCGAAACTAATTTAGGAACATTTAACTGACCAATTAAACAACTCTGTTTTAATAATATCAGATTCGTATTTGAACAACTAAGCTTGTTTAGATTGATGGGTGGAGTAGTGTTATTGTGACACGAAGCATGTATTCTGATCGTATAGTGATCATAAAAGGGGGAAACTCTAAGCATATATTTTTTAGCAAAAGAGGGTTTCCCCTCTGATTTCTATTAAAGAAACCACCACGGAACCAACATGATCAATTAAACCCTAAGCATGATCAATTAAACTATATTATGGCTGTGCCATGGCAGATTTGAAGCTGCAAACCGTAGAAATGATATTTAGCATCCATTGTTTGCTTAGAACTAAGAACAAAATTCTAAGAGCTGAAAAGAAAGTAGAGTAACCAAGTTAAGATCTATTTTCTGGTTGAGATCAAAAAGTTGAGGAGATATGAAGTACCACATCTCTTGCGGTGCCGTGTAGGCATCGGGGGTGCGATGGCTGTCGGTGGCGTTGAAGCAGATATGCGACGGTAGACGGGTGCATCGGGGGATAAGTCCCGTTGCGGTGGAAGAGAAGGTCGTGTGAGCGGCCCCGACAAAGAGGGAGACGACGCCGATGAAGCGAGAGGACGCGATGCAAGGCTATTGGTCCATCGCCGTGGATGAGAAACATCCATCTCTAGCAGTGGATGACGCGGTCTTGGTAGGCGCTCTGGCATGGAGGAGGACGGTGGCGATGGATGTGGTGGAGGACGGCGGTGATGGATGGGGTAGCGGACGAAGGCTGGTGTGGGAATGGGGTGTTCTAGTGCGGACGGTGTATGAATGGGAAAATGGAGGGAGAGGTACGGGGAACCATGTTTTTGGGACGCGCCTGTCTGAAATATGGGAAACTTACGAACTTATCCCCCGTTTCAAATTTGGACGTCTCGTCGGTTGGGGATAGGACGGTAATCTCGCATCTCCCAAATTTTTGCCGGTAACTATTTTGGGCGAGGAGAGGGTGTTTTGCCGCCCACGGTTGACACCCACGGTGTATGAATGGGGCTGACAGGCAGGCGGTTGTGTCACGTCTGATGGAAGTTACACATCTGCCTCTATTTAAAATATTAGCCTACATCGATTTCGGGCGAGGAGAGGGTGTTTTGCCGCCCACGGTTGGTGCCCACGGTGTATGAACGGGGCTGACAGGTAGGGCGGTTGTGTCACATCTGATGGAAGTTACACATCTGCCCCTATTTAAAATATTAGCCTACATCTATTTCGGATGAGGAGAGGGTGTTTTGCCGCCCACCGTGTATGAATGGGGAATGGACGGAGAAACAGAGGTCTTTCGGACGAGCTTGAATCAAATGAGTTTTGCCGCCCATGTTTGATGCCCACCGTGTCGGAATGGGCTCAAAGGCGGTCGTGTCACGTCTAATTGAAGTTACTAACCTACCCATATTTAGAGCAGTGGAAATCGGGCCGATGGATTCTGCGTGTAATGGGTAGATAGTAATTTCCATCTCCCAAACACTTGGCTTCGGGCAGCCGATGTGGGAGTGGACATTTTGCTGTTTCTTTCAAATTTTGGGACAATAAGCATCCACGTTTACCCTGGCAACTAAATTCGAATCCATTTTGTATTCCTATATGAATCTTTATAAATCATTCTATGTGTTTTTATATATCTTCAAAAGGACGGCAAAGATGTATTCCACTGTCATATATGAATATGGTTTACAAATGCCGATACTCAAATTCAGAAACTAGAACCCAGTTTAAGGTGAATTCGAATATTTGGAACACTTCATGTCCAACTCAAATGTCACACGCAACATAATGTGTACTCCCATTTAGATATGTATACAAGCGATGTATCAAGATTCAAATACCGAGTCAATCAACCAAGAATGTACGGAACTAACAAACATATAAACACTTATAGAGTATATGGATCAATAATATCAACTAACATACATAAGCCAGGCCGATGTACTTTTTTTTGGCTACAACAGCATCCTTTTTTTAGCGAGCATCTTGGCCCTTTCCGATGCGTGCCACTTATGGTCCATCTATACTACTATTGCTGAATGCACATTCAGCCCGATTGGCATATTTGTAGGTCTGGCACAACAATCCAAATGAAATGTCTCTGAGTCTTATCAATTAATACAGACTTGTGCTCAAATAAAATTACAAACAAAAAACAAAAAAAACAATTATTACATGATCTCTAAAACAAATGGTTTGATTGATTACATGAACAGACAACACAAAGGTTATTCAACTATGGAAAGAACATTTCACCTATGATTTACCAAGTAGGAATTTAATTTCCTTTTTTCCTTCAGGACCTTAACAATCTGGTCAGTCTCAGCTTGCTTCGTTTTGAAATCCACCAAATATTTAATGGTTGTCTTGAGTACTGCTTGTGATCGTGTTGTTTGCTTCCTCAAGATGTCAACTTCATCTCTAAGTGCAGAAGCAGAATCTCTTTCTACCACTAGTTTAGCCTCTAGAGCATCAGCAGTTGGCAATTCATAATGCACGATTGGGCCGGTGCCACTGCTGTGGGATGATGCAACGTCCATGGGGACCTCGCTCTTTGATCTTGGGCTAACCTGTTTTGCCATTAAAGTTCCGATTGGATTCAGAAAAGTTGAAGTTAGCAAAACATCTCAACTGGGAGTTATAACAGCAAACCAGTTAAACAAACAAGGAATTAAAGAGTTTCAATTGGATGCTAAAAAGTAGTTATTAACATCATTGTAACCCATTGTTGCAGCAGCAAAGCAGTTAAACAAACAAGTAGATATTTAAGTTAAGGAAAACCGGTAATTCTTAACAGTAAGTATCAAACACATAGATAGGCGCAGTCTACAATATGATTAACAGGTTGTGCCATTATGTAATCAGTAGCAAACTACATTAAGCCAAGCAACGTAATTGAACAATTTTGCAATAAGTGGCTAACTAAAATTTCGAGAAGCAGGTAACTGAACTTACGCTAGTTCTTTGTACAGGCACACTGCAACTTCTTTTTCACTTACAAGGTTGTACGAAGGAGTCCATGGCATCAATTGCTTGGATACGCAGTCCCAATACTTCTTTCTTCCCACACTGCATGGGTAAGTCGAATGGTTAATTTGGTAAGATGGTGCGTCCTTGATATGTTATATGAGGACGTGTAGTCAGACTAGTTGTAGCCAAACACATCACACTGGCTTTTACTGTATATTTCATGCGATTACTTTTGGCATATCGAGATCTAAGCAATCTACAATAGGATGAAAAGACCGGCATCCTTCACATTATTGGCGAACTCAGTTCATAGAAACAAGCAATTCAACCATTCTGTGGGTAAATCAAAAGCGCCACTGGAATATTTTTCACTATCCAATCATACACGCAAAAAGGGGCGACGCCACCATAGGGGCTGGTATGGGCGGCCGCCTTAGGTGGCTGGAAAGTGTGCACATAGTTTGAGTCGTCCAGGTTGGCCCATGCTAGTTTTGTTCGTCCAAACGCACGAGCAGGCAATGTAAAAAATGAAGAAAAATGTTTCAATTTGGATGGGCCAATAAAATAAGTGCAAGGCAGGCCCTATAGCAGGCTCGCGGCCCAAACGATCGCCTCCCATATCGATCGACAGCAGGAAAAATCCCAATTCATTCGCTCCAGCCTCCAGTCTGGTTTGCTCCTAACCTAGCCGCCGTTGGACAGACCGACACAACACTTCCTCGCGCCCTCATTGGAGGGCGGTCGCCGGGCTTCAAGCGAACGGAAGGACAAGAAGATGAAGATCCAACCCTGGGTGTAGCCTGCATGGGAGGCAGCGGCGGTAGCACGGGCATGGCATCGAGCTTGCGCAAACGGACAGTCGCAGCTTACAAGAGTAGCATGCGCAACGAGCAGGTACATCGCATCCCTGATTATATCTAATTCAACTCTTCAATTTCTGGCCAATAGTTAAACCTGACGGTGTTGTAAAACTGCTTGTATGTAGGGAATCTATGAGAAAATGAAACCAATTTCTACTTATTTTATAACTCCCCCAATCAATACTGAACTGACTGAATCTGATGTATCTAATCAAGTTTCTGGTGCAAACATACAAGCTCATGTTGTTCTTGAGCCTGAAGTGTCTAATGAACAGACTGCTAATGAAGGATTTGATGCAAACATTTTACATGCTCCTGGTGATGAACATATAGTGTCTAATGAGGGATCTAATGCAAGCATTTTGCAAGATCATTGAAGGATTTAGTGTCTAATGATGATCTACTATGTTGAGAGAGACAGAGATTTGCAGGCATTGATGACAAGCAAATTATAGTGCATTTTCATAGCTTGAGGAAACGTCGAGGCCATCTACCAGAAAGTCCCCGTATCATGACGACATAGCATAAATACTTTTCTAATCTGTTGGTTGAAACTATTGGCATACTTGTGCAGGATAGATATATTGATATGCAGTTTGCGCATTGGTTATACATGCAATTACACTTCGATATTTTCAGCCAGAGAATGAATAATTCAAGCAGGTATAGACCATGTTTCAGTCCTTGTACACCATGTTGCATTTTGTGTTTTTTGGTGCTTGCATCATTTAGTGTTTATAATCTGAACTACTTTGGATCATTAGCTGGTTTTCAAAGTGCATGTAGCTTCACATTTCTCAAGTTATGTTGATTTCCGGAGTGCAAGTGCCTTCGTATTTTTTAAGTTAAATGTTCGCCCCTGGTAACTTGAATTCGTGGATCAGCCACTGCACACAAATCATACATGAATGCCAGTACGAATTAAATGAAATGCAGGGACTTACGCTAGCTCGTTGTACAGGCTCACTGCAACTCTTCTTGCGCTTGGGATGTTGCATGTACAAGTCCATGTTACCACTTGCTTGGATGTGCATGCCTTGTGCTTCTTGCATCCCCCTCTGCATTTTTGACACGGCGTATGGTTGATCAAATAAGAGGAATCGACCTTGATGTTGTACCGGAGGACAGATACTTACAAGGTTATACGGGTGTGCAGGATGTGTACCAGATCCCGTAGCGCCGTCATGCTTCGCTAAAATATGGATTTGCTTGTTTTAGATGATATCTCCCGAAGAAATAAGAGTTAAGGTCAGAGTGGCATAGGCGTGTAAGCTAAGAGAGCAGTGAAAGGATATCCAAACATCGTCGGAACAGTGCACAAGGGAGTGATGTGTGGATACCTAGTTCGGGTCGGCGTTTGGGCATGCTCGCCTAGCTAGAGTGCGAGTCACTTCAGAGCCATTGAGGGTGATGCGCTGGCGTTGGCTGGTCGCGTATGGATGCAGATCTTGAGTGGCAGCGGAGTGCTACAATGCGGTGGACGAGACCGTTGGTGAAGCCCCAACGGCCTCAGGGGGCGGAGGTGCGACGATGTGCTCGGTGAAGTAGCCCCGGTGAGCTGGGAGACGGTGTCGGTGAAGCACACCTGATGCGGTGGAACTCGGTGTCTGTGAGGCACGTCGGTTGCGGCGGCCGACGTTGTCGGTGGACCACCCGGTGCGATGGACGAGGGCGTAGATGAGGTAGCTCTGGTGCGGTGGTGAAGCGCGACCGTCGTCTTCGTCGTTGTCGTCCGGCACAGAGGTGGGGAACGGTGGGGGAAGAGACGAGACAAGGGGCGATTCGAGGGTTGGCGGCGAATTAGGGATTTGAGCAATCTGGGCGCGGAAGGGGACGATGAAGAAGAGAGATTTTGCAGGGCTGGAATTGGGGCCGCCAGATATTTCAATCTGAAACGTGGAAGCGCGAACTTATATTATCGTCGTCCTTTTTTTGGGTGCGGGGAGGGGGGTGGGTGGCTGGGTGCTACGCGTCCGTCCGACACACGCGACCACCCCGACAGGACTATGCTTCGGTGCCTTAAGGCACCTGCCTTTGTGTCCATGACATATGGGCCCAACAGGTGGCTGGCCCATATGTCAGTGAACCAAAGGCAGTTGCCTTTAAGGCACCGAAGCAGTGTCCACCCCGACACGACCCTGGTTTGCCTGGTGCGCGTACATTTGAAAATGCAAACGAATCTTCTTTCATTTGCAAACAAATCTGTATGTATTACCATGCCCGTGTTTTCCTTGCAATAATTAGTCATTCAAAACGAGATACTCCATCCGTTCACTTTTGTAAGTCGTTTCAGACAACTTAAAATGAACTGTTTTGCACATTGTCTGAAAGGTCTTCAAGGTCTTATAAAAGTGAACAGAGGGAGTACTATAAATTAATTAATGAGGAGTTATTTGAAAAAAAATCGAAACGGTACCCATGATAACGTGGATTAGAGTGTGTGTCACATAATTAGTTATTTGAACTAGAGTGTGTCTCACGTAGTTAGTTATTTGAATTAGAGTGTGTGTCACGTAGGGATCTCCAATTCTAACGTGGATTTCGCATTTCACTGTATCCATGCTACTTTTTTAATACAAATTCATATGTATATGATGAACACCATGGTAGTGAGAAAACTTTTGGATGGATTCAAACATATGACCTACAAAATAGCACAAAAACTGAGTCAATGTCAACTTTTCGAAACTTAGTATGGCACGAATTTGAAATAATTACCCATATGCCTGGTCCTCGGTTCAAATCTTACAATGTACACCGAATTGAAACATCGATATTAAGTCTCGTACTATGTACATTCAAATGTTGTTTTTA
>NC_041390.1:549445797-549458410 GCF_002162155.2 Triticum dicoccoides
GGTTTCCAACACACGTTCATTCTTTCTCTCCATGTTTCGATCTCTAAGTCTCTCAACTACACAACCCCTTTTTCCACTCTGTTACCAAATGTATTTACCTCACACACCCGCCATTGCACCCCATGCCGAGCTCTCTCTCTCTCCCCCTCTCCCTCTCACCCTCTCGCGCTAAATACATGCATTGCCTATCTAGCTGCCCAACCTCTCGTGCATGCGCACGCACGCACGTTGTAGGTCACTCCCTCGAGACTGTCTCACTCTTTCTTTCGCACGGCGGGCCACACTCGCTCAATCTCGCTCTCTTTACCTGAGTCTCATTTAACCTCATTTTCTTTCACACACAAATGATATATCTCCCTATTCGGGCCTCGATCGACACACTCTATACTATCTCATGCAGATTGTCTATCTAGGTCAGTCCATCCAAGCCGCCACCACTCTTTCGTCCTCATGGTGGGCCACGCTCACTCAATCTCTCTCTCTCTCTCTCCGTATGTCTCGATTGACCTCGCTCTTTCTCGTACAAAAAAGATATGTCACCATGTTTGAGCCCAATTCGACCTATTCACATTATATACTCTCTCACGCACATCGTCTATCTAGGTCACTCTCTCCAACCCGTCTCACTCTTTTGATCGCACGGCGACCCTATGTGATCGGTTGACCTTGCTTCCTCCCACACACAAAATATATCTACACGTATGTGACTGGATCATCTATCAAGCTCTATCTTACAGCCCTCACCCTTGCCAAAAAGCTCAATCGGACAATATCTCTCCAGAGCGTATATATTCGTTCAATGAATGTTGGACCACACTCACTTTGTCTCTCTATCTATATGTCTCTCGATTGACCTCGCTTTCTCACACCGTATCTTCCACGCGTTGAAGCTACTACCTCTCCATCCCTCGCAAAGCTGGAGCTATTTACATTGCGAGGGGCACTCCAACCTTAATTTGTGTAGGCATTTATTCCGGTCGGTTTAGATTATATTTCCGTAGCATTCGGCCCACAACTACTCCAATCACCATAGCGGGTAATTAAGCTACGGGGAACACCTAATATGAGCACCGGGGAGCCGTTGGATCGAAGATGCAGCGGCACACATGAGGCCTGGATGTTTTATTTGCAAAAAAAACTTTGGAGAGTTTGGAAATTGTGCATAATTACAAAGACTACTCCCAAGCCATTGGATCTCACTTCCAACGGTGTAAAAACTCGTATCACCATGCTATCTAACCTGCGGGGTGGATGTGATATTCTATGCCGCTGTCATTTTTGTTCGTAAACTTGCAAAAAAACGTGTAACTCGTGCCATTACTTGTCTAACCGCGCAAAGTGTTTGTTCAAAAAAACCATCCTACACTGAAATATCAGAACAACACACGGGGGTCCCACTTGTCATTAATCAAATTTGGACCTAAAACTAACAAATCTGAAAGACGATATTCGAACTAGCAACCTGGACTACAAAGCGTAAGTCGATAGCCTGAAAAAACAAACGGTTGTTGGCTTTGTCCCATAACTTGATTTTATACAGTACTTGCGTTGAGTAGAGTAGAGGGAGTGCCTCGTCAACACGTGCATGACCGTTATCTCACTTACTGGTGGGTCCCAGGTCTGCGATCTCAATCTCTCTTATCTCCATCGTCTAACCTTTGCACGGGCACACACGAAGAGCGGCGTTAGCTTGCTGTGGTGTTGTTACAACTAAAAAAACTTGGAAAATAGAAGAATCGCCTAGAACAAGAGACGTTGTGGCTGGTCGAGATGGAGCTAACCACATCAATCCTCCGTGCCACATTTGCATGATGAAGCTGTGTGGCTAGTGGGGTCTTTTCAACTGATTGGCTAGGTCCCGAGGTCAAACCATAGGTACTAGGTCTGATACAGTATATTTTTACACGCACATTTTTCCTCCGTGCCGAGACATGGCACACCCTACCGCGCGGTTTCGGGGTCCTCCCGGGTGGTGCACGCATATATTCTTCCTGATGTGGGACGCCCTACCGCGCGTTTTCTGGGTCCTCCTCGGTCGTAGCGCCGAAGCAAGTAAATGAGGGTCGTAAAATCACGAAAGACCACCTTTCCCGCCGAGTACATCAGTGAATCATGGTGGCTAGCTAGTTGGGCTAGTTCGACCGATTAGCTAGGCCGCCGCCACATTTTTTTTTCACCCCTTTTTTTATCTACTTGCCGGCAGGTAAATTTAAATATCCACCGTGGTGTTGCTCTGGTGTTTGGGTGCGGCAGGATTTTTAATTTTTTGATTGACGGGAGCAGGTGCGGCAGGATTTTTAATTTTTTTTATTGACGGGAGCAGGCGCGGCAGCAATTAGTCATGATGACAACGCCTGTACCCACTGCTCCCTGATGTGAGAAGTCTTCGACTGGTGTTTTACCGTGGTGAAAACCAAAAGATTCCCCGCTCCGTCCGCCTTCCCGTAGATTGCATTGCCTTTCATCCATTTCGCCCCCTTTGCTTCCTCTCCCCATTGCTTCTACCTGGTACCATGGCGGCGCAGCAGATCACGGAGTCCGAGGTGAGGCTCCTGACACAGGAGCTCCATGCCAAGGATGCGGAGCTCAAGGCCAAGGACGTGGAGCTCCGTGAGCTCAAGGAGGAGAGGAGTGCCATGCTCCTCCGTTATATGCGGGAGTTTACGGATCTTCAAAAGCGGTAGGCGTCCACCACAAAGATGCTCGAGGCGTCGGCGGCATTGCTGCAGAAAGCGGGAGATACGATAGGCCGTCAGGGGAGCCGGCTGGAGCGTGAGCGGGCCGATCGTGACGAGGTTCAGGATCGCCTCAGCCACTTGGTGAACCAAGTTGCCACGTACGTGTTGCGGCAGCGTGATGCCTACCGTCGTGCCAGCGTGACGATGCCGGCCATCGGGTTAAACCCGTTCGACTACCCGGTCGACTTCAACGAGCTGAGGCTTCCTGACCTAGTCTCCTTCTTCACCTATATCCCTGAGGAGCTGAGCCGTCTCAACGCGATGGTGGGGGCTGAGCTGGACAAGGAGGGGTTGCGGGCTACCGTCGCCGTTGTCGGGCGAATCCTTTCAGGGCTCCGTCATCGGAATCCATTCATGCCATTGGATGCCGTCTTTGACGAGCTGGCTCCCGTCGACCGGGAGCGAGCTCTGCGGGCAGTTGCACCCTGCATCACCAACGTCATGCGCCTCGAGAAGCAGAGGGACTTCCGTGGTGTTTAGGCATCCTCTGCATGGGTATGTCCATGTCTCGGCGCAACATTACCGTTGGATCAAACTCAGACGGTGCAGATCAGTCACTGTAGCACAAAGCGTGTGGGTGTGTTTGGTTGCATTCTCATCTCAATATAGTTGTTTCCTCTTCATGTATTTTTGTCAACCTACTAGTGTGGACTCATGCACCCTTCATGCACTCTGCCAAACACCCAAAAGTGGGTCGAGAAGGGAACTCTGCCAAACCCTGTCTAACACTATTCGTGCTTCATATGGTTCATGTTTCATGGAGTACTGTAGCATCATACTCTCCGTGCGCTGTGGACCTAGTTCTGTTAACATTGATCTCACCGTTCATTCTCGACCGGACAGTTGAAAAAGCGGTACTATGTTACATATAGGAGTAGTTGACATGCGCACAACATCATTTGTTATCGTCATATCTTACTACACTAGCAACAAGATTGTGTAGTACTGACGTATGAACCATTGCACATGCCTAGTAGCAGGAGCATTGTCTATGTTCAAGTGGCTGCCGTGTTTCGCACTCCTCCGTCGTAAGAGTGGAAACGCTTGTTGTAGTCATTTTTTCTTCTGAAAAACAGTGGACACGCTCTACCGTGCGGATCCTCCTCCAACCATGCACTAAATTACTCACTTTCGACGACGTGTGGAACAGCCAGCATCGGGGTCCACCAGCCATGCACTAAATTACTCCTAGTAGAGTGACGGTAGACTACCCCGATCAAAGCGCCGCAGTAATGCCCAATGAGCCATCAAATCACAAAACCCCCTCCTTTCCAGCAGTAAGTTGTACGGACGAAGCAACCATCATTTCACTCTTCTCTCTCAGCTTCCTCTCTACCCGACCCTCGCTTCTGCCTCATCCTGTTCCTCATTTCTTCAAGAAAACCCCGACCTAATTCTGCCATTGTTCTTCTCTCCCAAAGAAGGAAAGGTGAGTGCATCAATGGTGTTGATTCTGGCCAAGGCCCGGTCTTGCAACCCCGAGACTGATCCTATAACTCCCTCTCTTTTCTTCTTTTGGGTTTGTGATTATGGTTTCTTTTCTTTTATTTCTATTTGATAGTTTCTTGATGGACGCTGGAGCACCGGCCGAAGTGATGTCTATGGCTCCGGCCAAAACCATCGAGGCTCATGGTACGAAGAAGCGCAAGCACCCCGCCGAGACTACCGCAGACAAGCTCAACGCCATCGCCTTGTCCAAGCCCCCCTCTCTGGGATCCCTCATTAAGAAAGTCCAGTAATATCTCTTCTTGACGATCTTTTTCTCGATCTTGATCGTGTTTTTTCATCTAACACGCAGTACTAGTACTAGTAGTACAAATTTCTGGGTGATCTTGCATGTGATTTTTGTGTGCCAAATGACGGTTCTAAATTCCTCTTTTGACCAAAACATGCGAGAGGTTGACACTGATTTCTTATAGATTACTTTCAACTACACCCTCTGTCCCAAATTTCTTGTCTTAGATTTGTCTAGATACAGATGTATCTAATACTAAAATGTGACTTGATACATCTGTATCTAGACAAATCTAAGACAAGAATTTTGGGACGGAGGGAGTACTTTATGAACATCAATGCTACCTTTTAAGAGGGTATATTTGCCTCAGTAACTTGTGTTATCGATATTGCATGTAATCCCTCTGCTCTCATGCCTTTGAAGACATGTTCTAGTGTCTTTGTTCAGTCATTTCTGTGCGTATATGTAGTCATATATGGAGTATAATATCGAAAATCATCTTATATTTCTGAACGGAGGTAGTAATAAAATATGGTTTCTATTTGAATTAGAACCAGGTCCGCGGTGGAGATGAAGTTCTCAAAGTCATGCCGTGTGAACTGGAAGACCTGATGATGAGTTCTACTGCTGAACTATCCAGCTGCTGTGTCCTTGTCGCCACGTGTCCTGAACTAGTGATTTCCTGTAGCATTGTTGTCAGGCGTGTTCTTGAGGCTGTACTTGACCACAACAATTTCTTGGTTGTGCCTTCGATTACAAAGGGTGTGGTTCTTGTAAAGCTTCCCAACAAATCTGATGCGGCCTGTCTTCATCATCATGTTTATGAGTGGAAAGACCACTCTGTTAGGTTCTCCAAGGTTGACAAGATGGTGATGGTGCATGTAGACATCTCACACAAAGTCCATGGCCTAGTCAGTTATGCGGGGTTCATCCCGTCGGCCAGTGGCAAAAAATAGTCTGCAGAGTTTAGTTAGTGCAACTTTGCTTATCTGCAGTAAGTACTATTGTTCAGTACTTGATTTGTGTTTGTGAACCCTATATTGTTTATTAGTACTGCCGCTTTTGGTGTGTGGTCAGTCCTGAGAACGGTCTATGTCAATGTCTATCCACTCAATTCAGTCTGTATATTTTGAAGTATCCATATCATATTTTTTGTGAGGACGGTCTTTCAATTATGGTTACACTCCAATATCTGAATGCATTGCAGGGTTTATCGCACCCACCAGGATTTCCAGCCCCATGGATGTTCGGTCCATACGATTTGTCACGACCTTTGCACTGTCCTGCTTGTGGGAGTAGGCGGGGCCCCTGCATGCCACGCGTAGTTGGACGATCAATCTTCTGTTTAGTACTTCAACATAGTGATTTCCTGGTAAGGATTCACTCGTGTCACATCAAGTAAATCTTATTGATTCACTGTCTAAATCTTATTGATTTAATGTCATGTTTTCTTTCTTTTCCTGCAATTTTTATATGCAGGTTTTGCCATGTGATATTCATCACAGAATAAACCGTTTGGTTTGCTCTACGATGTCGTGTCAGTAATGAAGGCACTATACATCACTTATATTACTGGAAAAAATTGGATCAGTCTGTTGTCGGAGTACAAGCTGAATCCCTATGATGAAGTGCAGTTTGGTTTAACAAAAACGCCACAATTAGTCCTTCTCACGTTTAAAAGAAATGAAGAAAAAGACTAGATCACGGTCATGGATCCTAGTCAAGTTAGAAAGCTGATCATAGCAGACCAGACACGATCGCCGCTGTCTCGCACAGATCGAGCACCGACAGTTGCTCTAGCACTGACAGCGGCAGTAGCTCAGTCTGATCCAGCTGAGGATTGGGGACCGACCGCGTCAGCAGATCAGTCTGATCTACCGAAGGATCAGGCATCGACACCGGCACCTGCTCCGACACCGGCACCAGTTCTACAAGGAGCACCATCTCCGGCAGCAGCGGCGGCTTCGGCACCTGCACCAACAATTGCACTTGCATCTGCTCCGGCCCGTGCAGTTGCACCGGCAACAGACTAGGCTGCAGTTCGCACTACATATACCAAAGTCCTTACAAAAACCGACATGTCGACCTTCTTGGTAAGCATTGGCCGCCCAAGTGCTTTGTTCTTTTTTCTTTCCATGTTGTTTCACATGATTCACTATGTTGATCTAACTGTTTGGGTATGTCTTCTTGTTTGCAAAAAGAGAATTTCTAGAGCAACGAGGGAGTCGTTCAACAATCCGGGCGACCGCGGCCAAGTTTCTCTTACCATGCGCATCCTTGGTGTGAATGAACCTGCTCAATATACCGTAAGTACAAAGGATGGTCGCATGATGATTGATGCTAAAGGATGGTCAAGGTTCAAATCTAAATCATATCTTGCAGTAGGGGTGATGTCAAAATCGAACTTTCTCGGCAAGGAGAGTTGGTCCAAATCAACTTTGAAATTCTTCAGTAGCAGCACGCAACTACCGAACTGATCTATCCTCCGAGAGATTTTGATGTAATAATCTGGCATGGTGAAACAAGTGTCCTGTGTGTATAAGTAGTACGACAGTATTATTTATCACATGGTATATCGTTGATAGAATTGCAACTCTGATTCCTGGTTAGGAACTGTCGTTCGATTTCATTCCAACAGTTGTCGTGCTTTATTCAATTTTTTGTATTCGCCTTGCGACAGCATCTAAAACCAGCGCCGTACCGATCGCTTGCAATATGAAAAGCGCTGAGGTAGAACACATGGGCCCCCAAAAATGCAGGGTCGGCCTGCGGCCCAAAGTCCAGAACTGTGAGCCTATCTGAGTATTATATTCTCAGCTGAACCCCCATAAAAAAAGCTGAACCCCCATAATGCCCATGCGTTGCAGAGGGAGTATATTTCTCGGCAAGGTGAGCCTCTGATATAAAATATTTGTATATTTCTTTACAGAGGGAGTATCTCTCTGTCAAAATATATATTTATGTGTAACTAGTTACTCCTGTCTTTCTACTTCCTTTCGCTGATATGTGGGGCAACCGGCAACGGGGTCCACGTGCTATATGAACAAATTAGAGTGCACAACTTCAGGTAGACACACCCCGGTCGTAGCGCCACAGTAATGCCCAATGAGCCATCAAATCACAACCCCCCTTTCCAGCTTTAGCAGTAAGCTGGACGGACGAAGCGGCAATATATCACTGGGCCTGAATCCCCTTCTCCCTCCTCTGCTTGTTCAGAGAAAACCCCCTCTCGGCGATTGCATAGGGTTTTCTCATGGAGAACTAGGTACGAATTCTTCATCCATCCCCGATAAACCCAAGTCCCTTGGTCGCAGGTAATCCTAGGATGGCAGCCGCCGCCGTTGATGCATTTTTCTTCCTACTGAATCTAGTGTGTTTCATTTGCAATGCCCAAAGTGCGAGTACCCTACAGGTTTCTGCGCCCTCGGCGAGACGCCACACTTGTTCCTTCTCATCCTAACACAGCATTTTGAAACGCGCATAGTATGTTCCTAGAATCCTCTTTTCTATCCGGGAGGGTGGGGTTTTTTTGAACATGTTGTGTTCTCATATTATTTTTCCTGCAGTGTATTATTTGCTCAGCCAGAACACATGTACTCAAGATGCTCGGCCTTGCCATAACTGAATACACTAGCTTAATGGTCAAAGTGAAGACAAGCCATGGATATAAGTTCCGAGTTGGGTTCATGAACCAAGAAGATCGCTGCTTTTTTATGGCCGAACTTGGATAAACTTTCTCAAGTGTTACGGACTGAAAGTTGGTGCACGAATGTTGATGGAAATAGCAGAACCTGGTCTCATCTTCACTGCGATCTTCCACCCCGACGTCGTTCCAATTGTTCATCCATGTTAGTTTTGTATCTGGTTCTTGCTTGTTGCCTCGATTACTTCTTAATCCACCTATTCTGTCTAACTAGTCACAATTTAACTTTAGAAGTAGCAACGAATCTCTCACGAAGATGCTACTTCTAACTAATATTTTCTTATAATTGGTGGCACATGTAGGTTTTTAGAGTTAAGTATTCTGCTCGTTTGTTACTCGGTAATAACTCGGCTGTTACTAATGGAACTGAAGTTGACTGGATCGGCATCCACAAGTTCCTACACTTTATTGATCGTCTTGAGGTCCTTGTGGGGCGTTTCAATGGTGGAAGGCCACGTGGGATATGTGTGCCACTGCTGCACTCGTTGAACATGTCCAACTGTGTCGAGAAACTTATGGTACGAGCTGTTTTCTGTTATATATGTTGTTCATAAACTATTGCTTATACACAGTTTTACAGCTGTGATCTTCTTGAAACAGGAACTGCCGAGTTCTATTGTTCCTATACAGATGCCTGACCATGGTCGGGCCAGACTTGCGCTTGGTCACAACATGATGTTTATGTCGACCGACTCAATTCCCCTTGGAGGTGAAAAGATACTTATTCATGGGTGGTCTCAAATAATGAAGGCCCGTCCATCATGGAGAATAGGACAAAAGATTATGTTCATGCTTTTCCATGGCTCTAAAGCGAATATCCTGTTTATTGACCACATTGCGAGATGAAGCCGCTTTCAGAAGGTTGTGGATGCGCGGGGTGGCGCCTGGGCCTTATCCTGGGGCTTGGCGGCCTCACCCTTTTGGTTAACTGTAGGCAAAGTAGCACTGTTCGAGGCGTGCTTTGTACGGTTGAACCTGTATAAGTACTCATACTGCTTTCAGCTTTGGTTGTTAAGTGCCCCCGCTGGTTTCAGTTAAGGTTGTTAAGTACTCCTGCTGCTTTTGCAGTCTGTCGTGTTTCTTCAGTCCTGTCTTCCTCCAGCCGCCAAAACCAAACCAGCACCGGCGGGGCCGCCTGCTTCCGCCTCCCACGGCTGGCTGCGCCTCAGCGCACGCATCGCCGCCCCATCGTCTGCTAAATCGTTAACACCAACGTCCTCCGCGTGCTTTGGTGCACTCGCCGCGGCGCCGCCCTCTCGCGTTGTCAACATGGTCATCAAACAACAGGAATCGGCAGAAGTACATGGAGAGGATGACAGTAGGGGCCCACCACGTCAGCGTATGGAAAAATAAATGCTTCCTCCTAGTGTTTTCCTGACATCTGGGACCCACGACATTGTGAGCGTATATAGTCAATAGACAAGAGAACAACACAAGATCGGCTGACACCTGGGACGTAGCTACTCGAGCAGTATTTTTTTTGGTTTGGTATTGTTGAGATGGAGCAGGGTTTGAACTGGGCTGTGGCTCGTCTAGCCCAGGCTTATATTTTATGTTCACCATGTGACCAGCCCAGCTATTTTTTCTTTGTGAAAATGAGCCCAGTTTATTTTTTCTGAAGAATACCCAATCCAGGCCTACTTATTTTTCTACGCCCCGATGGGCTGCAACTCTATCAGGACGCCTGCAAATCTTGAAAGTAATATGAAATGGGTTGTAAATATAAAAACAGATGACAAATTGGCAATTACTTTATAATTTCTGAATTTTATTACATTTTCATATTCCTATTTCACTGGCATTAACCTAATTTAAATATATCTTCAAAGTACTTTAAATCTGGCTGGACATTTCGGTATTAAAAATAGTTTGGAACCCACAGAAATATGCGAAATTGGCCCTGGCCAACAAAAAAACGACTGCAATAAATTGCATAAGAAGTTGCCATGAGCTATATAAAAATTATTAAAAAAAGAGGGAGTGGTCTGACTTGTGGGCCTGTTTAGTTGACGCGTATGCAAGATTTTTTTTAGTTATTATATACGTCAACAAACGATTCTAGCAGACATAACCATTGGTTGTCAATCCAACGACCGTCGTGTTTCTTCAATCTCTGATCTTCTCGCTACAGCCGTCAAAGTAGCACCGGCGGGACCGCCTACTCCTGCCTCCCGTGGCCGGCTATGCTGCCGCGCAGGCCTCAGCGCCCCTACTACTCCCACCGCTGGCCAGGGCATCCCTCTACTCACCCACACCCCATGTTATTCTGCGGCGACGGCAGCCTCACACCGCAGCCGAACCGGTGAACGCTCATACTCCTCTCCGCGTGGGCATCCACTGCCGCGTTTTCCCCGACTCCGCGTCGTCCCCTTCCTATGCCTCGCCGTCGTCCACCGCCGTGGTGCTCTCGGCGCAGCGTGGTCAATGTGGTCAACGACCGACTTCCATCGGAAGAGTACTGTACGTGGAGAGGCTGACAGCTGGGTCCACGACAGCTGCAAGGAAGTGCCTCCTTATTACGCGGAAAATAATTATTCCTCCACCTGACAGCGGGGACCCACCGGACGGGCCAACAGTATTTTGCGAAAAAAAACGTTTCCCCCTGACTGCTAGGACCCACCGGACGGGCCACCGTATTTCGCGAAAAAAACGTTCCCCCCGCTGTCAGCTCGGACCCACCGGAAGTGCCTCCATATTACGCACAAAAAAATGAATACTCCCCCGGCTAGCTAGGACCCACCTTGGTGGGAGGCTGACTTGTGGGCCTACTAAGTTGACGGGGACGAAGGGCTTTGTCAACTTAGTCAATATGAACAATTCTAGCTCCAGTGACCATACGATGTCCATCCAACGGCCGTAGTGCTTCTTCAACCTCTGGTCTTCTTACTCCAGCCGCCCAAAGCAGCGCCGGTCGTGCCGCATGCTCCTGCCTCCTGTGGCCGGCTGTGCTACCGCGGAGGCCTCACCGCCCCCTACTATTCCCACCGCTGGCCAGGCCATGCGGCGACGGCAGCCTCACACCGCAGCCGAACCAGTGAACCCCCGTACTCCTCTCCGCGCGGGCTACCACTGCCGCGTCTTCCCCGGCTCCACGTCTTCCCCTTCCTAGGCCTCGCCGTCATCCACCGCTGTGGTGCTCTCGGCGCGGCGTGGTCAATGTGGTCAACGACCGACTTCCATCGGAAGAGTACTGTGCGTGGAGACGCTGATAGCTGGGTCCTCGGCCGCAGCAAGGAAGTGCCTCCTTATTACACGCAAAATAATTATTCCTCCACCTGACAGCGGGGACCCACCAGATGGGCCACCATATTTCGCGAAAAAAACGTTTGCTCCTGACTGCTGGGACCCACCAGCTACATCTTCGCACGCAAGGAAGTGCCTGACAGTCGGGACCCACTTGGTCGATGTGTACGTAGCGTTGTCATTCTAGTCGCGAATGTGTACGTACATATATACTGGTCGATGTAGAGGCATGCATGTGTCGTAGTAGAGGCGCGCACGTAGCATGTACACGTACGTACAGCGGCCAGGGTGCAAGAAAGAAAATACGGCCATGCATGTGTACATACGTGCGGGGTCTCGAACACCTACTCGCGCATACGTACGGCCAGGGCTCGTATACATGGCTGGGTCGGAACGAAGAAACAGCGACGTCGTCGTGTTCATGGGGAGGCAACGAAACGCGTCGTGTTCATGGGGAGGCAATGGAATTCATCGTGTTCATGGGGAGGCAACGGAATGCGTCGTGTTCATGGGAGAGCTTGGACGGAACAGGCGATGGAAATGAGGCCTGGCGTACCGCAGAACGGAGGAAACGGCCTTGTGTTTGACCGGCCACATTCGAAATGGGATCCTGTTCATCGGGAGGGGTCTGGCGTACCGCAAAACGGAGGAAACGGACCTCCTACGGTCAAAACGGGGGTCCTGTTCATCAGGAGGGGTGTGGCGTACCGCAAAACGGACGAAACGGACTTGTGTTGGAGCGCTACGGTCGAAACGGGGGTCCTGTTCATCGGGAGGGGTGTGGCGTACCGCAAAACGGGACTCCACGAGATACTGTTTATCTCCACCGTCGACCCCCTCTAGCCTCCACGAGCTACTGTTCATCCACCATCGACCTCCTCCAGCCTCCACCTGCGACTGTTCATCCATGGGCTCCTGTTCATCCAGCCTCCACTGCGCGCTACTCCACTGGCTACTGTTCAACCAACCCTCTCCGTGGGCTCCTATTCAACCACCCCTCCACGGGCTACTGTTCATCCCGCCCTCCATCGTCTACTGTTCATCCTGCCCTCCATAGGGTGGTCCTGTTCATCCAACCTTCCACGGGGTCCTGTTCATCCAGCCCCAACCGGCTTGATCGATCGGGGTCCTGTTCATCCAGAGGCAACACCATGGGGTCCTGTTCATCCACCCCCACCGGGAACTATTCATCCA
>NC_041390.1:549458742-549481872 GCF_002162155.2 Triticum dicoccoides
GAGGCAGCATCGATCGGCTTCAGTTAGCAGCAGTAGCGAATGAATTGCTCGATCGGGTTCAGTTAACAGCCATCGATCGATCGCTCGGGTTCAGTAACGCGTAGCCTGCAGTGCAATCGCTCGGGTTCAGTTAGAGCCCAACGCCTCGCTCGGGTTCAGTTAGAGCCAATGCCTCACACACACATGCATACGTGTACGAGAGAAGCGCACATCGCTCGGCCCCCGACCTCCCACCGTAACCGGGAACTCCCCAAAATTTTCCTCGCCCTCGCTTCTACCACGGTTCTTTCCGTCATGGACGGCCCAAAGAATGTCATGCAGCTGCATCTCCGGCCCGCCCAGGACGAAAATCCCATTTTCTGTCATGATTTTTTGTCATAGAAGTAGGAGCCCACCACATCTATGATGATACCGGGTTTTGTCACAATTATCGTCATAGAAGTGTCATATGTATGACGGAAAAAATTCGTTCGGCCCAAAATGTCACGGATGTCTTTTTTTGTAGTGATATTCCATCTTGGTATCATGTGTTTGCCTTACATCAAAGTAGTGACTATCAGTATCATGCATGAATGAGTTCTGAAGAGAGAATTTTATTGCTTTTTCTTGTTGGTTTACTTGACAATTCAAAATCAATAAAGCGGAAGGAAGTTAGCAAGGCAGTGGATAAAGCTGCTCCTTCCAAATAGAGGGCCTCTACAGTTTCTACCCCTCCATCCCCCCAAGATGATTTCCAAGACAACACATGCATAGACACTCAACGTAGTTGTGTTTATGATGAGCACGTCTCCCCTAGTGCACCATCACCGGTGCTCCCTCTAACTTGGCACTGTTATATGTGGTTGCATGTTATGTGTGATGTCTAGCTTGTATTGCTGCTAATTTTGTTGAATTACATCTGCTTACTTTACACATTATACTTGAATAAGACACGTGTTCCTGTTTCTAGAACATACGATATCTGTCTATCACACCATGTTCTTACATCAAATTACTATTGTTGTGTAACCTGCAACAATCACTTATCATAAGACACGTTTGATTTCGGAGTGTGATATATGTTACATCTCGCATTCTTTTCTAGCTTATACTACTAATTTGTTGAAATGGCACTTATGACGAGACAGTTTTAACTTGGTAGAGTGATATTCGTTGCATCTTTCATATGGTGTCTAGCTTTCATTGCTTCTTATTTGTTGAAATGCCTTCTCCTCAGCTTACACATCATAAGCTGTGAATATGCAATGGCACTAATGACGAGAGACCTCGAACTTGGTAGTGTGATGTTGTTTCCATCTTGCATATGATTTATTTCTTGTACTGCTTCACATTTGTTTAAATGCCATTTATGATGAGACACTGTTAACTTGGCAGAGCGATATTTGTAGAATCTTTCATATGGTGTCTACCTTCCATTGCATTGTTTCTAATCTAGTGAAATGTCTTCTGCTTAGTTTACACATCATAGTTCTGGTTATCTCTTCCGTCCTGTTTTTCGTACATATTACATCCTCGTATCATGTGGTTGTCTAACATCAAAGTTCAGTTCGTCTGTATCACACATCAATTTGTTCTGAAGAACTAAATTGGTATTCATTTTTCTTGTCGGCTTGACTTAACATGGCACAGAGAAAGAGGAAGAAACACAGAATGGCAGGGAACGGGAACCGGAAGAATCCTGCAGATTCTGCTGGTACTGATGGTGCAATCGAAGGTCAAAGTCCAGCGGAAAATTCTACAAACAAGGTATCCCATGCTACACGGGCTGCAGAAAAAGCCAAACAGAAACAAAGAGCTGTCACCAAACAAGCAGAGACATCCCTAGTTCTTGCAACACCTTCCACAGTACTACCAGCTGCACGAGTTACTCATGCGTCAACTGAGCTAGCAGCACGTTCCCAAGCTCCCTTGCCACCTGACACTACTTCCCAAGCACTCTTGACACAAGACGAGTTGGCAAGATCAGATGAACCTTGTGAGCTTCGACAACAAGAAGGTAGTTGCTGGAGTCAAGTTACAGTTGCATGCTTCTTTATATGTAGTCTCACAGTTTGATGTACACTAACACTTCCTATGTTCGTTGTTGGACTAGCACCTAGGCGCAAGAGGAAACAAACATCAGGGATAATGCTCGATAGGTTAACTAAATCTAGAGGAGGAAGAATGGAGATCCGTTTTGAGTCAGGTTTAAAAAGGCCACGTGATGCTACAGAGTCAGCCAAGTTAGTATCAAAGGCAGCGGTTGCCGTTAGGTGTCATGTACGTATCCTCCCAACATGGATTCAGTATAGGAATGACAAAGACGAAACCCAGTTCAACACCCTCCTCGACCATTTATCTGTAAGTATGGTTATGTATGGAAACTAGTAATATCGTCTTGCTCTGTCCCATACTTTCTAGGTTGCTGATAATGAGACTCCCATAATTTTCAACAGATGAGGTTCAAGTTGGATAGCCAAGATGATGCAACCACACAAGCTTGCACCCATGTTTTCAAGTCTGCTCTGCGACAGTATCGGTATATGTCGTGGAATCGGCACGGCAGATGTCCTAGTGTGAGGACTTAGTCGTGAGGCCAACACATCTATGTGGTAGCTTGAGAGGGGTTGAGTGGACTCAAGAGACGCAACGCAGGACAAGGGTTTAGACAGCTTCGGGCCCGGGGAAACATCATCCGGTAACAACCCTACGTGCTGTTTGAGGCTATCTCTCATTATGATCATGAGGAAGTCGCCGTAAACCGGCTCTCCTAGTTAACCCTAACCCTTTAAGATTGTTTCTTCTTACTTGTCCCTCTTTGGGGAGCCCTGCCCCTCCTTATATATGTTGAAGGGGCGGGTTACATGTAGAGTCCAACTCGGACTTAAGACTTAACTATTATGACTTCTCTTCATGGGCTTCTTAACATCTTGGGCTTCATAACGTCTCAGGCTTCATAACTCCTAGCAACCCAGTTACCACTGCCTGCCGGGAGTTAACTGGTGCCGGTTTAAGATTGTCTGCCGGGAGTTAACTGGTGCCGGTTTAAGATTGTCTGCCGGGAGTTAACTTCTGCTGGTTTAAGATGGTCTGTTGGTTTAAGAATATCTGCTGAGTTATCATCTGACTTAACCCCTGTCTTAACTGTCAGCCGGTTTAACAACCCGCCGGTTTACCGTCTGACTTAACACCAACCGGTTTACCACCTGTCTAAACACCTGCCGGTTTACCACCTGCCTTAACACCTGCCGGTTTACCAAGTCCCAGCCGGGTTATAACTCTGGCCGAATCATACCGCGGGGTATATCCCCGACATTAGCCCCCAGTTTAATTTGGATTTATCCATGTTAAACTAATCCTGATCATCCTTAAGTCCTTGTTACTTCCTTCTTCTGTAAAATCCGAGTCAATAGGCCAGCTTCATAATCAATTTGCTGACATTGGTTTGTCATAGAGAAATATTGTGAAGAATAACTCCTTTGACTTCAGCTCCCAATGCTTAACAAAAATATTGGTCTTTGAAATACTCATCTGATCTTCAGCCGGTTTAAGAATGTAGAACCTTGCCGGTTTAAGAATGTAGAACGTTGCCGATTTAAGAATGTAGAACCTTGCCGGCTTATCATTGCCGGTTTACAAATATTGATGGCACCTGGTCATAATTGTAGTTAACATCAAGCTTGAAAATGTACCTCTTATATGCCTATCACTTGTAGCCCCCAAATCTTAAGAAGGTAGCATAATAATAGCTTAAAGACTTGCTTAAATATGAATGTCACAATCTTGAAGAAATCCGGGTTGTTCATCTCAATCACCAGTCAAAACTGAGTATTCCACATATGTAGCCCCCATGTGCCAGGTTGTCATGCTTGCAGCAACCTGGGACTTGAAATTGCCTTATGCTTATAAAAACTTCAACCAGTGTAGCCCCCAAGGGTCGGGTCATTATGCAATAATGAGCAGGGACTTTATAGATATGATCATGTAGACTTGAACATCAACGTGTAGCCCCCAAGGGCCGGCTCAGTAAGATAATATTGAGCTGGGACTTTATATATACTTCATTGAGAATAACATTTTACGATGTAACCCCAATCATGGGGCTTGAACCCACGTCCACAAGGTTGAGAGCTTTGTGCTTTACCAACTGAGCAGTGGATCCTTCAATAATAGGTGAAAATTTGTGTACCTTGAATTGTTGACAGGAGAAATTGGTAGCCCCCAAGGGCCGGCTCATTACGATGTGATGAGTCGGGTCTTCAATAAGTGATCAAACAATGACTTTGCATTAGCCCCCAAGTGTCATGGTGCATTCTTGCGGCGACATGAGACTTGTGTATTTGATGTAATCCCAACTTGAATAATGTAGCCCCCAAGTGCCGGGTCGTAAGCCTGCAGCGACTCGGGACTATTCCTTCCATTGTATAATAAATCATATCTGTTGATAAAATAAGACGAGGATTGCGCTAAAGCGACTTTGAAAACCTCACTCATAATATTGGTTATTGATAACCATAATAAAAAATCCAGCCATGTTGGCTATTAAAGATTTGAATAAGTATAACCTGGTTTGAAAACCGATTCCTGCCATATAAGCCGGTATATCCATTCACATATGATACATGCTATGATGATGTAATGATGATGTATGATGTAATATATGATGATGTATATGTATCATCAAGAGGGTTTAAGCTATGGTTCGGATACGACCAGAGCCCCCATGTAGTCATAATTGTAGCATTGCGCCGATCAAGAGGTGTAGCTATGGTTCGAATTCGACCAAGCCCCCAAGTGATTTCCCTAGTGCCCTTATTCTTATCAAGAGGTGTAAATATGATTCGAACCCATAGCCCCCAAGTGATTTTCCTGGCGGCCTTATGCCTATCAAGAGGTGTAGCTATGGTCCGGATACGACCAGAGCCCCCAAGTGATTTCCCTGGTGCCCTTATGCTTATCAAGAGGGTATAAGCTATGGTTCGGATACGACCAGAGCCCCCAAGTGATTTCCCTGGTGGCTTTAAGCCTATCAAGAGGTGTGACTATGGTTCGAACATAGCCCCCAAGTGATATTGTGAGCTGTGCTCATGGGATACCCATGTTTGAGTTGTGTTGTGCAACAGACTCTCTTTGGCCCCTTATGATAATATTGGCTTGATAGCTGGATTACCGAAGTAACCAGAGCAGTGCTCTTATGATAATATTGGCTTGATAGCTAGATCAAGAGGGTAGTAACACTATGTTCTCTTTGGTGAACACACCTATGTTTGAACAGGAAGCCCCCAAATGATATTGTGAGCTGTGCTCAAGGGGTACCTATGTTTGAGTTGTGCTTTTGCAACAGACTCTCTTTGGTCCCTTTAATGTTTCCTGAAAACTCGAACTTGAGAGAAATTACTCTTTTTGAACCGGAAATTGTTAAACCGTATATTGAGAGCTTTAAAGCTTTGTGGGAGATATCTTTACCTTGAGCCGGATTTTTAAACCGGAATCCTTTCTGATGATCCGGAACTCCTTCATTGAGCCGAGATTTTGTGATTTTCATATACTTTTTAAGCCGGAATTTTTCTGACGGCCTTTAAATTTTCACCAATATGGCGATAGCCTTCATGACTGGGTTATCTTCCCTCCAATGACCTGGAGTTCTTGACTTGCTTTAAACTGCCAGTCATTTACTGAGTCATGTCATCGTAGCCCACAAGTCTTAAGACGACTCGAGGAGTTGGCTTGAGATTCTCCATATTTGACCATGATGTACACCGGCATATAGTTGAACAGCGAAATGATGTAATATGTTAAAGCTGGAAACAAGGTAGTGAGTTGATGATCTTGAAGGAAATATGCCCTAGAGGCAATAATAAAGTTATTATTTATTTCCTTATATCATGATAAATGTTTATTATTCATGCTAGAATTGTATTAACCGGAAACATAATACATGTGTGAATACATAGACAAACAGAGTGTCACTAGTATGCCTCTACTTGACTATCTCGTTAATCGAAGATGGTTATGTTTCCTAACCATAAACAAAGAGTTGTTATTTGATTAACGGGATCACATCATTAGATGAATGATCTGATTGACATGACCCATTCCATTAGCTTAGCACCCGATCATTTAGTATGTTGCTATTGCTTTCTTCATGACTTATACATGTTCCTATGACTATGAGATTATGCAACTCCCGTTTGCCGGAGGAACACTTTGTGTGCTACCAAACATCCCAATGTAAATGGGTGATTATAAAGGTGCTCTACAGGTGTCTCCAAAGGTACGTGTTGGGTTGGCGTATTTCGAGATTAGGATTTGTCACTCCGATTGTCGGAGAGGTATCTCTGGGCCCTCTTGGTAATGCACATCACTTAAGCCTTGCAAGCATTGCAACTAATGAGTTAGTTGCGGGATGATGTATTACAGAACGAGTAAAGAGACTTGCCAGTAACGAGATTGAACTAGGTATAGGATACCGACGATCGAATCTCGGGCAAGTAACATACCGATGAAAAAGGGAACAACGTATGTTGTTATGCGGTCTGACCGATAAAGATCTTCGTAGAATATGTAGGAGCCAATATGGGCATCCAGGTCCCGCTATTGGTTATTGACCGGAGACGTGTCTCAGTCATGTCTACATTGTTCTCGAACCCGTAGGGTCCGCACGCTTAAGGTTACGATGACAGTTATATTATGAGTTTATGCATTTTGATGTACCGAAGGTTGTTTGGAGTCCCGAATGTGATCACGAACATGACGAGGAGTCTCGAAATGGTCGAGACATAAAGATTGATATATTGGAAGTCTATGTTTGGATATCGGAAGTGTTCCGGGTGAAATCGGGATTTTACTGGAGTACCAGGAGGTTACCGGAACCCCCCGGGAGGTATATGGGCCTTAGTGGGCCTTAGTGGAAGAGAGGAGAGGTGGCCAGAGATGGGCCACACGCCCCTCCCCCCTTGGTCCGAATTGGACAAGGAGAGGGGGCCGGCCCCCCTTCCTCCTCTCTCTCCTCTCCCCCCTCCACGAATCCTATTCCAACTAGGAAAGGGGGGAGTCCTACTCCCAGAAGGAGTAGGACTCCTCCTGGCGCGCCTCTCCTGGCCGGCCGGCCCCCCTCCCTTGAACCTTTATATACGGAGGCAGGGGCACCCCCTAGAGACACAAGTTGATCCACGTGATCATAATCTTAGCCGTGTGCGGTGCCCCCTTCCACCATAGTCCTCGATAATATTGTAGCAGTGCTTAGGCGAAGCCCTGCGATGGTAGTACATCAAGATCATCACCATGCCGTCGTGCTGACGGAACTCTTCCCCGACACTTTGCTGGATCGGAGTCCGGGGATCGTCATTGAGCTGAACGTGTGCTAGAACTCGGAGGTGCCGTAGTTTCGGTGCTTGATCGGTCGGGCCGTGGAGACGTACGACTACATCAACCAAACGCTTTCGTTGTCGATCTACAAGGGTACGTAGATCATACTCTCCCCTCTCGTTGCTATGCATCACCATGATCTTGCATGTGCGTAGGAATTTTTTTGAAATTACTACGAAACCCAACAGTGGCATCCGAGCCTAGGTTTTATGTGTTGATGTTATATGCACGAGTAGAACACAAGTGAGTTGTGGGCGATATAAGTCATACTGCTTACCAGCATGTCATACTTTGGTTCGGCGGTATTGTTGGATGAAGCGGCCCGGACCGACATTACGCGTACGCTTACGCGAGACTGGTTCTCCCAACGTGCTTTGCACAAAGGTGGCTAGCGGGTGACAGTTTCTCCAACTTTAGTTGAACCAAGTGTGGCTACGCCCGGTCCTTGCGAAGGTTAAAACAGCACCAACTTGACAAACTATCATTGTGGTTTTGATGCGTAGGTAAGATTGGTTCTTGCTTAAAGCCCGTAGCAGCCACGTAAAACTTGCAACAACAAAGTAGAGGACATCTAACTTGTTTTTGCAGGGCATGTTGTGATGTGATATGGTCAAGACATGATGCTAAATTTTATTGTATGAGATGATCATGTTTTGTAACCGAGTTATCGGCAACTGGCAGGAGCCATATGGTTGTCGCTTTATTGTATGCAATACAATCGCGCTGTAATGCTTTACTTTATCACTAAGCGGTAGCGATAGTCGTGGAAGCATAAGATTGGCGAGACGACAACGATGCTATGATGGAGATCAAGGTGTCGCGCTGGTGACGATGGTGATCACGATGGTGCTTCGGAGATGGAGATCACAAGCACAAGATGATGATGGCCATATCATATCACTTATATTGATTGCATGTGATGTTTATCTTTTATGCATCTTATCTTGCTTTGATTGACGGTAGCATTATAAGATGATCTCTCACTAATTATCAAGAAGTGTTCTCCCTGAGTATGCACCGTTGCGAAAGTTCTTCGTGCTGAGACACCACGTGATGATCGGGTGTGATAGGCTCTACGTTCAAATACAACGGGTGCAAAACAGTTGCACATGCGGAATACTCAGGTTATACTTGACGAGCCAAGCATATACAGATATGGCCTCGGAACACGGAGACCTAAAGGTCGAGCATGAATAAGATAGTAGATATGATCAACATAGCGATGTTCACCAATGAAACTACTCCATCTCACGTGATGATCGGACATGGTTTAGTTGATTTGGATCACGTAATCACTTAGAGGATTAGAGGGATGTCTATCTAAGTGGGAGTTCTTAAGTAATATGATTAAATTGAACTTAAATTTATCATGAACTTAGTCCTGGTAGTATTTTGCAAATTATTTTATAGATCAATAGCTCGCGTTGTTGCTTCCCTGTGTTTATTTTGATATGTTCCTAGAGAAAATTGTGTTGAAAGATGTTAGTAGCAATGATGCGGATTGGATCCGTGATCTGAGGTTTATCCTCATTGCTGCATAGAAGAATTATGTCCTTGATGCACCGCTAGGTGACGGACCTATTGCAGGAGCAGATGCAGACGTTATGAACGTTTGTCTAGCTCAATACGATGACTACTTGATAGTTTAGTGCACCATGCTTAATGGCTTAGAATCGGGACTTCAAAGACGTTTTGAACGTCATGGAGCATATGAGATGTTCCAGGAATTGAAGTTAATATTTCAAGCAAATACCCGAGTTGAGAGATATGAAAGTCTCCAACAAGTTCTATAGCTAAAATATGGAGGAGAATCGCTCAACTAGTGAGCATGTGCCCAGATTGTCTGAGTACAACAATCGCTTGAATCAAGTGGGAGTTAATCTTCCAAATAAGATAGTGATTGACAGAATTCTCTAGCCACCATCACCAAGTTAGTAGAACTTCGTGATGAACTATGATATGCAAGGGATAACGGAAATGATTCCCAAGCTCTTCGTAATGCGGAAATTGACGAAGGTAGAAATCGAGAAAAACATCAAGTGTTGATGGTAGACAAGACTACTAGTTTCAAGAAAAGGGGAGAGGGAAGAAGGGGAACTTCAAGAAGAACAACAAGCAAGTTGCTGCTCAAGTGAAGAAGCCCAAGTCTGGTCCTAAGCCTGAGACTAAGTGTTTCTACTGCAAAGGGACTGGTCACTGGAAGCGGAGCTACCCCAAGTGATTGGCAGATAAGAAGGATGGCAAAGTGAACATAAGTATATTTGATATACATGTTATTGATGTGTACTTTACTAGTGTTTATAGCAACCCCTCAGTATTTGATACTAGTTCAGTTGCTAAGATTAGTAACTCGAAATGGGAGTTGCAGAATAAACAGAGACTAGTTAAGGGTAAAGTGACGATGTGTGTTGGAAGTGGTTCCAAGATTGATATGATCATCATCGCACACTCCCTATACTTTCGGGATTAGTGTTGAACCTGAATAAGTGTTATTTGGTGTTTGCGTTAAGCATGAATATGATTTGATCATGTTTATTGTAATACAGTTATTCATTTAAGTAAGAGAATAAATTGTTGTTCTGTTTACATGAATAAAACCTTATATGGTTACACACCCAATGAAAATAGTTCGTTGGATCTCGATCATAGTGATACACATAATCATAATATTGAAACCAAAAGATGCAAAGTTAATAATGATAGTGCAACTTATTTGTAGCACTACCGTTTAGGTCATATTGGTGTAAAGCGCATGAAGAAACTCTATGCTGATGGGATTTGGGAATCACTTGATTATGAATCACTTGATGCTTGCGAACCATGCCTCATGGGCAAGATGACTAAGACTCCGTTCTCCGGAGCGAGCAACTGACTTATTGGAAATAATACATACTGATGTATGCGGTCCGATGAGTGTTAAGGCTCACGGCAAGTATCGTTATTTTCTGAACTTCACAGATGATTTGAGCAGATATGGGTATATCTACTTGATGAAACATAAGTCTGAAACATTTGAAAAGTTCAAAGAATTTCAGAGTGAAGTGGAAAATCATCGTGACAAGAAAATAAAGTTTCTACGATCTGATCGCGGAGACAAATATTTGAGTTACGAGTTTGGTCTTCAATTAAAACAATGTGGAATAGTTTCATAAACTCATGCCACATGGAACACCACAGCATAATGGTGTGTCCGAATGTCATAACCGTACTTTATTGGATATAGTGCAATCTATGATGTCTCTTACCGATCTACCACTATCGTTTTGGGGTTATGCATTAGAGACAACTGCATTCATGTTAAATAGGGCACCATCTAAATCCGTTGAGACGACACCATATGAACTATGGTTTGGCAAGAAACCTAAGCTGTCGTTTCTTAAAGTTTGGGACTGCGATGCTTATGTGAAAAAGTTTCAACATGATAAGCTCGAACCCAAATCGGAGAAGTAAATCTTCATAGGATATCCAAAGGAAACTATTGGATACACCTTCTATGACAGATCCGAAGGCAAGACTTTTGTTGCTAAATTCGGAAACTTACTAGAGAAGGAGTTTCTCTCGAAAGAAGTGAGTGGGAGGAAAGTAAAAAAAAACTTGATAAGTTAATTGTACCTTCTCCCTTATTGGAAAGTAGTTCATCACAGAAATCTGTTCATGTGACTACTACACCAATTAGTGAGGAAGCTAATGATGATGATCATGTAACTTCAGATCAAGTTATTACCGAATCTCGTAGGTAAATCAGAGTGAGATCCGCACCAGTGTGGTACTGTAATCCTGTTCTGGAAGTCATGTTACTAGACCATGACGAACTTGCGAACTATGAGGAAACGATGATGAGTCTGGATTCCGCAAAATGGCTTGAGGCCATGAAATCTGAGATGGGATCCATGTATGAGAACAAAGTATGGACTTTGGTTGACTTGCCCGATGATCGGCAAGCAATTGAGAATAAATGGATCTTCAAGAGGAAGACGGACGCTGATAGTAGTGTTACTATCTACAAAGCTAGAATTGTCGCAAAAGGTTTTCGACAAGTTCAAGGTGTTCACTATGATGAGAGTTTCTCACTCGTATCTATGCTTAAATCTGTCCGAATCATGTTAGCAATTGCCGCATTTTATGAAATCTGCCAAATGGATAACAAAACTGCAATCCTTAATGGATTTCTTAAAGAAGAGTTGTATATGATGCAACCAGAAGTTTTTGTCAATCCTAAAGGTGTTAACAAAAAATGCAAACTCCAGCGATCCATCTATGGACTAGTGTAAGCATCTCGGTGTTGGAATATACGCTTTGATAAGTTGATCAAAGCATATAGTTTTATACAAACTTGCGGTGAAGCCTGTATTTACAAGAAAGTGAGTGGGAGCACTACAGCATTTCTGATAAGTATATGTGAATGACATATTGTTGATCGGAAATAATGTAGAATTATTCTACAAAGCATAAAGGAGTGTTTGAAAGAAGTTTTTCAAAGAAAGACCTCGGTGAAGTTGCTTACACATTGAGCATCAAGATCTATAGAGATAGATCAAGACGCTTGATAAGGTTTTTCAATAAATACATACCTTGACAAGATTTTGAAGTAGTTCAAAATGGAATAGACAAAGAAAGAGTTTCTTGCCTATGTTACAAGGTGTGAAATTGAGTAAGACTCAAAGCCCGACCACGGCAGAAGATATAAAGAGAATGAATGTCATTCCCTAT
Organism: Triticum dicoccoides; assembly: GCF_002162155.2. Classification (NCBI taxonomy): domain Eukaryota; kingdom Viridiplantae; phylum Streptophyta; class Magnoliopsida; order Poales; family Poaceae; genus Triticum; species Triticum dicoccoides. The sequence continues at coordinate 549,470,800 of NC_041390.1, forward strand.
GCCTTGGTCATAGGTTCTATAAAGTATGCCATGATGTGTACCAGATCTATTGTATACCCTACCACTGAGTTTGGCAAGGGAGTACAATAGTGATCTAGGAGTAGATCACTGGACAGCGGTCAAAATTATCCTTAGTGGAATAAGGATATGTTTCTCGATTATGGAAGTGAAAAAAGGTTCGTCGTAAAGGGTTACGCCGATGCAAGTTTTGACACTAATCTAGATGAATCTAAATCTCAATCTAGATACATATTGAAAGTGGGAGCAATTAGCTAGAGTAGCTCCGTGCAGAGCATTGTTGACATAAATATTTGCAAAATACTTACGGATCTGAATGTGACAGACCCGTTGACTAAAATTATCTCACAAGCAAAACATGATCACACCTTAGTACTCTTTGGGTGTTAATCACATAGCAATGTGAACTAGATTACTGACTCTAGTAAACCCTTTGGGTGTTGATCACATATCGATGTGAACTATGGGTGTTAATCACATGGTGATGTGAACTATTGCTGTTAAATCACATGGTGATGTGAACTAGATTATTGACTCTAGTGAAAGTGGGAGACTGAAGGAAATATGCCCTAGAGGCAATAATAAAGTTATTATTTATTTCCTTATATCATGATAAATGTTTATTATTCATGCTAGAATTGTATTAACCGGAAACATAATACATGTGTGAATACATAGATAAACAGAGTGTCACTAGTATGCCTCTACTTGACTAGCTCGTTAATCGAAGATGGTTATGTTTCCTAACCATAAACAAAGAGTTGTTATTTGATTAACGGGATCACATCATTATATGAATGATCTGATTGACATGACCCATTCCATTAGCTTAGCACCTGATCGTTTAGTATGTTGCTATTGCTTTCTTCATGACTTATACATGTTCCTATGACTATGAGATTATGCAACTCCCGTTTGCCGGAGGAACACTTTGTGTGCTACCAAACGTCACAACGTAAATGGGTGATTATAAAGGTGCTCTACAGGTGTCTCCAAAGGTACATGTGTTGGGGAACGTAGCAGAAATTCAAAATTTTCCTACGTGTCACCAAGATCTATCTATGGAGAAACCAGCTACGAGTAGAAGGAGAGTGCATCTACATACCCTTGTAGATCGCTAAGCGGAAGCGTTCAAGTGAACGGGGTTGATGGAGTCGTACTCGTCGTGATTCAAATCACCGATGATCCTAGTGCCGAACGGACGGCACCTCCGCGTTCAACACATGTACAGCCCGGTGACATCTCCCACGCCTTGATCCAGCAAGGAGAGAGGGAGAGGTTGAGGAAGACTCCATCCAACAGCAGCACAACGGCCTGGTGGTGGTGGAGGAGCGTGGCAATCCAGCAGGGCTTCGCCAAGCACCATGGGAGAGGAGGAGTAGGAAGAGAGGTAGGGCTGTGCCAGAACTTCGTGTATAGCTCCCATGCGCCTCCCCACTATATATAGGGGTGGAGGGGCTGGTTTCTTGCCCTCCAAGTCCATTGGGGCGTTGGCCAAGGTTGGAGGAAAGAAATCTCATTATTTCCTTCCCCACCGATTGTTATCCCCCCTTTTTAGGGATCTTGATCTTATCCCTTCGGGATATGATCTTATTCCTTCTAAGGGGGGATCTTGGTGCGCCTTGACCAGGGGTGTGGGGCCTTGCCCCCACTACCCACGTCCATGTGGGTCCCCCCATGCAGGTGGGCCCCACTCCGGAACCTTCGAGAACCTTCCCGGTACAATACCGAAAAATCCCGAACATTTTCCGGTGGCCAAAATAGGACTTCCCATATATAAATCTTTACCTCCGGACCATTCCAGAACTCCTCGTGACGTCCGGGATCTCATCCGGGACTCCGAACAACATTCGGTAACCACATACAAACTTCCTTTATAACCCTAGCGTCATCGAACCTTAAGTGTGTAGACCCTACGGGTTCGGGAGACATGTAGACATGACCGAGACGTTCTCCGGTCAATAACCAACAGCGGGATCTGGATACCCATGATGGCTCCCACATGTTCCACGATGATCTCATCGGATGGACCACGATGTCAAGGACTTAATCAATCCCGTATTCAATTCCCTTTGTCTATCGGTATGTTACTTGCCCGAGATTCGATCGTCGGTATCCAATACCTTGTTCAATCTCGTTACCGGCAAGTCACTTTACTCGTTCCGTAACACATCATCCCGTGATCAACTCCTGGTCACATTGCGCATATGATGATGTCCTACCGAGTGGGCCCAGAGATACCTCTCCGTTTACACGGAGTGACAAATCCCAGTCTCGATCCGCATAAAACAATAGATACTTTCGGAGATACCTGTAGTGCACCTTTATAGTCACCCAGTTACGTTGTGACGTTTGATACACCCAAAGCACTCCTACGGTATCCAGGAGTTACACGCTCTCATGGTCGAAGGAAGAGATACTTGACATTGGCAAAGCTCTAGCAAATGAACTACACGATCTTTTGTGCTAGTCTTAGGATTGGGTCTTGTCCATCACATCATTCTCCTAATGATGTGATCCCGTTATCAACGACATCCAATGTCCATAGCCAGGAAACCATGACTATCTGTTGATCACAACGAGCTAGTCAACTAGAGGCTCACTAGGGACATATTGTGGTCTATGTATTCACACGTGTATTACGATTTCCGGATAATACAATTATAGCATGAATAAAAGACAATTACCATGAACAAGTAAATATAATAATAATACTTTTATTATTGCCTCTAGGGCATATTTCCAACAGTCTCCCACTTGCACTAGAGTCAATAATCTAGTTCACATCGCCATGTGATTAACACTCATAGGTCACATCGCCATGTGACTAATACCCAAGAGTTTACTAGAGTCAGTAGTCTAGTTCACATCACTATGTGATTAACACTCAATGAGTTTTATGTTTGATCATGTTGCTTGTGAGAGAGGTTTTAGTCAACGGGTCTGAACCTTTCAGATTCGTGTGTGCTTTACAAATCTCTATGTCATCTCCTAGATGCAGCTTCCACGCTCTATTTGGAGCTATTCCAAACAACTGTTCTACTTGGAGCTATTCTAAATTATTGCTCCATTATATGTATCCGGTCTCTCTACTCAGAGCTATCCGGATAGGTGTCAAGCTTGCATCGTCGTAACCTTTACGATGAACTCTTTTACCACCTCCAAAATCGAGAAAATTCCTTAGTCCACTAGTTACTAAGGATAACTTTGACCGCTGTCCTATGAGCCATTCTTGGATCACTCTTGTACCCCTTGACTGACTCATGGCAAGGCACACTTCAGGTGCGGTACACAGCATAGCATACTGAAGAGCCTACGTCTTAAGGATAGGTGACGACCTTCATCCTTTCTCTCTATTCTGCCGTGGTCGAGCTTTAAGTCTTAACTTCGTACCTTACAACTCAGGCAAGAACTCCTTCTTTGACTGGTCCATCTTGAACACCTTCAAGATCATGTCAAGGTATGTGCTCATTTGAAAGTATTATTAAGCATTTTGATCTATCCTTATAGATCTTGATGCTCAATGTTCAAGTAGCTTAATCCAGGCTTTCCATTGAAAAACACTTTCAAAATAACCCTATATGCTTTCCAGAAATTCTACGTCATTTCTGATCAACAATATGTCAATAACATATACTCATCAGAAATTCTATAGTGCTCCCACTCACTTCTTTGGAAATACAAGTTTCTCATAAACTTTGTACAAACCCAAAATCTTTGATCATCATCAAAGCATACATTCCAACTCCGAGATGCTCACTCCAGTCCTTAGAAGGATCGCTGGAGCTAGCATACCTTTTAGCATCCTTAGGATCGACAAAAACTTTCTGATTGTATTATATACAACCTTTCCTCACGAAAACTGGTAAGGAAACTCGTTTTGATATCCATCTGCCAGATTTCATAAATACAGCTAATGCTAACATGAATCCGACGGACTTTAAGCATCGCTACGAGTGAGAAAATCTCATCGTAGTCAACTCCTTGAACTTGTCGGAAAACACTTCGCCACAAGTCGAGCTTCATAGATGGTGACATTACCATCCACGTCCGTCTTCTTCTTAAAAGATCCATTTATATCAATGGCTTGCCGATCATCGGGCAAGTCCACCAAAGTCCATGGATCCGTTCTCGGATTTTATGGCCTCGAGCCATTTATCGGAATCCGGGCCCACCATCGCTTCTCCATAGCTCGTAGGTTCATTGTTGTCTAGCAACATGACCTTCAAGACAGGATCACCTTACCACTCCGAAGTAGTACGTGTCCTTGTCGTCCTACGAGGTTTGGTAGTGACTTGATCCGAAGTTTCATGATCAATATCATAAGCTTCCACTTCAATTGGTGTAGGTGCCACAGGAACAACTTCCTGTGCCCTGCCACACACTAGTTGAAGAGACGGTTCAATAACCTCATCAAGTCTCCACCATCCTCCCACTCAACTCTTTCGAGAGAAACCTTTCCTCGAGAAAGGACCCGATTCAAGAAACAATCCATATTGCTTTCGGATCTGAATTAGGAGGTATACCCAACTGTTTTGGGTGTCCTATGAAGATGCATTTTATCTGCTTTGGGTTCGAGCTTAATCCTGAAACTTTTTCACATAAGCGTCGCAGCCCCAAACTTTTAAGAAACGACAACTTAGGTTTCTCTAAACCATAATTCATACGGTGTCATCTCAACGGAATTACGTGGTGCCCTATTTAAAGTGAATGTGGTTGTCTCTAATGCTTAACCCATGAACGATGGTGGTAATTCGATAAGAGACATCATGGTACGCACCATATCCAATAGGGTGCAACTATGATGTTCGGACACACCATCACATTATGGTGTTCCAGGCGGTATTAATTGCGAAACAATTTCCACAATGTCTTAATTGTGTGCCAAAACTCGTAACTCAGATATTCATCTCTATGATCATATCATAGACATTTTATCCTCTTGTCACAATGATCTGCTACTTCACTCTGAAATTACTTGAACCATTCAATAATTCAGACTTGTGTTTCATCAAGTAAATATACTCAACATTTACTCGAATCATCTGTGAAGTAAGAACATAATGATATTCACTGCATGCCTCAGCACTCATTCGACTGCACACATCAAAATGTGTTACTTCCAACAAGTTGCTATCTTGTTCCATCTTACTGAAAATGAGGCTTTTCAGTCATCTTGCCCATGTGGTATGATTTGCATATCTCAAGTGATTCAAAATCAAGTGAGTCCGAACGATCCATTTGCATGGAGTTTCTTCATGCATATACACCAATAGACATGGTTCGCATGTCTTAAACTTTTCAAAAACGAGTGAGTCCAAAGATCCATCAACATGGAGCTTCTTCATGCGTTTTATACCATTATAACTTACATGGCAGTGCCACAAGTAAGTGGTACTATCATTACTATCTTATATCTTTTGGCATGAAAATGTGTATCACTACGACCGAGATTCAATAAACCATTCCTTTAGGTGCAAGACCATTGAAGGTATTATTCAAAAATAGAGTAACCATTATTCTCCTTAAATGAATAACCGTATTGCGATAGACATAATCCAATCATGTCTATGCTCAACGCAAACACCAATCTCGGTGGTAGAGGGAGCGTGCGATGCTTGATCATATCAACCTTGGAAACACTTCCAACATATATCGTCAGCTCACCTTTAGCTAGTCTCCGTTTATTCCGTAGCTTTTATTTCGAGTTACTAACACTTAGCAACCGAACCGGTATCCAATACCCTGGTGCTACAAGGAGTACTAGTAAAGTACACATTAACATAATGTATATCCAATATACTTCTATCGACCTTGCCAGCCTTCTCATCTACCAAGTATCTAGGGTAATGCTGCTCCAGTGGTTGTTCCCCTTATTACAGAAGCACTTAGTCTCGGGTTTGGGTTCAACCTTGGGTTTCTTCACTAGAGCAGCAGCTGAATTGCCGTTTCATGAAGTATCCCTTTGTTCCCTTGCCCTTCTTGAAACTAGTGGTTTCACCAACCATCAACAATTGATGCTCCTTCTTGATTTCTACTTTCGCGGTGTCAAACATCATGAATATTTCAAGGATCATCATATCTATCCCTGATATGTTATAGTTAATCACGAAGCTCTAGCAGCTTGGTGGCAATGACTTTGGGGAAACATCACTATCTCATCTGGAAGATCAACTCCCACTCGATTCAAGTGATTGTTGCACTCAGACAATCTGAGCACAAGCTCAACGATTGAGCTTTTCTCCCTTAGTTTGTAGGCTAAGAAAATTGTCGGAGGTCTCATACCTCTTGACGTGGGCACGAGCCTGAAATCCCAATTTCAGCCCTCGAAACATCTCATATGTTCCGCGACGTTTCGAAAACGTCTTTGGTGCCTCTACTTAAACCATTTAACTGAACTATCACGTAGTTATCAAAACGTGTATGTTCGATGTTTGAAACATCCACAAACGACGTTTGGGGTTCAGCACACTAAGCAGTGCATTAAGGACATAAGCGTTCTAGTGTCCGCATAATCGCTACTGTCAACTTTCAACTATATTTTCTCTAGGAACATAACTAAAACAGTAGAACTATAGCGTGAACTACGACATAATTTGCAAAAGGTCTTTTGACTATGTTCAGGATAATTAAGTTCATCTTATGAACTCCCACTTAGATAGACATCCCTCTGGTCATCTAAGTGATCACATGATCCGAGTCAACTAGGCCGTGTCCGATCATCACGTGAGATGGACTAGTCATCATCGGTGAACATCTTCATGTTGATCGTATCTACTATACGACTCATGCTCGACCTTTCGGTCTCCGTGTTCCGAGGCCATGTCTGCACATGCTAGGCTCGTCAAGTTAACCCTAAGTGTTTTCGCTGTGTAAAACTGTCTTACACCCGTTGTATGTGAACGTAAGAATCCATCACACCCGATCATCACGTGGTGCTTAGAAGCGACGAACTGTAGCAACGGTGCACAGTTAGGGGAGAACACTTCTTGAAATTTTGTAAGGGATCATCTTATTTACTACCGTCGTCCTAAGTAAACAAGATGCATAAACATGATAAACATCACATGCAATCAAATAGTGACATGATATGGCCAATATCATTTTTCTCCTTTTGATCTTCATCTTCGGGGCTCCATGATCATCATCGTCACCGGCACGACACCATGATCTCCATCATCATGATCTCCATCATCGTGTCTTCATGAAGTTGTCACGCCAACGACTACTTCTACTTCTATGACTAACGCGTTTAGCAATAAAGTAAAGTAGTTTACATGGCGTTCTTCAATGACACGCAGGTCATACAATAAATAAAGACAACTCCTATGGCTCCTGCCGGTTGTCATACTCATCGACATGCAAGTCGTGAATCCTATTACAAGAACATGATCAATCTCATACATCACATATCATTCATCACATTCTTCTTGGCCATATCACATCATATAGCATACCCTGCAAAAACAAGTTAGACGTCCTCTAATTGTTGTTGCATGTTTTACGTGGCTGCTATGGGTTTCTAGCAAGAATGTTTCTTACCTACGCAAGACCACAACGTGATATGCCAATTGCTATTTACCCTTCATAAGGACCCTTTTCATCGAATCCGTTCCGACTAAAGTGGGAGAGACTGGCACCCGCTAGCCACCTTATGCACCAAGTGCATGTCAATCGGTGGAACCTGTCTCACGTAAGAGTACGTGTAAGGTCGGTCCGGGCCGCTTCATCCCACAATACCGTCGAAACAAGATTGGACTAGTAACGGTAAGCATATTGAAAAACATCAACGCCCACAACTACTTTGTGTTCTACTCGTGCAAAGAATCTACGCAATAGACCTAGCTCACGATGCCACTGTTGGGGAACGTAGCAGAAATTCAAAACTTTCCTACGTGTCACCAAGATCTATCTATGGAGAGACCAGCAACGAGTAGAAAGAGAGTGCATCTACATACCCTTGTAGATCGCTAAGCGGAAGTGTTCAAGTGAACGGGGTTGATGGAGTCATACTCGTCGTGATTCAAATCACCGATGATCCTAGTGCCGAACGGACGGCACCTCCGCGTTCAACACACGTACAGCCCGGTGACGTCTCCCACGCCTTGATCCAGCAAGGAGAGAGGGAGAGGTTGAGGAAGACTCCATCCAACAGCAGCAAGACGGCGTGGTGGTGGTGGAGGAGCGTGGCAATCCAGCAGGGCTTCGCCAAGCACCATGGGAGAGGAGGAGTAGGAAGAGAGGTAGGGCTGTGCCAGAACTTCGTGTATAGCTCCCATGCGCCTCCCCACTATATATAGGGGTGGAGGGGCTGGTTTCTTGCCCTCCAAGTCCATTGGGGCGTTGGCCAAGGTGGGAGGAAAGAAATCTCATTATTTCCTTCCCCACCGATTGTTATCCCCCCTTTTTAGGGATCTTGATCTTATCCCTTCGGGATATGATCTTATTCCTTCTAAGGGGGGATCTTGGTGCGCCTTGACCAGGGGTGTGGGGCCTTTCCCCCACTACCCACGTCCATGTGGGTCCCCCCATGCAGGTGGGCCCCACTCCGGAACCTTCTAGAACCTTCCCGGTACAATACCGAAAAATCCCGAACATTTTCCGGTGGCCAAAATAGGACTTCCCATATATAAATCTTTACCTCCGGACCATTCTGGAACTCCTCGTGACGTCCGGGATCTCATCCGGGACTCCGAACAACATTCGGTAACCACATACAAACTTCCTTTATAACCCTAGCGTCATCGAACCTTAAGTGTGTAGACCCTACGGGTTCGGGAGATATGTAGACATGACCGAGACGTTCTCCGGTCAATAACCAACAGCGGGATCTGGATACCCATGATGGCTCCCACATGTTCCACGATGATCTCATCGGATGAACCACGATGTCAAGGACTTAATCAATCCCGTATTCAATTCCCTTTGTCTATCGGTATGTTACTTGCCCGAGATTCGATCGTCGGTATCCAATATCTTGTTCAATCTCGTTACCGGCAAGTCACTTTACTCGTTCCGTAACACATCATCCCGTGATCAACTCCTTGGTCACATTGCGCATATGATGATGTCCTACCGAGTGGGCCCAGAGATACCTCTCCGTTTACACGGAGTGACAAATCCCAGTCTCGATCCGCATAAAACAATAGATACTTTCGGAGATACCTGTAGTGCACCTTTATAGTCACCCAGTTACGTTGTGACGTTTGATACACCCAAAGCACTCCTACAGTATCCAGGAGTTACACGCTCTCATGGTCGAATGAAGAGATACTTGACATTGGCAAAGCTCTAGCAAATGAACTACACGATCTTTTGTGCTAGTCTTAGGATTGGGTCTTGTCCATCACATCATTCTCCTAATGATGTGATCCCGTTATCAACGACATCCAATGTCCATAGCCAGGAAACCATGACTATCTGTTGATCACAACGAGCTAGTCAATTAGAGGCTCACTAGGGACATATTGTGGTCTATGTATTCACACGTGTATTACGATTTCCGGATAATACAGTTATAGCATGAATAAAAGACAATTATCATGAACAAGGAAATATAATAATAATACTTTTATTATTGCCTCTAGGGCATATTTCCAACAACATGTTGGGTTGGCGTATTTCGAGATTAGGATTTGTCACTCCGATTGTTGGAGAGGTATCTCTGGGCCCTCTCGGTAATGCACATCACTTAAGCCTTGCAAGCATTGCAACTAATGAGTTAGTTGCGGGATGATGTATTACAGAACGAGTAAAGAGACTTGCTGGTAACGAGATTGAACTAGGTATAGGATACCGACGATCGAATCTCGGGCAAGTAACATACCGATGACAAAGGGAACAACGTATGTTGTTATGTGGTCTGACCGATAAAGATCTTCGTAGAATATGTAGGAGCCAATATGGGCATCCAGGTCCCGCTATTGGTTATTGACCGGAGACGTGTCTCGGTCATGTCTACATTGTTCTCGAACCCGTAGGGTCCGCACGCTTAAGGTTACGATGACAGTTATATTATGAGTTTATGCATTTTGATGTACCAAAGGTTGTTCGGAGTCCCGGATGTGATCACGGACATGACGAGGAGTCTCGAAATGGTCGAGACATAAAGATTGATATATTGGAAGCCTATGTTTGGATATCGGAAGTGTTCCGGGTGAAATCGGGATTTTACCGGAGTACCGGAAGGTTACCGGAACCCCCCGGGAGGTATATGGGCCTTAGTGGGCCTTAGTGGAAGAGAGGAGAGGTGGCCAGAGATGGGCCGCGCGCCCCTCCTCCCCTTGGTCCGAATTGGACAAGGAGAGTGTGACGCCCGGGTAATTAAGCTACAGTAATCCCCACTAATGATGCCACGTCACCTCGGTTACTGTGGATAAACTCGCGTTAGTTCGGAACCTAGTTCGAATTTCAAATTCAAAATCGAGCAAACAATAAAAGTTTTCAAAAATTAAAATTTAAATGTTCGGAGTGAACCAAATAATACATAGGTAATTATGGTGATGAAACCACATTTTTATAAAATGTTTAAATGCCCTTAGGTGAATAAAACAGTAGCAAAAACCAATATCTAAATGCTTTTATAATTAACAAAATACTAAACTAATTTGTTTTGGGGTAAGACCTATTGTTATAGTGGGTTTTAATGTATTACTAAATTCGGGATCATTTTAATATTAGATAAAAACTAAATGAAAGAGAAACTAGAAATAAAACAGAAAGGAAAAATAAATAAATAGTGAAAAAAAATACAAAAAAACAGAAAACGAACTAACCCAAAAGAGAGAGCAAACCCCCTCCCCCATTGGGCTTCGGCCTCGCTGGCCTCTGGGCCACCAGGCCGGCCCACCCCACTCCCCATAACCCCCGTCGACCGAACCCTAGCCGACCCCCACTCCTCTCTCCCCCTCCCCACGACCCCTCGTCCCTTCCCCGATCCAGATCGGGATCGGGACGAACCCCCACCCCCCGACGCCCGAACCCCTCCTCCTCGATCTGAATCGGGATCGCCCCGATCCCGCCCCGCTCGCGACCTCGACGACGGCGCCCGTCGCC
>NC_041390.1:549483104-549485557 GCF_002162155.2 Triticum dicoccoides
CCCCCTCCCTGTCGCCTCGGCCCACCTACCTCCGTCGCCCCCTCGCTGTGCTGCTCCGGCGCGCCCCGCCGTGGCCGGCGCACCCCCCTGGTAGCCTGGGCGTGCGCCCAAACGGGCTAGCGCCCAGCACCCGCAGTGCCATTCGGGCGGCGCCCGTGCCCTGTGCTCGCTCGGGTGCGCCCGCACCCGGTAGCCCGCCCCGCCTTGGCCCCATGGCCCTATGACACTTGGGGCCCACAGCCCCAGAAACGTTTAAAAAATATATTAATAAAAATAATTAAATAATTAAATTAATTAAGGAATTAATTAAGTTAATTAATCATAATTAGATTAACCAAATTAACTAATTAGTTTAATTAAACAGTAATTAGATTAGTTAAACATTAATTAGACTAAACAGTCAATGACAAACGGGACCCACACGTCAGTTGACCAGTCAACGCCTCTGTTGACTGCTGACGTCATGCTGACGTCAGCGTGCACTGTTCTGGATAATGTTGGATTAAAATATTTAAATAAATGCTAAAAATGATTTTAATCTTTTAAAATTAATATAAAATAAACCGTAGCTCAGATGAAAAAACTTTGTACATGAAAGTTGCTCAGAACGACGTGACGAATCCGGTTACGCAGCCCGTTCGTCCGCCACACACCCCTAGCATACCGAACACGCAACTTTCCCCCTCCGGTTCATCTGTCAGAAAACACGAAACACCGGGAATACTTTCCCGGATGTTTTCCCCCCCTTCACCGGTATCACCTACTACCGCCTTAGGGCACACCGAACATCGCGTATTGCCTTGTTATATTTTGTGATGCTTTGTTTGCTCTGTATTCATTATTTCTTCCCCCTCTTCTCTCCGGTAGACTACGAGACCGACGCTGCTGTTGACCAGTTCGACTACGGAGTTGACGACTCCTCTCTCTTGCCAGAGCAACCAGGCAAGCCCCCCCTTTGATCACCAGATATCGCCTACTCTTCTCTATACTGCTTGCATTAGAGTAGTGTAGCATGTTACTGCTTTCTGTTAATCCTATTCTGATGCATAGCCTGTCATTGCTGCTATAGTCATTGATACCTTACCCTCAATCCTAAATGCTTAGTATAGGATGCTAGTGTTCCATCAGAGACCCTACACTCTTGTCCGTCTGCCATGCTATACTACTGGGCTGTGATCACTTCGGGAGGTGATCACGGGCATATACTATATACTTTACACTGTTACATTACTGGTGATACTGTTTGGAGATGGGGGCTGAAGGGGCAGGTGGCTCCATCCAGGTAGTGGTGGGCCTGAGTTCCCGATGGCCCCCGACTGTTACTTTGTGGCGGAGCGACAGGGCAGGTTGAGACCACCTAGGAGACAGGTGGGCCTGGCCTTGTTCGGCATTCGCGGATACTTAACACGCTTAACGAGATCTTGGTATTTGATCTGAGTCTGGCTACTGGCCTATACGCACTAACCATCTACGCGGGAGTAGTTATGGGTATCCCGGCGTCGTGGTATCAGCCGAAGCACTTCAGACGTCAGCGATGGAGCGGCGCGCGCCAGATTATAACGTAAGCCTGCTCTTGTATTAAGGGGGCTAGTTCTGCTTTCGGCCGCCCTCGCAACGTGCAGGTGTGCTATGGGCGATGGGCCCAGACCCCTGTGCGCTTAGGTTTAGACCGGCGTGCTGGCCTCTCTGTTTTGCCTAGGTGGGGCTGCGACGTGTTGATCTTCCGAGGCCGGGCATGACCCAGGAAAGTGTGTCCGGCCAAATGGGATCGAGCGTGTTGGGCTATGTGGTGCACCCCTGCAGGGAAGTTAATCTATTCGAATAGTCGTGATCTTCGGTAACAGGACGACTTGGAGTTGTACCTTGACCTTATGACAACTAGAACCGGATACTTAATAAAACACACCCTTCCAAGTTCCACAGACAACCCGGTGATCGCTTTTCTACAGGGCGACGAGGAGAGGATCGCCGGGTAGGATTATGCTATGCGATGCGACTGGAGATGCGCTTGGAGATGCTACCTGGATATGCTACTTGGAGATGCTACTTGGAGGACTTCAATCTACTCTCTTCTACATGCTGCAAGACGGAGGCTGCCAGAAGCGTAGTCTTCGACATGATTAGCTATCCCCCTCTTATTCTGGCATTCTGCAGTTCAGTCCACTGATATGGCCTCCTTACACATATACCCATGCATATGTAGTGTAGTTCCTTGCTTGCGAGTACTTTGGATGAGTACTCACGGTTGCTTTCTCCCCCCTTTTTCCCCTTTCCTTTCTTTCTGGTTGTCGCAACCAGATGCTGGAGTCCAGGAGCCAGGAGCCAGCGTCGACGACGACTACTACATTGGAGGTGCCTACTACTACGTGCAGGCTGACGACGACGACCAGGAGTAGTTAGGAGGATCCCAGGCAGGAGGCCTGCGCCTCTTTCGATCTGTATCCCAGTTTGTG
>NC_041390.1:549485567-549487318 GCF_002162155.2 Triticum dicoccoides
CCCCCCCCCCGGCTGGAGGACCTATCATTATAGATTCCTTTTTAGCAAGGTTACCCATTCATCCATGAGGAAATTGTAAGACTTATTCTACAAGTTATTCTTGATGGATCCTTCATGTTTCCAAAGTCTGATCTTCACCTGAAGACCATGTCACTGCTATCTCGAAGCATGTCAATGGTACTCCGATTTTCAACAGGCACGTTTGAAGCACGATGCTATATTTTAATTATCAATTATCCTAACACCGTTGTATGAGTAATATCATGAGATTCCTCCCCCTTACCTAAATGGTTTTCTACTTTATATCCTGTCATGGATATCTTGCTCTGCTTGTCCTTGGGAAGGATATACCCTCGAAATATGTGTTTAAACATATTTTCCATTCCATTGTTCTCTTTGATCTGATGATCACCTTTTCCTTTCCATTGTTTTGTTTAACCTTTCTTGTGATCTATATGATCTAAGCAGTAATGTTCTCCTGCTTATGTAAACACCTCGGTGTACAACTCTGTCAGCAAGACCCTGTTACTATTGTTGAAAACATTCCGGTAACCACCGATGGACGAGAACTTTGCCTATTGGCCCGCCTCGTTCAACGAGCAGGAAAATGGTTCTCTTCGTCCCTCGCCCTTGGTATCGATGTTGTTGCCGACATAACTGACGGGCTATCCTCTGACATGCCTTACTTACATGATCGTGCAAGACGTCATCACCCTTTTTACTTTTAAACCACATGGTGGGCCCATAACCCACAGTTCCACAGGATCAAAACCTGACTCTCCTGTACACCCCCGGTTTCCAAAGTTATTCCCCACGCTTGACTTCGTAGGTAATTCACGGGTCACCTTCCTAATGCTCTATTCTGGTATCAGACGCAATACTTACTCTCGTTGCTCTGAACCCCTTTCTCACTCCGGTTCAGACTTCGAGCAACTATCTATACGCTTGGAACCTCTTATTAAGCCTTCGTACCTTACTCTCGACATATTTTATTGGTTCAATTCGAGAGGTACTCTTATGCTCATTCATGGGTTAACCCCAGATTGTTTCCCTCATAAGCATTCTGTCGTAGCCGAGCTGCCCCTTACCTATTCGTAAGTACGTTGAAGATCCCGAAGAAAGGATGACGACTTCATCATTTTGACCTGAAGCAGAGGAATGAAGACATCAGTGTAATGGATTGATCTCTTCAATAAGAGCAACCAAAGACGAGAAGATTCGTTAGGATTTCATAACCAGACCTTTCCCCCTAGTCCCCCGATTAAATCTCGGGACGAGATTTCTTGTAGTGGAGGAGAATTGTGACGCCCGGGTAATTAAGCTACAGTAATCCCCGCTAATGATGCCACGTCACCTCGGTTACTGTGGATAAACTCGCGTTAGTTCGGAACCTAGTTCGGATTTCAAATTCAAAATCGAGCAAACAATAAAAGTTTTCAAATATTAAAATTTAAATGTTCGGAGTGAACCAAATAATACATAGGTAATTATGGTGATGAAACCACATTTTTATAAAATGTTTAAATGCCCTTAGGTGAATAAAACAGTAGCAAAAACCAATATCTAAATGCTTTTATAATTAACAAAATACTAAACTAATTTGTTTTGGGGTAAGACCTATTGTTATAGTGGGTTTTAATGTATTACTAAATTCGGGATCATTTTAATATTAGATAAAAACTAAATGAAAGAGAAACTAGAAATAAAACAGAAAGGAAAAATAAATAAATAGTGAAAAAAAATACAAAAAA
>NC_041390.1:549488832-549606150 GCF_002162155.2 Triticum dicoccoides
GTTGCCGTGCCCCGTCACTGCCCCGCGGCGCCGTTTCCCCCCCTGTCGCCTCGGCCCACCTACCTCCGCCGCCCCCTCGCTGTGCTGCTCCGGCGCGCCCCGCCGTGGCCGGCGCACCCCCCTGGTAGCCTGGGCGTGCGCCCAAACGGGCTAGCGCCCAGCACCCGCAGTGCCATTCGGGCGGCGCCCGTGCCCTGTGCTCGCTCGGGTGCGCCCGCACCCTGTAGCCCGCCCCGCCTTGGCCCCATGGCCCTATGACACTTGGGGCCCACAGCCCCAGAAACGTTTAAAAAATATATTAATAAAAATAATTAAATAATAATTAAATTAATTAATTAATTAAGGAATTAATTAAGTTAATTAATCATAATTAGATTAACCTAATTAACTAATTAGTTTAATTAAACAGTAATTAGATTAGTTAAACATTAATTAGACTAAACAGTCAATGACAAACGGGACCCACACGTCGGTTGACCAGTCAACGCCTCTATTGACTGCTGACGTCATGCTGACGTCATGCTGACGTCAGCATGCACTGTTCTGGATAATTTTGGATTAAAATATTTAAATAAATGCTAAAAATGATTTTAATCTTTTAAAATTAATATAAAATAAACCGTAGCTCAGATGAAAAAACTTTGTACATGAAAGTTGCTCAGAACGACGTGACGAATCCGGTTACGCAGACCGTTCGTCCGCCACACACCCCTAGCATACCGAACACGCAACTTTCCCCCTCCGGTTCATCTGTCAGAAAACACGAAACACCGGGAATACTTTCCCGGATGTTTCCCCCCCCCCCTTCACCGGTATCACCTACTACCGCCTTAGGGCACACCGAACATCGCGTATTGCCTTGTTATATTTTGTGATGCTTTGTTTGCTCTGTATTCATTATTTCTTCCCCCTCTTCTCTCCGGTAGACTACGAGACCGACGCTGCTGTTGACCAGTTCGACTACGGAGTTGACGACTCCTCTCTCTTGCTAGAGCAACCAGGCAAGCCCCCCCTTTGATCACCAGATATCGCCTACTCTTCTCTATACTGCTTGCATTAGAGTAGTGTAGCATGTTACTGCTTTCCGTTACTCCTATTCTGATGCATAGCCTGTCATTGTTGCTACAGTCATTGATACCTTACCCTCAATCCTAAATGCTTAGTATAGGATGCTAGTGTTCCATCAGAGACCCTACACTCTTGTCCGTCTGCCATGCTATACTACTGGGCTGTGATCACTTCGGGAGGTGATCACGGGCATATACTATATACTTTACACTGTTACATTACTGGTGATACTGTTTGGAGATGGGGGCTGAAGGGGCAGGTGGCTCCATCCAGGTAGTGGTGGGCCTGAGTTCCCGACGGCCCCCGACTGTTACTTTGTGGCGGAGCGACAGGGCAGGTTGAGACCACCTAGGAGACAGGTGGGCCTGGCCTTGTTCGGCATTCGCGGATACTTAACACGCTTAACGAGATCTTGGTATTTGATCTGAGTCTGGCTACTGGCCTATACGCACTAACCATCTACGTGGGAGTAGTTATGGGTATCCCGGCGTCGTGGTATCAGCCGAAGCACTTCAGACGTCAGCGACGGAGCGGCGCGCGCCGGATTGGAACGTAAGCCTGCTCTTGTATTAAGGGGGCTAGTTCTGCTTCCGGCCGCCCACGCAACGTGCAGGTGTGCTATGGGCGATGGGCCCAGACCCCTGTGCGCTTAGGTTTAGACCGGCGTGCTGGCCTCTCTGCTTTGCCTAGGTGGGGCTGCGACGTGTTGATCTTCCGAGGCCGGGCATGACCCAGGAAAGTGTGTCCGGCCAAATGGGATCAAGCGTGTTGGGGAATGTGGTGCACCCCTGCAGGGAAGTTAATCTATTCGAATAGCCGTGATCTTCGGTAACAGGACGACTTGGAGTTGTACCTTGACCTTATGACAACTAGAACCGGATACTTAATAAAACACACCCTTCCAAGTGCCAGATACAACCGGTGGTCGCTCTACCTCAGGGATATGAGGAGGGGATCGCCGGGTAGGATTATGCTATGAGGTGCTATTTGGAGATGCTACTTGGAGATGCTACTTGGAGGACTTCAATCTACTCTCTTCTACTTGATGCAAGACGGTGGCTGCGAGAAGCGTAGTCTTCGACAGGATTAGCTATCCCCCTCTTATTCTGGCATTCTGCAGTTCAGTCCACTGATATGGCCTCCTTACACATATACCCATGCATATGTAGTGTAGTTCCTTGCTTGCGAGTACTTTGGATGAGTACTCACGGTTGCTTTCTCCCCCCTTTTTCCCCTTTCCTTTCTTTCTGGTTGTCGCAACCAGATGCTGGAGTCCAGGAGCCAGGAGCCAGCGTCGACGACGACTACTACATTGGAGGTGCCTACTACTACGTGCAGGCTGACGACGACGACCAGGAGTAGTTAGGAGGATCCCAGGCAGGAGGCCTGCGCCTCTTTCGATCTGTATCCCAGTTTGTGCTAGCCATCTTATGGCAACTTGTTTAACTTATGTCTGTACTCAGATATTGTTGCTTCCGCTGACTCGTCTATGATCGAGCACTTGTATTCGAGCCCTCGAGGCCCCTGGCTTGTATTATGATGCTTGTATGACTTATTTTATGTTTAGAGTTGTGTTGTGATATCTTCCCGTGAGTCCCTGATCTTGATCGTACACATTTGCGTGCATGATTAGTGTACGATTGAATCGGGGGCGTCACAGAGAGGGGGCCGGCCCCCCTTCCTCCTCTCTCTCCTCTTTCCCCCCCTCCACGAATCCTATTCCAACTAGGAAAGGGGGGAGTCCTACTCCCAGAAGGAGTAGGACTCCTCCTGGCGTGCCTCTCCTGGCCGGCCGGCCCCCCTCCCTTGAACCTTTATATACGGAGGCAGGGGCACCCCCTAGAGACACAAGTTGATCCACGTGATCATATTCTTAGCCGTGTGCGGTGCCCCCTTCCACCATAGTCCTCGATAATATTGTAGCGGTGCTTAGGCGAAGCCCTGCGACGGTAGTACATCAAGATCATCACCACGCCGTCGTGCTGACGGAACTCTTCCCCGACACTTTGCTGGATCGGAGTCCGGGGATCGTCATCGAGCTGAATGTGTGCTAGAACTCGGAGGTGTCGTAGTTTCGGTGCTTGATCGGTCGGGCCGTGGAGATGTACGACTACATCAACCAAACGCTTCCGTTGTCGATCTACAAGGGTACGTAGATCATACTCTCCCCTCTCGTTGCTATGCATCACAATGATCTTGCGTGTGTGTAGGATTTTTTTTGAAATTACTACAAAACCCAACAGATCTTCACAGCACTCATTGTATATCTTTATCGTTAATAACGCGATATGAATCCACGGAAGGTTGAAGTCGATCATGGCGGGTTATAAATGATCGTGTTGGAATTGTATCAGTAACCCGGCCAGTGGGTCATACACGCTGATTGTTGAAATTACCCAAACTGCAGTGGCAACAATTTGTACTCCAATTCATTGAGCCATCCGGTGAAAACTGATAATATATTATGATCTGCTCCAGATTTGTTGAAATAGACTGGACCGCGGGGCGACGGTTTATAAACGTCCATTGGGCAGCTTGTATGGGCGGGTGCGACCCTGATATGCCGATATGGATTGGTCTGCAAGGGCAGTAGCTTGGGTGCTTCTATCGAGTGGCACGAAGAACAAATTTCCGCGATATAACGTCATTTGGAAATAAATAATTACCTTGCACACAAAAAAGATACAGATCAAAGTAATTGTTTTTTTATTAAAAACATATACTAAAAGTAGATAGAAACAATAGCACCTGATATATTTTGTCAGACGAACCGGGCGCTGATAATGGATAAATACGTCTCCTCTGACTTTTCCATGCAATAGTGCTTAGTAGTAGCTTTAAACTTCTAATACAACAGCCACCGCCCTCCTTATCCTTCTCTTTTTTAATGAGATTTGGGACTGATTTGCTTTCAACTTCGGCGGTAGTAGGCCACATAGTAGTACTCCCTCCGTTCTTGCACATAGACTCCAGCACAGGTACCAATGTGTGCGCTGGCTACAGGGACGACGACTCGGATGGTCGCGGGTGCGGATTCAACGACAGCGCGATGCAGCAGAGGGGTTGAGCCGTAGCAGCGATGGAGAGGCACCGACGACTTAGCACAAGGCCACAGTTGTTTTGTTTGACAACTACACCCGGCGACGGGTCGGAGCCTGCGGGCGAGCGATAGCGGGCGGCTCGGGACTCCCGTGGTTTTAATAGCAGGGGAAGCCGGCCATAACGGCGCGTGAAGGCAGATGGCGACAGCAACTTGACAGCCCAGCAGAAGCTCAGGCGGCGACGGCAACTTGACAACCCAGCAGAAGCTCATATCCGTGTAAGCAGGGACGGGCCGCGTCAACGGCGGTTTACTGGCAACTTCAAAGCGAGGCGGCGGTCTTGGCACGGCAGCAGCCGCGGCGGTTTTGAAGCGGTTACGCCGGTTCAACGGAGTCCATCCGAGGTGAATTGCCACGGCAGATCACGTAAGAGCTTCCGTTGGTATTTTCTCTGTAGGAATTTGCATTGCTTGATCTTGTTAAGAATAGAATAGTTGCTTATTGATTAAGCTAATTAGGATTAAGTTAATTGTTAGATAGGTTGCTTAGTCCTCAAGCAACCATGTACTTCCTTGGCTCTCAAGGCAACTATGTAATTTCTTGGCTCTCAAGTAACTATGCGTTTACTTGACCGCCAAGCACCATGTGTACTTCCGCCTGGGTATAAATACCCTACTTCTATCATCAATAAAGACTAATGGATCATCTTTCATTCAAACTCTTTCGTTCTTTACTTTTCACTTAAAACACGTTATCATGCACTTTGCTCTCCTATCGAGCAATTTGGCCGGACAAGAGAAGAACAGATCTTGTTGATCCCCAACGATCCAAGGATTAAATGCCTTGATCAGGGGAAGAAAAAGCAATCAGCCGAAGAAACAGATTCGGCAGAAGAAGAAAATAGAGCATTGAAGAAGTTTATTAGCACATGGAAAGACACGGAAGCAGATTCAAAGTCTTCATCTAATTGCCACGCAATCAGGTGCTATTATCTAATTTTCTTTTCACTGATTCCTGCACACAATCGATTCTACTGGGAGTAGTTGGCTTGGAGCATGGCAGCTTTGTCCTCGCCGTACACAGGAGAATCACCACGGCGCGGCTCATAGCCCGGCGGCACGAGCGCGGACGCTAGCGGCCGGAATCGCCCTACAGCGCACTAATCCTCCTCACGCGGCTGTAGCCTCCGGCTGACTGCTGCCAACGGGCGTACGTGGAGGCGCGGTCTCAGACTCCGACAGCGGCGGCGCCATCTGGCGAAGCAGCCCACGGCGCAGCAATGGCCTTCGGCCTCGGCGCGGCGCGGAAACGACACGGCCGCGATGCCCTTCAGTGGCGCGATGTCCATGGCCTTCGGCCCGGCGGCGGTTCGCACCACCCGGCATCCAGCACGCCATGACATCCTTCTCAAAGCGACGCTACGGCGATGGCAAATCCCTAAACGCACGGGAGAAGAAATTGGGGAATCTTATCCCTTTTGGCTCCGTTTTCAATTTAGTCCTTTCTCCCAACGACGTATAAATCCCTGTAAATTATTGTACAACCATCAGGCTTTCTATTTTCCGGATTTTAACCTTCAGGTTACTATTATTCACTTTTTAAGTCTCGGTTTTTATGCACACGTTTGGACTATACCATAAGTTCTTTCCAAATGGCATAAAAATATAATTATGCATCATTTACATCAAGTAAATATCATTTGAAGCCTCATGCTCATATATTACATAAATATGTAATTTATTAAGTCTTGCATGTATATGTCTTACCACAGTAATAATAATGCAAAAGAATGTTTTGCGTATATTTAAGGCATCATCTTAGGACAACAACTGTTTGCACAAAAATACTTTTCCTTGCAAATCATAAGAATTATTATGTCATACTTAATATGACTAGCCCAAATTTTATTTGTGAATCACAAGGTATTGGTGGCATCTACTGTATCATTTGCAGATTATCCATCACTACTGTGAGGTCTACATCTTGCCATTTGAACAAGATGACTACCTTCAAAGTACTTTTCCAAATATTAATATTATATGTGACTACCTCGAGATATCATAAGGTAATAGTGGCATCTACTATAAATTTTTACAGACTATCCACTATTACTGCAAGGTCTACATCATGTCACTTTAACAGATGATTACCTTCAAAGTGATTTTCTTAAATATAGCATAACATAAGATAATAGAGATATGAACATCTACTGACAAAAGTCAGACTATGTTTTCTATTACTGCGAGATCTACACCGCATCCGGTGATTATCATCAAAGTGTTATCCTATATAAATTGAGGTCTACACATATGGCTATAAGGCATCAGCCAAATTAAAACTTGCTCATCCGAAGCATTTATTGTTGTTGTTCACTAATTTTTTTTACTCTCATAGTATATTATCTTGTTCACTATTGTTGTTGCTCATCCGGTGATTATCTTGCATACTTGTTATATGCCGAGATGGTATTTTTGTGCTAACACGAACTATTCAAGCCTCAGCTTGCTTGAATATGTGATGGAAAACTATGCAAATATTTGCATATACCAGCGATTACCTTCTATTACATTGGTAAAATACATGGCAGAAGAGCCTATGTCACTATTTTTAATTATAGTGTTGTCCATCCATCAAGATGGATACCATAATTTATAGCAAGTGTCTCAAACACTGTTGCAATGTCCACATCACATTGTGGTTATACTTTCATAGTGACTAACCAATGTCGAACATGCAAATTCTATACGATTTGGCAGTGACTCTAACGTCACACACTTCCTCAAGAATGAAGTCCAAAATATTAACAATGATTTCATCACATGCGTTGTATTGAAGGATACACCTAGGTTCACCAAGGATCACCTCGGCCATGATTGTTCTCAAACAAATCATTTTCATTGCTTACATTTTCAAATGCACGAAATTCATAATTAGGTGGGAGAATTTATTTTAAGATGATTCATGACATCAGTCATTGTATCCACCCGTGGCATTGTTGCCACTATAACTCCACCGACGGGATAATATGTCATGGTTATTCTCTTAATAGCTAATGAGCACATCGCGGATGACCACCATTCAGTTTTCAAGACCTCAAGTCTATCGCAGCTCACAATTTTATTACTTAAT
This sequence comes from Triticum dicoccoides, assembly GCF_002162155.2. NCBI lineage: Eukaryota > Viridiplantae > Streptophyta > Magnoliopsida > Poales > Poaceae > Triticum > Triticum dicoccoides. The sequence goes on from NC_041390.1 coordinate 549,496,071, forward strand.
CAACTTCAAGTTGAGTTCTCGTGATCAAATATTTTCCTATATATAGATCCAGTTGAAAAGCCCTTCATGCACTTTACATCCTCTTAAGATGGTACTACCATTTTTATGATGAATAAACATGAAATTTCTTAAAATCATCATATTCACCCAACGGGTGCTATACCATTATTTGAAATTCTTACTAGTACGAGAATACTATGCAAGTTTGTGGTTACAAAAGAGAACCATGAGGAATTGGAAGTAACGTGGAGGCTCATAGACAACCAAAGATAGAATTATCTCTTAATAGGAATCTGTCGTTTTTCAAATAATCAAAAGACAACTCTCAAGTTTGTCAAATGTGTGGTTATATAACTATTTTACCTATGATTACCAAACCCCCAAACATATGGTCGAACCACATCGCAAAGTTATTAAAAGGCCAATAAGTTCAATGGGATAAACCTGAAAATTTGCAAATAACAACTAGATTCTGGTAAAGGATTGTTCTCAGAATCTTCATCAGAAGGAGGACCAGAATCTAATGCAGAAAATGGAGGATAAACTCATTTGCACATATCAGAGACCTCAGGTGATCTCCTAATTATCCCAACATATTATTAGCATATACTTGTACTACTACATGTAGTAAAATGTCCAATATCATATCCATTGGATACAATATTCGATAATTTTGTATGTATGTTTCAATTCGTACTCAATATTGTTGCGTACACAATGATTTTCTAAGTATTAATGAATTAAATATTAGGCTTGATAGCCTTAGCCATCCTGGTTTGGGGATGATTAGAAAATTATTTGACAATTCTGTTGGTCACAACTTATCAAGTTACATATTTTCCCAAATCATCAATTTTTATGTGCACCGCATGTGCCATAGGGGAAATAAGTTTTAAGGCACTCTCACCTTAAAATTCTAAGCATGACACTTATTCTTCCTTGAACACATTCAAAAGATATGTCTGGATTGCTTAACCATTATCTGGGGTAATTTAGATACTTCATGGTACTCATATGCACATTCATAAAATGTTTTAAGTGTGTCTCTTATCACACACAACCATGCATGATCTTACTAAAAAAAAATTTTGCTCAACTTATCAAAGTAAGAGCAAATTCTCCTGAAAACAGGATCTATAAACCCATTCAAATGAACAATGTTGTTGAACTCATTCAATGAGCATTTTTTTGCATTAAGTACTTTATGTACATGCTCAGAATGGTTTAGCTAAATTTCTTATCAAAGAGAGTTAAATGAATTACATGACCACTTTTAAAGAATTGTAAATTTGCCAGCCTCTTGCTGGATACATACGGCCTTACACACCGTAAGTATGATCTAAATCATACCAACTGCATATCATACTACTTTCCCCTTGTAGTAATCTCGTGGAAATCTACAAAGTATTTCCCATCTGCGATAATTCGGTTACATATCGATATCACCACTCCGGCATACATCAATGGGCCCTCACAGAAAATTAGGGATCTATGTGACGAATAATAATTTATCCGTCAATCAAAATTATTCATAGCCCGTATGTTGATTGCATCAGCAATAAGGATATTTTTCGGCATTAGGTGGAGATAAGTACCACAAGGAATGTCGAAAAAAAAATATTTAGAAATGTTATTGACATTCAATCCTTATATCCACGTACTCAAAGAATCTAAACTAGAAGTTTAGAGAATCATATATTTGCAACACATTGCAAATCTGCCACATACATTTACTGATAACAAGGTGTTACTAAATTCTATATTCCTCCAGCAAAGTGTTAGAAAGAGTGGAGGTACCTGATAAACCACTCTTCTCCCCAAATGAGAGCAAAAGGGGGAGAAAATCTGACAAGACGAGATAAAATTTCTCATATGCTTCCGCGGAAACAGAGGAAATCAAATCCTCAACCAGTAAATGTAGTTCAACATCAAGTTGAAGGACACCTCACTGGATGCTCATCATCCAAAGCCCGACATAAATGTGCACAAATGTTTTGGTGTCGGGACATCGAAACACCTTGACTCCATTTTTTATAGGAAATCACAAGGAGTTAAAAAGGAATAAATATTTTATCCACAAACTTCAATGACTCCATCAGAATCATATAAACTAAAGACTACATTTGTCGACATATATTTCTTCTCAAATTGCTAAAACCTTTTGGGCCCTGAACCAAAATCCATGGTAGAGTGCCTCTTGCACTCATATTGGTTCACATAAAAGGAAGCAAGTAATGAAGAATAGCACTCGCTGTGCAAACGAGTGGTATTTACCGCAGTAATACCTACTCCTCATAAGTATCTTCCACATGGAATACAAAAAAACTTCTCATTCATAGACAAAGTCAATGAGGTGGTGAGAAAGCGAGGCTTGTAGCAAAAGGGTTCACGCAGAGACCCGACATTGATTACGATGTAACATACCCTCTTGGTATGAGTGGAATTATGTTTCGATACTAAATATCATTGGCAATAAAATAATAATATTATCCATGCAGTTGATGGATGAAGTGGCTACATACTCATATGAGTCACTTATTTTGGAAGTCTCTATTGAAGTCTCTGAAGGGCTTATACTTCCAAATCCAAAAGCAAATCGCAACAAGTTTTGTGTAAAACTTCATAAGTCACTCTATGACTTGAAATAGTCGAAAATCATATGGTAGTACTGACTAAATGAGTTCCTTCTTTAAAAGGATTACTCGAATAATGATGATTGTTTATGTGTTTAATGAAGGAATCCCAAATTTGATATCCTTTCATCACCTCAGTGTATATTGATGACCTCATCATCAATGTCTATACAAGACCTAAACATACACATAATCATCTCTAGACGGGAAATTTGGATTTAACCAAATTTAGCTTACAACTTGAGCATTCTCTCAAGAATACATACCAGTCTACATATATCCAAGACATGTACGAGAAGTTCAATGTGGATATATCATACCAATAAAAGACATGTAATATGGTCATAGTACCCCTGATAGGGTACAAATCCATTCATACCTAGGGGTGATAATGAAGTGATATCAGGACCTGAAGTTCTATATCTCACTAATGTCAATGCACTCATATCATTGCAAACTTCGTCAGGCCTGACACTATATTTGCTATCTTTGTTCAGAGTGCAACCCCTAACAAAAGGTATATGATTGATATAAGAAATATTAGCTTATATCCCAAGCTCACAATAAATCTTGGACAATTCTATCAGGAAAATAAAAATATGACCGTAATATGATGTAATGATATTGGCTCCTTATTTGATCCCAACAATGCCATACCAATGACTAAATTCACTATAATAGTCTTCTCATGAAAGTCATCTAAATATACTTTAACGACTATTTCCACTTATCATTCTTTAAAAGCATTGCAAAATATGCATGGCTCAGTAGAATGATTAACCACACTGGAAATCATGTGGTTGAAATTCATCAGAATCACATAACTTGATTTTATCAAGATTCTACCCCTTGTGTTACTCAATACCTACAGGTTATATGAAGAGCAATATCATAAAGCACATTGCTTGTAATCACTTATCCTTACGAATTACAGAAAGTGAGGAAACAAGTTGCAAACAAAATATTGTGAAAATCCTACAGATTATTCACAATGCCATGGTCATGTCAATGGAATTGGTATGACACATCCTCTAGATTTGCAAACTTCAGGGGGAGTAATCTCCAAAACTATAACATGTTAACAATTGTAAGATTGCATATGTTGTACTCTTTTTCCCTTCATGAGTTTTTTCCTAATGGTTTCTCATAAAAGGTTTTTAACGAGACAATATAAACACAAGTGCCTGTATATGTCATACATTTTCTCCTTGTATTTTTCTCAATGGTTTTAAAGGAGTTTTCAATGGCATATCATATCACACTCTTTTCCCTTATGAGTTTTCTATCAAAGTTTCTCATAATGGGTTTTAATGAGGCAATATCTTATCAAAGATTATACGTCATACTTTCTATTTTCTCTATCGGGTTTTTTAAAGAAAGTACTCAAGACATATTAATTGTTCTCTAAACTCATCGATGATTTTTCTCCTTCTTCAAAGGTTTTTCTCATATGAGTTATCAAGAGACAATAATCATTATATGTTGCATCATTTTCTCCTAATTATTTTTCCCACTGGGTTTAAAGGAGTTTTAGCAACATATCTGCACTATTCTCCTCATATTTTTCCCACAGGGTTTTTGGAGGAGACATTCAAGATTATTCAAAGAATTTGTCAAGATGATGGATGTACCAAAGAAGAGGCGTTGTACAAGGGGGAGTGTTAAGAATAGAATAGTTGCTTATTGATTAAGCTAATTAGGATTAAGTTAATTGTTAGATAGGTTGCTTAGTCCTCAAGCAACCATGTACTTCCTTGGCTCTCAAGGCAACTATGTAATTTCTTGGCTCTCAAGTAACTATGCGTTTACTTGACCGCCAAGCACCATGTGTACTTCCGCCTGGGTATAAATACCCTACTTCTATCATCAATAAAGACTAATGGATCATCTTTCATTCAAACTCTTTCGTTCTTTACTTTTCACTTAAAACAGATCTGATAGTACAGAGATGGCTCAAAATGAGGCCAAGTAGGGGCAGCCTTCTTCCTACTCCAGAAGTCATAGCCGTGGTCAGTGTGAGCCGGCTAGATGGACTGGTTAATTGTCTGTCATGCTCACGAATTAGGACCAGTGATGCTAGTAAATTTCTTCTTCCTTGATGGATGGATTAGCAGTAGGATGGTTCAAGGACTGGATCGATTGTTTGGCTGTAGAAGTCACTGAAAGAACACGTACAATACATCGTCCATGTTGTAGAAAATCTTGGTTTGGTCAAACGATGCATCCATTGCCTAGCATTGGTTCTGTTCTGTTGAACCGGGCATGTACACACAGCACCGCGGCGATGGCGACTTGAAGCGGAGTGACGACGAGAGAGGCGGCGGTTCTGGGACGAAGCGAGATGCGGCAATGGTGGCTCGCAGTGTATGCAGGCGGTTTAAAACTGAAGACGAGGCTGAAAACGAAGCGCCGCGACAACGGCTCGCGGACGACGGCTTGCAGGCAACGCCTTGCAGCTAAAGATGAAAGTAGGACCCATGGTTGGTGCAGTGGTTCACGGCAGAGGCGAGGCCAAGCTGTAACCACGAGGGCAACTTGTGATGACGGATGGCTCGATAACGGCTTGGTGATTCACTGGAGAGGCCGCACCGGCGGGGGTGGCTCGGTGACACCGCTCGACGGCGAAGAGGCGAAGCAAAGCGGCAGCAGGAGGTAATTTGGTGGTGGCAAACCGACCCACAGGCAGCGGGGCGAGTCCGCGGCGACCCGGCAGCGGCTCGAGCAGAGGTGAGCCGGCGACGGCGACTCGTGGAGGAGTGCGGCTGAAGCGGCTCAAGGCCAAGATGGCGGCAGGCGACTCGAGGCTGTACCCACGGCCGCGGGCTGTCGGCGGCGGCTCAACGCACGTCCGTGACGGCGGGATTGAAGCAGAAGGAGGCCGTGGCCGGTTTAGCGCAAGCGCAGAGCACGAGGAGGTGAGGGCGGTTTAAGGTAGAGGCTACTGTAGAGGTGATTGAGGCCAGGGCCGGCGAGTCACGGCGGCAGCTTGCGGCGTAGGTAGCGGCAGGAGCACAGTGGAATAACGCCGAGGTACGAGCCGACACGGCAGAGGCCACGGCGGTTTAGCAGCGGAGACGCTCGGAGAGCCCCGACGAATCCACAGCGGAGGGGTGGATGGTTGAAGTCTTGAAGATGGCGAGAATGAAAATCCAACTCGACACACGCATTCAAAGCGCGAGGCCACTTCAAGGCCGCGAGGGATGAGGTGGCAAGGTGAATCGGAAGCGATACGGCTCGACCGCGGAAGCTCGGCTTCGGCCGTGGGTGCAAGGCGAATCACTCTGCGACGATTCCTGCGGGGGACGTTTGATAAGCCGTGACTACCGCGCCCCTCGGTGACTGAAGGCGAGGGTGTAAGGCGGCGACGGTTTGCTGGTACGGTGGCGTGAGGCCACTCCCGATGGAGGTGAGGTGGAGGCCTGGTTCAGAGGCGAACTCAGGGCAACAGTTGCTTGACACACAACCCCGGCCACGGCACAGGTCAACGGCTCAGCACGGCCGCGTTGCGGAGGCTTTGGTCGAGGAAACGCAAGGCATGATCTGGCAGTGCGGCTTGCAGCGACAGGTTACAACAACGGCGAGTCACCTCGTTGTAGTGGATGCGGACCAGCGGGCATGATCCGGGAGGGCGGCTTACAGCGACAAGTCACAACGACGGCGAGGCCGCATTGCGGTTCAAAGCAGAGGCAGCATGGTCACTCGGCCGCATTAGACGACCGATGAGAGCGGCACGATGTAGGAATAGCCACGGACGCAGGGCCGTGTGAATCGGAGCTTGCGGCGACGGAGTCCGGCGGTTTAACGTGCGGTAGGTCGCAGAAGCCTCGACAGTGGCCAGGGAGAGGTTGTGAAGTTACGGCTCGAAGGAAAAACGGGAGCTTGTTAATGAAGCGGCAGCCGTAGCTTCAGAGGAGACCGGGTTACGGTCGTTGATTCTGGGTTGGCCTGATTCAATTGCAGTATTGATTTGAATAATATAAAACACGAGACCGAGTCGTGATCGTATGGTCCCTGATTGCTTGCCCACTCACAGGTGTTTTGACATGGATTGGAGCGTTCGGTGGCTGCAGCAAGATTCTTGTATGTCTTAGTGACCCACAATAGCACATGCGAATATTGACCTCCTCCATGCTGTAGTAGCTTTTGGACAATCCACGTCCGGATCATGGTGGTCTTCTATTCAAGAAACGCACACTTAAAAATTCCTTTTTGACACTTCTGGTGTTCCAAGATACTGGTGACTCGCCTAAATAGAAGTTTGTCTCGGCTCTCATGGCGGCCACTGTAACCGATATCGATTCGTCTCCATATTCGACGGATCGCCGGGTCACGTTTATCACGCACGCGTAACACTAATTTTCTCTTGACCTCAAATCTCAAAGATTGCAAATTTAGACTAATGAATTTGAAGCTGACGCAGATCCTTCTAAACGGGAATTTTCCCCTCCGAAAAATTGTGAATTTCTCGATCCCTAGAAGAGATCCCTCCAAGAATTCCTCACCATCATGCGCAGGCTCCACGGTGGGCGCCAACTGTCATGGAATCGTCACGGCAAATATCCTAGTGTGAGGACTTAGTCGTGAGGCTAACGCATCTATGTGGTAGCTTGAGAGGGGTTGAGTGGAATCGAGAGACGCAACGCAGGACAAGGGTTTAGACAGCTTCGGGCCCCGGGAAACATCATCCGATAACAACCCTACGTGTTGTTTGAGGCTATCTCTCAATATGATCATGAGGAAGTCGCCGTAAACTGGCTCTCCCAGTTAACCCTAACCCTTTAAAATTGTCTCTTCTTACTTGTCCCTCTTTGGGGAGCCCTGCCCCTCCTTATATATGTTGAAGGGGCGGGTTACATGTAGAGTCCAATTCGGACTTAAGACTTAGCTATTATGACTTCTCTTCATGGGCTTCTTAACATCTTGGGCTTCATAACGTCTCGGGCTTCATAACTCCTAGCAACCCAGTTACCACTGCCTGCCGGGAGTTAACTGGTGCCAGTTTAAGATTGTCTGCCGGGAGTTAACTGGTGCCGGTTTAAGATTGTCTGCCGGGAGTTAACTTCTGCCGGTTTAAGATGGTCTGTTGGTTTAAGAATATCTGTTGAGTTATCATCTGACTTAACCCCTGTCTTAACTGTCAGCCTGTTTAACAACCTGCCGGTTTACCGTCTGACTTAACACCAACCGGTTTACCACCTGTCTTAACACCTGCTGGTTTACCACCTGCCTTAACACCTGCCGGTTTACCAAGTCCCAGCCGGGTTATAACTCCGGCCGGATCATACCGCGGGGTATATCCCCGACAGTATAACTTGAGGAAAACTCACTTTGAAGGAAAGGCTAACAGTGAACTTCCCCAAACATCTCCAGTGGAAAATATATCCGATGAAGACTGGAGGGGCCTCGTTAAACACTGGTCTGATCCGAAGTATCAGGTACATTATATATATGTAATCAGATCACATGTTGAAGTCCTATTTACGCATGTGCCACACAAATCTATCTTCTTGTAGGTGAACTGTTCAAAGAACAAGGCCAACCGTACCAAAGTGAAATTCCAACAGACGACATGATCTCGTAGCTATATTGCACACTGTGAGGCTCTTGTAATTAGGTGTTGTTTCACTCTTTTCGTTGTACCATATTATCAGATCTATATTGACTTGTTCCAAATGCAGAGGAAAGACCGCAAGGACCAAAAAGTACCTGAACCAAATGCTGTGGAAATCTTCAAGGACTGTCACACCAGCAAGAAGAAGGGCATGACTACACTAGTCAAAGCCGCTGTTGTAAGTCCTTAATCCTCATGCCTTTTAACTACTACTTACTCTGACTTGTGCCTTGAACTGCATGGTTTGCAACCAACGTCTATTACTCTTTTCAATTTTATACACAATTGTCTTAGAGTATCATTGCACCTTAGAAGGTTTAAAAGAGAGGAGTGATGTTCCTTTGATCTTGACCTATAATCTAGTTCCGTGCTGGACTTGCCCACACAACGTTATAATTGCCTGTTTTTCTGTTCTCAGTTGTTTTGTGATATGAATGATGTCATACTATGCTTACCGTATTATAAACTTCGTCCCTTTATCCTTAGCCCTCAATATAATGTGAAGAAATAGGCAATACATTAGCGATGGTACATGGTCATATGTTTGGAACCTGGTTTTATTGTGTACTTTTTAATAAAATACAACTAATATTTTACATGGGTTCACCAGAATAAGTTCTGTATATATACCAAAGATATTTTGTTTGGTTTCGCTACCTCCTTAATATCTTCTGTTCTGGTACTACTAAGGTAAACCTCAACTTTTCAGCGAGCTATGGAAAACATGGTGGAACCGCCACCTTCTGAAAGTGGCGAGGCAACTATAACCGCAATGTCAGCTCTTGCTGCAGTGGGTTAGTACTTGTCCACTAATAGTGCCAAAAGCACATTTGTCGGTGTCAAAACCGGCAGATCTCGGGTAGGGGGCCCCGAACTATGCGTCTAGGCCGGATGGTAACAGGAGGCAGGGGACACGAAGTTTTACCTAGGTTCGGGCCCTCTCGATGGAGGTAAAACCCTACGTCCTGCTTGATTAATATTGATGATATGGGTAGTACAAGAGTTGATCTACCACGAGATCAGAGAGGCTAAACCCTAGAAGCTAGCCTATGGTATGATTGTTGATGTGTATGTTGTCCTACGGACTAAAACCCTCCGGTTTATATAGACACCGGATAGGGTTAGGGTTACATAGAGTCGGTTACAATGGTAGGAGATCTGAACATCCGTATCGCCAAGCTCGCCTTCCACGCCAAGGAAAGTCCCTTCCGGACACGGGACGGAGTCTTCAATCTTGTATCTTCATAGTCCAGGAGTCCGGGTTGAAGGTATAGTTCGGTTATCCAAACACCCCCTAATCCAGGACTCCCTTAGTAGCCCCTGAACCAGGCTTCAATGACGACGAGTCCGGCGCGCAAATTGTCTTCGGCATTGCAAGGCGGGTTCCTCCTCCAAATACTTCATAGAAGATCTTGAACACAAAGATAGTGTCCGGCTCTGCAAAATAAGTTTCCACATATTGCCATAGAGAGAATAATAATATTAACACAAATCTAATCTGCTGACGTATTCCGTGGTGCGACACGCCACGGCCAAGCCTTTATCCAAATCGTTTCATTATCCCACCTCAGCGTGTTATGTGAGGCGGTTTCCTTAGCACGTCTTGTCAAAGCAGAGATCGTGTCCCCTCATTACGGGATTCTCATCAATATGGGCGTGGGTAACCCAACCGCTTCTAGGACTCCTAGATCATAGGCAAGTCCAAACGGACAAGGGGAGGACGCTTGATATCCACCCTCTTTATAAAGGGGCAAAGCTTTTACTTTTCCCTCCTGTGCTCAATCGAATCCTTCCCCCGCCCCAAGCTCAAACGCCCAAAGCTTAGGTCAGGTGCTCCGAACCTTTAGTCATGTCCGGATCCAGCCTTCAAGGCCGATGGATGCCCTCCTCCATCACAGAAGAAGACATCAAAAAGTTGAGGGAGGCCAGGTATCTAACCGCCGAAATATCGCATCGGCTGCCTCCCCGGGGGCAGGCCGTCCCCTCTCCCAAACCCAACGAGAGCGTTGTGTTCGTCCCCCACTTCCTCCGGGGTCTAGGTTTTGCACCGGATCCTTTCGTCAGGGGCTTGATGTTTTATTACGGGCTAGATTTCCATGATCTAGCTCCGGACTCCTTCCTGCATATCATGACTTTTGTTGTCGTATGCGAGGCCTTCCTCCGGGTTACCCCCCACTTTGGCTTATGGCTCAAGACCTTTGAAGTAAAGCCGACGGTGATCGAAGGGCAACATACAGAGTGTGGAGGCGCCTCAATACGCAAGATGACGGGAGCTCCGTGGCCCAAAGGTTCCATCCCAGAGGTGTCTGCATTGTGGCAACAGGAGTGGTTCTACATCACGACTCCTAGAAGTGCCAAGTGGGCGGCCGCCCCCGTTTTTCGCTCGGGCCCTCCACCACGACTGATGTCATGGATCAGCAGAGGACTGAGCTGGGGTCCAGCCAAGGACGTGCCTTTACTGCAAAGCCGCATTCAAGATCTCTTCAACGGAGATCTCAGTTTGGTCGCGGTAATACAAGTTATGCTCGTTCGTCAAGTCCAGCCTTGCAAACATCGGCCCTTCGCTTGTGGGAGTTCAATCCCGAGGGTCCGCGTGCCATTCAAAATTTTCTCGGCCTGACGCATGAGGATATGTATAAGTCATTCTTCGGACATCAAGTAGATTGTCCGGAAATCATCGAGGACGTGGGCCTGAGCAGTAATCGCGCCGCCGAACAGGTAAAGAATCTTCCGGCCAAACATATTATCTTTCCTTCATTACGAAGTTATTGAGAGTTTGCTTTTTCGACCAGGACTGGCTAACAAAGGCGAAGTTGATTCTGTGTTCGGCCCCCCTCCCTGAGGGTTTGGAGAATCCAGTATTGGAAAAGATGCTCCAGACCGCACCTTGCCCGGATCCCTTGAAGGAAGATACTGTGGAGGGTAATGCAGGCGGACGCGAGCCCCCAACGCTGCCTATTCTAACTGAGGGAGCGAGCGTCTCCACGAAGGAAGACGACCGGAAAAGGAAAAGGACTGCGCCCGGGAATTCGGAAGCCGATGCTTCCAAACGGGAGAAGAAATCTTCTACCGGGGGCCCTACCTTGGGGGCGGTGCTGCCGCACAAAGTCCGTGGGGGGATCAATTCTCCTGGGAGTCGTAAGTGACCCGAAAACTTTAATAGTACAGATATGCCATCTTTTTCTTCTGAGAAAATAACCACCGCATATATTTATGCAGTTCGGGCCTTAGCCCCTCTCAAATGAGCTCGTCTTCGGGGGATCTTCTTCCAGAGATGATGGAGAGCGAGACGCCTCCTTCGGACTCCTCCGCTCCGGAAGCGGGCGACCCTGAAGTGTCGTCGCGGAGGGCCTCTCCGTGTGCGGAGAGGCCAGAAGGTGATCCAATTGATCCCCGAGGCTCCCAGTGTCCGGCTCCCGAAGAGGGTAGACAAAAGAGTCCGGCGCCGTCTAGTGTGCGATCGGACGTTCTGAGGGAGTTGGTGGGGCGAGCGGCCATCTCAGATGATCACCGTGTGTTGATGAATATGGTGATGGAGAGGATATCGTCCGCCGAAAGTGGATTGCATGAAGCTTTTATGAGTCTACTGACAGGCTTTGAGGTACGTGAAAAGGAATGTGTAATAGTCCTGCACATGCTAGGTGTGCCGTGTGTAGATAGTAGCCCCTGAGACTCTGGTTGTCGTCGGAAACGATGACGAATGGAGGATCATATTCCCAGGTAATAACCATACTGCCTTTATGTGCAGGAGATGGAAGCTCCGATGGCCAGCCGGACTAGCCAGTTTGCCCGTTTAGAACGGCGGTTGGATGCGGCAGATGCCGACATCGAGCTTGTTAACAGAAGGCTTGACGAGGCGCAGGGTAAGTATCCTTGTCTGGTAAACGCCAAATAGGAAGAGTATGATGCCAGTGTTTTTAACATGTTATGACTACAGATGGAGCTGCCACTGTTGAAGCCTTGCGGGCGGAACTTGCCCGAGCGAAGGAACAAGCAAGATTGGGTAATGCGGCTGCTTTGAAGGCGGCCGAAGAGTTGCGAGCCGAGAAGGCCGCACATGGCGAGAGCCGGAAGAAGATGGACAATATGGTCGTAGAATTAAAAGCCGCCGTAGACCGTTGCCTGGCTCTTGAAAAGGAAAACCAGGCGAAGGCATCAGACCTTGAGAAGGCTGTTGTAACGGGAAAAGACCTCCGCTCTGCTATGAGGGCAAAGAAGGAGGAGCTGCGGGAAGCTAGGGATATTGTAGCCGGGAAGTCCTTTATGCTACAGAGGAAGTACGGAGATCCACGGTATGCCCCTCTGGATCGGCTATGGAGTTCGGAGGATGCGTATATGGATTTGGCGGCGAGCGCTGCCGATGCGGCCAAGTACTTCCAGAGTCAGACGGACCGTGAAGTGGACCAGCTGTTTTGGAAGCAATTCCTTTCTTCCGAGCCTCCGCTTTCATTGACGGACCAATTAGCCGAATGGGCCGAACTAAATAGGTTGTCCGGACTCTCCATGAGGTCTGTTGTGGATCAACTATGGCCCGGAAGGTCAATACCGAGCAGCTATTTCAGCTTGGTGTAGCAGGTCCTTGATGTGGTGCTACGCATAAATGCGATGAAGAGGTCGGCATGCATAGAAGGCGCACGGATGGCCTTTGCCCATGCTAAATCATACTGGGCAGAGATGGATGCTACCACTGTTGCAGCGCAGGATTCGGCCATAGGTCGAAGGGCTGCTGAGCACTACTTTGAGGAAGTTCTTGAGGGTGCTCGTTTGATAGAGACCCAGTGCTAAAAAAATATTATGTTTGATTGACATGTAATCTCATTGTAAGCGAAATGCTTTTTAAATTTTTATGAGGCTACTTTTATACTTTTGCCTGAAAGTAATGTGATGCCTCCTGGGCGGCCGTTTATGTATACATCTGTATAACCTGAAAGATTGAAGTCGTCGGCTTCATACCCCACGCATATAATGCGGAGGTGTTCGCAGAAACACACATTCACACTTAACCCAACGTCTTGGTCCTATTAAGGAGGTGATAGCGGAGCGAGCAAGGCAACCGGACTATAATGCTTTAACACTTTCACTTAGCCATAGGAGTTTGACAGTGGGGCTACTAGATAGCCCCTGGTGGCTCCGCACTCTCCCGATCCCGGGGTGCGTATATGCCTGGCTGGAAAGCGGCCCTTCATTAAGGCGAAGGAATTCTAACATTCCCATGGGTCATCGAGTGGCTGACCAGTCTCACGCTAGATCATGACAGTCAGTTTTCGGCTTTCTCTACTGAGGCGCTCGTCTGGATGAACCAGGGCACAATCGCAGTAGTTCTCCTGGTGCTACCTTAGCCGGTAAAGCGGAACGTAAGGCACCAAAACACAGGAGCCGGGCAAACCCAACATTTGACCAAAGACAATGATTCAGAGATGATGCATATAGGGCCAAACTCGCGACGCCGAACACTCCCTAAGGTATTCGGTCTTTGTGGTATAAACCAGGCCTGAAGAATGGCCTTTGTAAGAAGCCCCTTGTGTCCAGGTACGTGCATTGTTCTGGCGTGGCCACATGCTAAGACGTCAGCATCCTTCTCAACGGTGGATATGTATCAACAAGAGACAGTAAAAAAGGTTTACGCATGGTCTTAATCTAAAAAGAATCCTTGGGTTGGGTCCCTGCTGCACGTCTGTGCATGTGTCTCCGTTGTGCCGTATCCTGGACGGGTGTAGCACGATGATCATCTGTAAAAGAGAGGAATTTAGGTAAAAAGGTTGTCGTGCAAAAGGATAGCTTTCTAAAGAAACCATGTATAATTCAAGATAAGAAGAAATCGCCACTCGTCTGCGTGCGTTGAGCCCCTTGTACTTTTGAAAGATAGGGGTGTGACCGTTTATTTGATATGAGCAGCGGCGCCGGATTTGGTTAGTTGTGTCTGAGGTCTTGACGACCTATTGGATGCTTTTGCTGGTCCGGGCGCCTTTAGTGTGCGGCTGCCAAGGAAGCCTCACTCTCTTCGGCACGCAGAGATCGCTTGATACTTCCGTGCACTGAAATGATGCCACGTGGACCGGGCATCTTGAGTGTTAGGGAGGCGTAGTGTGGTATTTCATTAAAGCGAGCAAAAGCTTCGCGTCCGAGTAGTGCTTGATAGCCACTTTTAAACGAAGCGATGTGAAAAGTTAAATGCTCGCGACGGAAGTTGTCGGGGGAGCCGAATATAACTTGTAGTAGGAGGGAGCCCGTACAACGAGCCGATGGGCCTGGCGTTACTCCTTTAAAGGTAGTATTGCTATGGCGAATTTGTGTTGGGTCTAACCCCATCCCGCGGATTGTATCTTGATATATTAGGTTTAGGCTACTGCCGCCATCCATTAGGACTCGTGTGAAGTGGTATCCGCCAATTACTGGGCCTAATACCAGTGCAGCCCATCCTGCGTGCCGGATACTTGATGTGTAATCACGATGGTCGAAGGTGATCGGTTGAGACGACCAGTGGCGGGACTTCGCGGTGATGGGCACTTGGGTATATTTTTCAGGGAGTGCCGCATTGTTTTTTCTCTTGATCACGTGTAACACGTTTACTGTTTTGACGTCGGGTGGAAATTTCTTTTGTTCCCCCTTGTCTTGATTGGGAGGCTCGTCCTCGTCTTCACTTGGTGTATCTTCCCCTTTGTGTATGACGTTAAGCTTGCCGGACTGCTTGAAGACCCAACATTCTCTGTGGGTATGATTAGCAGGTTTGCTAGGGGTACTATGGATCTGACATACTTGGTCCAGAATTTTGTTGAGGCTGGACAGTTCATCTCTGGTGCCTTTGGAGGGCGGCTTTTGGTTTGGCCGAGGGACTTTGAATCCGGCATTTACTGTCGTGCCCTTCGTGTTGTCTTCTTTATTCCGGCGTTTGTTATTACTGTTGCACCGTGATTTCCCGTTTCCATCTCTAACTTCAGATGTACTGGGGTCGCTGGTGCTGCATCTGGCTAGCCAGCTGTCCTCACCCGCGCAGAAGCGGGTCATGATGTTTGTTAATGCGGCCATCATTCTCGGCTTATTTTGGCCGAGGTGTCTGGCGAGCCATTCGTCACGGATGCTGTGCTTGAAAGCCGCTAAGGCTTCGGCGTCCGGACAATCGACAATCTGGTTCTTTTTAGTAAGAAACCTATTCCAAAGCTTTCGGGCTGACTCTCCGGGATGTTGAGTTATGTGACTCAGGTCGTCCGCATCCGGAGGTCGGACATAAGTCCCTTGAAAGTTTGCCCGAAAGGCGTCTTCGAGCTCTTCCCAACTTCCAATGGAGCTTTCGGGGAGGCCTTTGAGCCAGTGACGAGCTGGCCCTTTGAGTTTGAGAGGTAAGTACTTGATGGCATGGAGATCATCCCCTCGAGCCATATGTATATGAAGGATATAGTCCTCAATCCAGACCCCAGGGTCTGTTGTTCCGTCGTATGCCTCTATGTTTACGGGCTTGAATCCCTCTGGGAATTCGTGGTCCAGCACCTCATCGGTGAAACATAGGGGGTGTGCGGCACCCCTGTAGCTGGGTGTGCCGCGTTGTTCGGATGCTTGTTGTGTTGCATTGTATGCTGGGGCGCGCTTGCGTGGTCCATAGATGGATCTTGTTGCACCGTCCTTTGGGTGCGAGCCCTCGCATGGGTCGCGTGTTGTATTGTGAGCGGCGTTGAATGCCGTTCTTTGGTGGTAGAGGGGTCGTCTATCCAACCAGGTGGCTGCTTTGATATTTGGTTGTGGGGGGTCTGAGGCCTCCTCATCGAATTCGGGTAGCAGCTTCCGCTTTGGGTAGCTCTTGGAGGGGCGATTGTCGCCGTACCTTGCTGCAGTGTTGAGTATTTTGCTCCATTTGAACTGGAGCGTGTTTTGCAAGGCCTTGAGCCTCCGCTTCTGCTTTTTGAGGCTCCTTGCGGTGGCGACGAGCCTTTTACGGGCATTCTGCTGCTCCGAGTGCCTGTCCGGCGTTGTGTCGTCCGGACCATTATCATTGATAGGGATTGTTTGTTTGGTTTGATTATCCGGATTGCCGTTGTCTGGCAGCGGTTCGCCCTGCTCCAGCGCTGGATTAGTGTGATCGCTATTTCTGTCGAGGCGGGATTTGGGGCGGCGCTTGCGTCGCCGCTTTGTCTGCTTTTTGAGGGAACAATCCTTTGATGCGTCCTTCCATTCCTCGCCGTCATCTTTGGGTGCGTCCACCATGTAGTCATATGCTGAGGTGGCGTTCCAGGGCTCGCTAGGCGCTGATTCTTCATCGTCTCCTTCATCGGCGTCCATACCGTCAATGTCGTCGGAGTTGAAGTCGAGCATGTCGGTTAAATCGTCGACAGTGGCTACCAAGTGGGTGGTGGGTGGGTTTTAAATTTCTTCATCGTTCGAATCCCAACCTTGCTGACCGTAGTCCGGCCAGGGTTCTCCTGATAAAGAGAGAGATTTTAGTGACTTTAGGATATCGCCGAAAGGCGAGTGCTGAAAGACGTCCGCGGCCGTGAACTCCATGATCGGCGCCCAATCGGATTCGCTCGGTAGGGGCGCGGAGAGTTCGGAGTCCGGAGAAGAATCCGGCTCCATGGAGTCACGAGCCTTGCAGAGTATGGGGCTGGTGTTCGGCCCAACCGCCGTTGGGATTGCAGCCCCCGAGGCGGCGTCCAACCGCCCGTCCTCGATCGATGCAGCCGGCTCCGAACTAGAGGTCGGAGCCGATGCGGGTGTGGCCTCCAGGGCACTGTTCGGCGGCAGAGCTAGATCATGCTCGTCGTGACAGTGCGGCGCGCTCGGCAGTGGTTCAAATCCGTCGAAGATCAAGTCCCCGCGGATGTCGGCCGTGTAGTTTAAACTTCTGAATCTGACCTGACGGCCAGGGGCGTAGCTTTTGATCTGCTCTAGATGGCCAAGTGAATCGGCCCGCAGCGCGAAGCCGCCAAAGACGAAGATCTGTCCGGGGAGGAAGGTCTCACCCTGGACTGCATCGCCATTGATGATCGCAGGAGCCATCGAGCCTGACGGCGCCAGCACAGAGGAACTCTCAATGAAAGCACCAATGTCGGTGTCAAAATCGGCGGATCTCGGGTAGGGGGCCCCGAACTGTGCGTCTAGGCCGGATGGTAACAGGAGGCAGGGGACACGAAGTTTTACCCAGGTTCGGGCCCTCTCGATGGAGGTAAACCCTACGTCCTGCTTGATTAATATTGATGATATGGGTAGTACAAGAGTTGATCTACCACGAGATCAGAGAGGCTAAACCCTAGAAGCTAGCCTATGGTATGGTTGTTGATGTGTATGTTCTCCTACGGACTAAAACCCTCCGGTTTATGTAGACACCGGACAGGGTTAGGGTTACATAGAGTCGGTTACAATGGTAGGAGATCTGAACATCCGTATCGCCAAGCTTGCCTTCCACGCCAAGGAAAGTCCCTTCCGGACACGGGACGGAGTCTTCAATCTTGTATCTTCATAGTCCAGGAGTCTGGGTTGAAGGTATAGTTCGGCTATCCAAACACCCCCTAATCCAGGACTCCCTCAACATTCCTACATAATATTGGGTTGGTTGTTAAGGAAAACTCGTCCAAACTGCCTCGTGATCAAGATATGCAAGCTCAAAACAATGTTGAATCTGCGCTCTAGACACAAGTCCATTCCCTAACAGAGACCCTTTGTGAAACAAGGAGAGACATTGTTTGATGTTGTCAAGATATGCATGGTTTTGAAACCAGACTATCAAACATTTGCTATGTTGTTCAGGAGCCTAGGAGAACTAAAGGCGAAGGTTATGGTGCTCCATCGGATAATACAACATGAAAACATAACAGTCACGTTAAATGAACTGAGCTTCTGAACTTCTGGTGGTGCATTTATCTGCTAGACTGTTAACTTTTATGCCAACCTTCCTTTTGTTTTATAGTTGTAATTTGATTTGGTGCGATACAAAATTTATTCTTAACGTGCAGCCACCGGCTGAAGAAAACAGCAAGCCATTTTTCTAAAGTGTAGGGTGTTCCCTATATTTGCACTGGTGGTGAACTTTGATGCCCACCGGCTGTAGTTAACATGGGCCTCCTACGGGCCGTAGAAACAATGGGCCTTCTAAGTGCCGTAGAAACAATGGGCCTTCTACGTGGCATAGAAACAATGGGCCTTATACGGGCCGTAGACACAATGGGCCTTCTATGGGTCGTATCATCAATGGGCCTTCTACGGGCCGTATGATTGGTTGGCCAAACATGGGCCAATAATAGACCACATTATGGCCGTAAATGGGCTAGAGTTGAAATCGTCTGTTCATGGGCCGACCATAACGGGCTGTCGTTAATCGGCCGTCTTTGATGATGCTATGAAAACGGCCCAACGTATTAACGGGCCACAAACGGGCCGACTGTAACCACGGGCTGAATTTGGCCCACAAGCAGAAAATGACAGTAACGGGCCGTAAGTAAACAAATGCTGGAAATGATCCCAAGAATAAATGGGCCCTGACAAGGCCGAAAGATAACATGGGCTGGAAATGGCCCAATGGAATAATGGGCCGTTAATGGGTATAAAGTGATACACTGTTCATTACGGGCCAGTTTCACCCTGTGCCGTTAATGGGTATAAAGTGATACACTGTTCATTACGAGCCATTTTTACCACGGGCCGTTAATGGGCCGGGAGTAATAAGGGCCTCATATGGGCCGAAAGACGCCATGGGCCATAGATGGGCCAGAAGTTAAAATGGACTGGAATTATATTGGATGGCCCAGATGACGCTACTTGGCCTAATTCGGATAGGCCGTAAACGGGCCCTAGGTTAGCGGCTGTAAATGGGCTATATGTGAACGGGCCGTTAACAGGCTTGTCGTGGGCCGGCCCGCCACCTTTTGACCAAGTCTAACGGGCCGGCCTTTTTACAGGAATGGGCCTCTATTGGGCCATGCCACGTGTCGACGTATCATAGGCGCTTTCGGTCCAATGAGTGGAAGACATGTGTCCCAACGGTGAGCGGACACGTGTTTCCTCCAGCCAATGATGATTTCACACATGGAAAATCCCTATTGGTCGGTGCTGTTAACGGGTTAGATCCAAAACTGGAATCCATAGCTTAATGGCGTTCCGTTATGGTGGATGTCACGTGTCGGTCACCCTTGACGAAAGCACTTCTGTGATGTGCGATTTATCGTCATGGAAGTGGACACCTTCCATGATGATAATTTTGGTAATGTCATGGAACACTTCTACGACAGCACATGCATGACTATCTTGATCCTATCATAAAATTGTCATGTATGTACATGCATGACAGAAAACGTGACCTACTGTGACAAACACGTATCATCACGGAAGTGTATTTTTTTATAGTGCTCCTATGGTCGCGCCAGGACTACGTGAGGGAGGAGATGGAGCGCCAGCATCGTGCCCTAGAAGAAATCATCATGCGATGCCGCGACTGCAACAAGGGTGTCATTGTAGTGCTCTCCAACAGCGATGACAAGGTCGCTGCACCGAGCCAGCTGGTCCGCAGCGGCGATCCATGGCAGGGCTGCAGCAAGGACGCTCCGAAGGACGGGCCGCCTAGTGACGGCGGCAATGACTACACCGCCTTCTACAAACTCCTCAACATGAACAACTAGAGTAGTTTTTTTGTTTTAATCTATGTAAATTCGCCTAAAATATCAATGAAATCGCATAAATTTCATCTAAATCTATGATACGTATCCGTCGTATCTACTTGTCCAAACACTTTTGCCCTTGTTTTGGACTCTAACTTGCATGATTTGAATGGAACTAACCCGGACTGACGCTGTTTTCAGCAGAATTACCATGGTGTTATTTATGTGCAGAAACAAAAGTTCTCGGAATGACCTGAAACTTCACGGAACTTCTTTTCGGAAATAATAAAAAATCCTTGCAAAAGACGAAGACCAGGGGGCCCATACCCTAGCCACAAGGGTAGGGGCGCGCCCCCTAGCTCGTGGCCCCCTGGAGCTCCTCCGACCTCAACTCCAACTCTATATATTTGGTTTCGGAGAGAAAAAATCAGGGGAAAAAGATTCATCGCATTTTACGATACGGAGCCGCCGCCAAGCCCTAAAACCTCTCGGGAGGGCTAATCTGGAGTCCGTTCGGGGCTCCGGAGAGGGGAATCCGTCACCATCGTCATCATCAACCATCCTCCATCACCAATTTCATGATGCTCACCGCCGTGCGTGAGTAATTCCATCGTAGGCTTGCTGGACGGTGATGGGTTGGATGATATTTATCATGTAATCGAGTTAGTTTTGTTAGGGTTTGATCCCTAGTATCCACTATGTTCTGAGATTGATGTTGCTATGACTTTGCTATGCTTAATGCTTGTCACTAGGGCCCGAGTGCCATGATTTCAGATCTGAACCTATTATGTTTTCATCAATATATGAGAGTTCTTGATCCTATCTTGCAAGTCTATAGTCACCTATTATGTGTTTTGATCCGTTAACCCCGAAGTGACAATAATCGGGATACTTACCGGTGATGACTGTAGTTTGAGGAGTTCATGTATTCACTGTGTGTTAATGCTTTGGTCCGGTACTCTATTAAAAGGAGGCCTTAATATCCCTTTGTTTCCGCTAGGACCCCACTGCCACGGGAGGGTAGGACAAAATATGTCATGCAAGTTCTTTTCCATAAGCACGTATGACTATATTCGGAATACATGCCTACATTACATTGATGAATTGGAGCTAGTTCTGTGTCACCCTAGGTTATGACTGTTACATGATGAACCGCATCCAGCATAATTATCTATCACCGATCCATTGCCTACGAGCTTTCCATTATATTGTTCTTTGCTTATTTACTTTTCCGTTGCTATTGCTATCATCACTACAAAATACCAAAAACACTACTTTTGTTACCGTTACCTTTTGCTACCATTACTACTACTATCATATTACTTTGCTACTAAACACTTTGCTGCAGATATTAAGTTTCCAGGTGTGGTTGAATTGACAACTCAGCTGCTAATACTTGAGAATATTATTTGGCTCCCCTTGCGTCAAATCAATAAATTTGGGTTGAATACTCTACCCTCGAAATTTTTTGCGATCCCCTATACTTGTGGGTTATCAATATACCAAATTTCGTCAACTTTGGGTTCTTAATTTTTTTTGGCCGATGTCGTTGTGGTCGCGGCTGGGAATCGACCCCCCCCCCCAACGCTGGAATTTTCGCCGGCCACGCCCCAAGAGGCCCTATTTTTGCCCAAAACACACCCTTGGGGGCGAACGGCTGGAGATGCACTTAGCTATAGATGCAGTTGGATAATGATCTATAGATAGAGGGAGGTGATGCTCATATGTTGATTATGCCATGGATATTCACACCATGTTATCTTTCAGAGAGAAACAACTAGTGAACCTATGGATCCCGGCCCATCTTCTTCTCATAATATTTCTATCGCAAATGATGCTTTCTTTTAATTTCTTGCTGCAATCAAATCTTCTATACAGTTGTGCTTCTAATCCCTTGTAACTAGCAATGCTAGTGAGACTGACAATCTCACTAATTTTATTTGGGGCCAAGGTAGTATTGTATCTATGTGCGCATGTGTTGATCATTAGAGTGAAGGAAATATGCCCTAGAGGCAATAATAAAGTTGTTATTTATATTTCCTTATATCATGATAAATGTTTATTATTCATGCTAGAATTCTATTAACCGGAAACTTAGAACATGTGTGAATACATAGACAAACTGAGTGTCACTAGTATGCCTCTACTTGACTACCTCGTTAATCAAAGATGGTTAAGTTTCCTAACCATAGACATGAGTTGTCATTTGATTAAATGGGATCACATCATTAGAGAATGATGTGATTGACTTGACCCATCTGTTAGCTTAGCACGATGATCGTTTAGTTTGTTGCTATTGTTTCTTCATAACTTATACATGTTCCTATGACTATGAGATTATGCAACTCCCGAATACCGGAGGAACACTTAGTGTGCTATCAAACGTCACAACGTAACTGGGTGACTATAAAGATGCTCTACAGGTGTCTTCAATGGTGTTTGTTGAGTTGGCATAGATCGACATTAGGATTTGTCACTCCGTGTATCGGAGAGGTATCTCTGGGCCCTGTCGGTAATGCACAGCGCTATAAGCCTTGCAAGCAATGTGACTAATGAGTTAGTTACAGGATATTTCATTACGGAACGAGTAAAGGGACTTGCTGGTAATGAGATGTGATCACGGACATGACGAGGAGTCTCGAAATGGTTGAGATATAAAGATCGATATATTGGAAGGCTATGTTTGGACATCAGAATGGTTTCGGATGAGTTCGGGCATTTACCGGAGTACCGGTGGGTTACCAGAACCCCCAGAGGAGGCAATGGGCCTTATTGGGCCTTAGTGGGAGAGAGGAGGAGGCGGCCAAGGTGGGGGCACCCCCCCAAGCCCAATCTGAATTGGGAGGGGGGCCGGCCCCCCTTTCCTTCTCTCCCTCTCCCTTTTCCTTCTTCTCCTACTCCAACTAGGGAAAGGGGGAAACCTACTCCTACTGGGAGTAGGACTCCCCCCTTGGGTGCGCCATGAGAGGGACGGCCCTCCCCTCCTCCACTCCTTTATATACAAGGGAGGGGCACCCCATAGACACACAAGTTGATTGTTTAGCCGTGTGCGGTGCCCCCTCCACAGATTTCCACCTCGGTCATATCGTTGTAGTGCTTAGGCGAAGCCCTGCGTCGGTAACTTCATCATCACCATCATCACACCGTCCTGCTGATGAAACTCTCCCTCGGCCTCAACTGGATCAAGAGTATGAGGGACGTCACCGAGCTGAACATGTGCAGATCGCGGAGGTGCTGTAGCTTTGATACTAGGATCGGTTGGATCGTGAAGACGTACGACTACATCAACCACGTTGTCATAACGCTTCCTCTTTCGGTCTACGAGGGTACATAGACATACTCTCCCCCTCTCGTTGCTATGCATCTCCTAGATAGATCTTGCGTGATCGTAGGAATTTTTTTGAAATACTGCGTTCCCCGACATAGATGTGTACTCAAACTCGTGTTGATTCGATAAACCTTGAGGTCACTTGAGGAACATTGTTTCTTGCTACAAACCATTACACTTGGAGGCCCAATACCTTCCTAGTTGAGAGGAAGCACCCTCCTAGCGCACTATATATAAGTTGAGAGGAGGGCGTCGGGTTGAGGGTTGAACTCTATTGTAACATTACATGCAAATGGAAAAATGCCACACACGAGTTGGGTATTACCTCCTCCGATGAGGGCCCGAATATGTATAAATCCTTGTGCATACTCTCATTTATACCTTTGGGTAGACACAACGCTCCTCCATACACACCCTATACTATTGTCAGGCAAATAACCGCTACAGGACTACTCAAATATCGCAAATAAAAGACACAAAATGGTCGTTGTAAAGATCAAGCCTTGAAGAAGAATGATTGTAAGTCTTACAATGACACTCGCACTACTAGGGAAAAGCCTAGCAGTAGCGCGGGCACCTGCACTACTAGTAAGGTGCTACAGCTAACTTGTAGGACTAGCGATGTTTGTCCCTCGCTACTGCTATACATACTTAGCAGTAGCGTTGTACAGACCAACACTGCTGCTAATTAGCTGTAGCGCTTGTTTACGGCGTTGCTGCTTCCTGCTAAAGAGCACTACTACTATATTCTCACATATTTTTTTGCTATGTATTTGTGATGTTTTTGTACAGGTTTTATACAGTATTATAATCATATTATAAACATGCAATATACTCATGATATCATATACATAATAGTCTCATCATATCATCCAACACAAATCATGTCATCACATCATAATCACAATATAACGATACAAGTTAACTGACATGTCTTATCATACATAATGTAGTACTTCTTGAGGTGCCGGTTCGGATCCCTCTCTCGCACTAGCATGAAGCTAAACTAACTATTTTTCGCTTCGGCTCTGCTATCGAACACTCTCTGGTTGTCGCTCGGAAACTGGTCCACCTGGGCCTGACACTCAGGCCACTCGTCATATACTCCTGAAACCTTCTCTACATACACGGCGTAGCACTTCTTCGCCATCGATCATCTATGTACCTACATCGTCACATGATTCAATAATATGCAACATAATATATAGTTGAGCAACAGAAAGAGATAGATCTAGCAAAAATACAAGCAACATATCATAAACATGAATGGCAAAGTTCATCATACCCAAACTGCCCTAACTAGAGCGATCTACGCTAGTTGAGGAGGATGGTTTAATTACATCACAAAGTTTCATTGTGCATACATTTAAAGTTTCTTCATAGAGAAAGTAGTGACTAAACAAACACATTGTCATTGTCAATCACTCCAACATGTCATGCCAACCATCCAAATCAGGGAGGAAATCCCTGAGTGAAGTGAAAGGCTTCAGGTCGAGGAACGTGGATCTTTTACAAATGTGACTAAACATGCAGTCGAATTGATCAGAAGCTAAAATTAGTGGTAAATTAATAATTACTAGCAGTCTCATAAACTCCTTCGTGACCGCGTTTGTATTGAAAACCTTGTTGACTGGGTCCCAATGGTATCGGGCCCTGATGACGTCACGCTCCTGGGAGACGGTGAACTCTGCCAAGGGGTCTGGGATCCCCAGACTTCCGTGTTCCGCGTCCTCCTTGGCCCATATGGGCCTCTTCCCCGCGTAACCACGGCTTCCGAGGTGATGGCGCCCCATGTTCCTCTCTTGAAGCCCCTTCATGTACTACGACTTTTCTGTGGCAGCTTCGGCAATGCAAGCCTTCTTGAATATGTTGAACTGCTCTTCCGTAATTATTGAATTATCGTTTACAACCTCGGAGTAGGATTCCTCTTTGATGATGATCCGATGTTTCACCCTTACTTTCTAGGCAGACAACTCGCCACTAAACTTGCCCATGGCGCGTCTATTTATCTTCTTCATTGCTGGTTCTTGCCACGGTCAAGTATATTTGATTTCATTCCGGCCCGGGAACAAGAATCCATGGGCAACTTCATTAGGAGGGAGTGTTCCATATTTGGTATCTTCTTTAATTTCTCATCATTGATGGTGGCGGTTCCCCGTAGGATGTAGCCTATCTGATTGTCGTAGCACATGTGCGCTTCCGCATACTCCTTTGGATCGAGATTGCTGGGGTCCACCTCTGTGACCACCAGTCTAGTAGTGTTGAGCTGGTTTGGGCATCGTATCCTCTTCGGTTTCGGTTCTATACCGGCTAATTCGCCAGTCTCAGTGCTGGTCTCAGCATCGGTGTCAGTCTCAGCGATGGTCTTGATGTCGGTCTCAGTTTCGGATGTGACAGGTAGGCACTGCAACAAATGTTTCTCCTCGAGATAGTTCAATCCGGTGTTTGCCGCCTCGTAGACGTTGCAATCACCAAAACCTTGTCCTTCATCATTGCTAGCCATGTTTCCTACGATTAAATCGTCAATTAATTCTAGACCTAATAAAATGAATAATGACATAAAAAGGCCTATGTTTTTATAGGAATGTTGATTCATTCCTGTTGTGGCAATTCCTGGGCACTCGATATGTCCTAGTTTGTAGCACAGGTCATGCCAAAATTCACGAAAAATTTCAGCATGACCTTTGCTACAAAGTGGACAAATCGAGCGCCTAAAATTTGCCGAAACGGAAATGAATCAACATTCCGGCAAAACATAGGCTGCTCAGAATTATTCCCTACAAACAACAAAAGGCCACTTGGTATCGAACCACTTCAATGTTGCATATAACAGGACCACTTAAGATCCTATACATGAGCAACTAACAAAAAATATGTCCTGATAAAAATTATGAACCCTAGAACTCATTTTCTGTCATATATTCCAAATTATGAACCCTAGAACTCAATTCAAATTATTTCCTAAATTTTAATCATAATAAAAATCAGTAAAAATTAAGAACCTACTAGACTTGCAACACTAATAGAAATTTATTTTTTTATAATGAATTTTTCTCTAAACTAAACCTACTGCCCTAATTAACATCTAATTCAAGAACTAAGTGTAGAAGAAAATCCAGTTAACTACTAATAGAACAAAATTCAGTTAACTTTAGTGCTCTATAATGATGAAATGAAAATAATTCAGTTAACTACTAATTTCATTCATTTAGGTCATTCATTTAACTTCACCTAATTAACCTACTGTACCACTACTACTAGCAGCACTACTAACCTAATTAACCTAGTAAAACCCTACCGCCCTAACTAAAAAACATCTAATTACCATCTACTAGTACCACTACTGCCTTAACCTAATTAACATCTACTAGTACCACTATATATACTACTAGCAGCACTGCTGCAACATTTTCTTTATTTTGTTCTTTAAAAAAACATCTATGAAAATAAAAAACCATAATTAAACCCTATTTCCCTAACTAAATTTTTGCTCTAACCTAGCCAACCTAGTTTACCTAGCTGTTAACCTAATGAACCAAATTAACCTAGCTAGTTAACTTAGTTAGTTAACCTACTTAACCTAGCTAATTCCTAGGGTTCATAACTAAATTCACCTAAGTAAATTAACCTAGAGAAGAGGGGTGGGGGCTTACAGAGAGGGTGCTCGGGGGAATGGTGTCGGGGAGGTGCTCGGGGGAGACGGTGGCGGGGAGGGCGTCGAGGGTGGCCCGGTGGCGTCTACGGCGGCTCTAGTGACGGCAAGATAGGCAGGGGTGTCGAGGGAGGTAGGGGCGGCTAGGAGTGGACGAGGGTGGCTCCGGGGGCGTCGAGGGCACGCAGCTCTGGTGGCAGCGATGGAGCGCGGCTCCAGTGGCGGCTCTGGTGACGATGATGGAGAAAGGGCGGCGAGGGAGAGGTAGGAGACGCGAGAAGAATGGGCAATTGGGGGGAGGAGGGACACCATAGCGCTGCTTGGGGGAACACGCTACTGCTATAGATAAGTTAGCTATAGCGCGTGTTGGGAAAACGCGCTATAGCTGAAGTAGCTATAGCGCTTTCGTCAAAAGGCGCTACTGCTATTGCTTTTATTTTTTATTTTTCTTTAATTTCTATTTTTCTGTTTTCTTTCCTTTTTATTTTTTTCCTTTTCTTAGTTGCAGCACCGTCGCCTTAAAATGCGCTGCTACTATTTGATTAGCAGTAGCGCAGTCCCTAGACGGGCGCTACTACTATAGCAAACCTGGCGGCAACGGTGTACAGTCATAGTAGTAGTAGTTTTTATGAAGGGCCCGCTACTGCTATTTATATAGCAGTAGAGGCCTTTATCACCCCGCACTACTATTAGATAGCAGTAGCACCTAGTTTTAACAAGCGCTACTGATAAGACTCTGTGTATAAGCTTTTCCATAGTAGTGTCGTCACGATGTACTCTTGATTGAAAGTAATATGGCTAACATAGATGGAGGTGGATATGGATTTGGGTTGTCTGATATAGATGGGAATGGAGGCAGCATGCCAGCTCTTGGTGAATGAATTGCATCCCTCCTTTGGCAAAGGGCTTCCCTCTCCTTTATAGGGTGTAGAGCAGCGAAATAGGGTTTAATTCGGAGCTCCTATGATGTGTTGGAAATATGCCCTAGAGGCAATAATAAATTAGTTATTATTATATTTACTTGTTCATTATAATCATTTATTATCCATGCTAGAATTGTATTGATAGGAAACTCAGATACATGTGTGGATACATAGACAACACCATGTCCCTAGTAAGCCTCTAGTTGACTAGCTCGTTGATCAATAGATGGTTACGGTTTCCTGACCATGGACATTGGATGTCGTTGATAACGGGATCACATCATTAGGAGAATGATGTGATGGACAAGACCCAATCCTAAGCCTAGCACAAAGATCGTGTAGTTCGTATGCTAAAGCTTTTCTAATGTCAAGTATCATTTCCTTAGACCATGAGATTGTGCAACTCCCGGATAACGTAGGAGTGCTTTGGGTGTGCCAAACGCCACAACGTAACTGGGTGACTATAAAGGTGCACTACGGGTATCTCCGAAAGTGTCTGTTGGGTTGGCACGAATCGAGACTGGGATTTGTCACTCCGTGTGACAGAGAGGTATCTCTGGGCCCACTCGGTAGGACATCATCATAATGTGCACAATGTGATCAAGGAGTTGATAACGGGATGATGTGTTACGGAACGAGTAAAGAGACTTGCCGGTAACGAGATTGAACAAGGTATCGGGATACCGACGATCGAATCTCGGGCAAGTATCGTACCGCTAGACAAAGGGAATTGTATACGGGATTGATTAAGTCCTTGACATCGTGGTTCATCCGATGAGATCATCATGGAACATGTGGGAGCCAACATGGGTATCCAGATCCCGTTGTTGGTTATTGACCAGAGAGTCGTCTCGGTCATGTCTGCATGTCTCCCGAACCCGTAGGGTCTACACACTTAAGGTTTGGTGACGCTAGGGTTATAGAGATATTAGTATGCGGTAACCCGAAAGTTGTTCGAAGTCCCGGATGAGATCCCGGACGTCACGAGGAGTTCCAGAATGGTCCGGAGGTAAATAATTATATATAGGAAGTGCTATTTCGGGCATCGGGACAAGTTTCGGGGTCATCGGTATTGTACCGGGACCACCGGAAGGGTCCCGGGGGTCCACCGGGTGGGGACACCTGCCCCGGGGGGCCACATGGGCTGTAGGGGGTGCGCCTTGGCCTACATGGGCCAAGGGCACCAGCCCCTAGAGGCCCATGCGCCAAAGGGACAAGAGGAGGGGAGAGTCCTAAAGGGGGAAGCCACCTCCGAGGTGCCTTGGGGAGGATGGACTCCTCCCCCCTTGGCCGCACCCTTCCTTGGAGGAAGGGGCAAGGATGCGCCCTCCCCCTCTCCCTTGGCCCTATATATAGTAGGGGAAGGGAGGGCAACCATACCTAAGCCCTGGCGCCTCCCTCTCCCTCCCATGACACACCTTCCTCCTCCCGCAGCGCTTGGCGAAGCCCTGTTGGAATCCCGCTACTTCCACCACCACGCCGTCGTGCTACTGGATCTCCATCAACCTCTCCTTCCTCCTTGCTGGATCAAGAAGGAGGAGACGTTGCTGCTCTGTACGTGTGTTGAACGCGGAGGTGCCGTCCGTTCGGCGCTAGGATCATCGGTGATTTGGATCACGACGAGTACGACTCCATCAACGCCGTTCTCTTGAACGCTTCCACGCGCGATCTACAAGGGTATGTAGATCCACTCCTCCCTCGTTGCTAGGTGACTCCATAGATAGATCTTGGTGACACGTAGGAAATTTTGAATTTATGCTACGTTCCCCAACAGTGGCATCATGAGCTAGGTCTATGCATAGTTTCTATGCACGAGTAGAACACAAAGTAGTTGTGGGCGTTGATTTTGTTCAATATGCTTACCGTTACTAGTCCAATCTTGATTCGGTGGCATTGTGGGATGAAGCGGCCCGGACCGACCTTACACGTACTCTTACGTGAGACTGGTTCCACCGACTGACATGCACTAGTTGCATAAGGTGGCTAGCGGCTGTCTGTCTCTCCCACTTTAGTCGGATCGGATTCGATGAAAAGGGTCCTTATGAAGGGTAAATAGCAATTGGCATATCACGTTGTGGTCTTTGCGTAGGTAAGAAACGTTCTTGCTAGAAACCCATAGCAGCCACGTAAAACATGCAAACAACAATTAGAGGATGTCTAACTTGTTTTTGCAGGGTATGCTATGTGATGTGATATGGCCAAAAGGATGTGATGAATGATATATGTGATGTATGAGATTGATCATGTTCTTGTAATAGGAATCACGACTTGCATGTCGATGAGTATGACAACCGGCAGGAGCCATAGGAGTTGTCTTAATTTATTTATGACCTGCGTGTCAACATAAACATCATGTAATTACTTCACTTTATTGCTAACCGTTAGCTATAGTAGTAGAAGTAATAGTTGACGAGACAACTTCATGAAGACACGTCATGGTGTCATGCCGGTGACAAGATGATCATGGAGCCCCAAGATGGAGATCAAAGGAGCTATATGATATTGGCCATATCATGTCACTATTATTTGATTGCATGTGATGTTTATCATGTTTATACATCTTATTTGCTTAGAACGACGGTAGTAAATAAGATGATCCCTCATTAAAATTTCAAGAAAGTGTTCCCCCTAACTGTGCACCATTGCGACAGTTCGTTGTTTCGAAGCACCACGTGATGATCGGGTGTGATAGATTCTAACGTTCACATACAACGGGTGTAAGACAGATTTACACACGCAAAACACTTAGGTTGACTTGACGAGCCTAGCATGTGTACAGACATGGCCTCAGAACACAGAAGACCGAAAGGTCGAGCATGAGTCGTATGGTAGATACGATCAACATGAAGATGTTCACCGATGATGACTAGTCCATCTCACGTGATGATCGGACACGGCCTAGTTGACTCGGATCATGTAATCACTTAGATGACTAGAGGGATGTCTATCTGAGTGGGAGTTCATAAGATGAACTTAATTATCCTGAACATAGACAAAAGTTCTTCGCAAATTATGTCGTAGCTCGCGCTTCAGTTCTACTGTTTAGATATGTTCCTAGAGAAAATTTAGTTGAAAGTTGATAGTAGCAATTATGCGGACTAGGTCCGTAAACTGAGGATTGTCCTCATTGCTTCATAGAAGGCTTATGTCCTTAATGCACCGCTCAGTGTGCTGAACCTCGAACGTTGTATGTGGATGTTGCGAACATCTGACATACACATTTTGATAACTACGTGATAGTTCAGTTAAACGGTTTAGAGTTGAGGCACCGAAGACGTTTTGAAACATCGCGAAACATATGAGATGTTTCGAGGGCTGAAATTGGGATTTCAGGCTCGTGCCCACGTCAAGAGGTATAAGACCTCTGACAATTTTCTTAGCCTACAAACTAAGGAGAAAGGCTCAATTGTTGAGCTTGTGCTCAGATTGTCTGAGTACAACAATCGCTTGAATCGAGTGGGAGTTGATCTTCCAGATGAAATAGTGATGGTTCTCCGAAGTCATTACCACCAAGCTGCTTGAGCTTCGTGATGAACTATAATATATCAGGGACATATATGATGATCCTTGAGATATTCGCGATGTTTGACACCACAAAAGTAGAAATCAAAAAGGAGCATCAATGTTGATGGTTTGTGAAACCACTAGTTTCAAGGAGGGCAAGGGCAAAAGGGATGCTTCATGAAACGGCAAATCAGCTGCTGCTCTAGTGAAGAAACCCAAGGTTGAACCCAAACCCGAGACTAAGTGCTTCTGTAATAAGGGGAACAACCACTGGAGCAGAATTACCCTAGATACTTGGTACATGAGAAGGCTGGTAAGGTCGATAGAAGTATATTGGATATACATTGTGTTGATGTGTACTTTACTAGTACTCCTAGTAGCACCAGGGTATTAGATACCGGTTCGGTTGCTAAGTGTTAGTAACTCGAAACAAAAGGCTACGGAATAAACGGAGACTAGCTAAAAGGTCAGATGACGATATGTGTTGGAAGTATTTCCAAGGTTGATCAAATAGCATACGCTCCCTCTACCATCGAGATTGGTATTAAAACCTAAATAATTGTTATTTGGTGTTTGCGTTGAGCATAGACATGATTGGATTATGTCTATTGCAATATGGTTATTCATTTAAGGAGAATAATGGTTACTCTGTTTATTTGAATAATACCTTCAATGGTCTTACACCTAAAATGAATGGTTTATTGAATCTCGATCGTAGTGATACACATGTTCATGCCAAAAGATAGTAATGATAGTACCACCTACTTGTGGCACTGCCACTTAAGTCATATCAGTATAAAACGCATGAAGAAGCTCCATGTTGATGGATCTTTGGACTCACTCGTTTTTGAAAAGTTTGAGGCATGCGAACCATGTCTATTGGTGTATATGCATGAAGAAACTCCATGCAAATGGACCGTTTGGACTCACTTGATTTTGAATCACTTGAGACATGCAAATCATACCACATGGGCAAGATGACTGAAAGCCTCGTTTTCAGTAAAATGGAACTAGAAAGCAACTTGTTGGAAGTAATACATTTTGATGTGTGCAATCCAATGAGTGCTGAGGCATGTAGTGGATATCGTTATGTTCTTACTTCACAGATGATTTGAGTAGATGTTGAGTATATTTACTTGATGAATCACGAGTCTGAATTATTGAAAGGTTCAAGTAATTTCAGGGTGAAGTTGAAAGATCGTCGTGACAAGAGGATAAAATATCTATTATATGATCATAGAGATGAATATCTGAATTACGAGTTTGGCACAGAATTAAGACATTGTGGAAATTGTTTCACAACTAATACAGCCTGGAACACCATAGTGTGATGGTGTGTCCGAACATCATAACTGCACCCCATCGGATATGATGCATACCATGATGTCTCTTATCAAATTACCACAATAGTTTATGGGTTAGGCATTAGAGACAACCACATTCACTTTAAATAGGGTACCACGTAATTCCGATGAGATGACACCGTATGAACTATGGTTTAGAGAAACCTAAGCTGTCATTTCTTAAAAGTTTGGGGCTACGACGCTTATGTGAAAAAGTTTCAGGCTGATAAGCTCGAACCCAAAGCGGATAAATGCATCTTCATAGGACACCCAAAACAGTTGGGTATACCTCCTGTCTCAGATCCGAAAGCAATAAGGGATTGTTTCTAGAATCGGGTCCTTTCTCGAGGAAAAGTTTCTCTCGAAAGAATTGAGTGGGAGGATGGTGGAGACTTGATGAGGTTATTGAACTGTCTCTTCGACTAGTGTGTGGCAGGGCATAGGAAGTTGTTCCTGTGGCACCTACACCAATTGAAGTGGAAGCTTATGATAGTGATCATGAAACTTCAGATCAAGTCACTACCAAACCTCGTAGGATGACAAGGATGCGTACTACTTCAGAGTGGTACGTAATCCTGTCTTGGAAGTCATGTTGCTAAACAACAATGAACCTACGAGCTATGGAGAAGCGATGGTGGGCCTGGATTCCAAAATGGCCCGAGGCCATATAATCCGAGAGACGATCCATGTATGAAAACAAAGTGTAGACTTTGGAAGAGCTACTTGATCGTCGTAAGGCTGTTAGGTACACATGGATTTTAAAAGGAAGACGAACTATGATGGTAAGTATCACCATTAAGAAAGCTCGACTTGTCGTTAAGATGTTTTCCGACAAGTTCAAGGAGTTGACTATGATGAGACTTTCTCACTCGTAGCGATGCTAAAAGTCTGTTGGAATTATTTTAGCGATTACTGCATTATTTATGAAATCTTGCAGATAGAATGTCAAAACATTGTTTCCTCTACGATTTTCTTGAGGAAAGGTTGTATGTGATACAAACTGGAAGGTTTTGTCAATCCTGAAAGATGCTAATAAGTATGCAAAGCTCCAGCAATCCTTCTAGGGACTGGAGTAAGCATCTTGGAGTTGGAATGTATGCTTTGATGATGATCAAAGATTTTGGGTTTATACAAAGTTTATGAGAAACTTGTATTTCCAAAGAAGTGAGTGGGAGCACTATGGAATTTCTGATGAGTACATGTTGTTGACATATTGTGGATCAGAAATGGCGTAGAATTTCTGGAAAGCATATAGGGTTATTTGAAAAGTGTTTTTAATGGAAAACCTGGATTAGGCTACTTGAGTATTAAGCATTAAGATCTATAAGGCTTAATAGTACTTTCAAATGAGCACATACCTTGACATGATCTTGAAGGTCTTCAAGATGGATCAGTCAAAGAAGGAGTTCTTGCCTGAGTTGTAAGGTATGAAGTTAAGACTTAAAGCTCGACCACGGCAGAATAGAAAGAAAGGACGAAGGTCGTCCCCTATGCTTAAGACATAGGCTCTACAGTATGCTATGCTGTGTACCGCACCTGAAATGTGCCTTGCCATGAGTCAGTCAAGGGGTACAAGAGTGATCTAAGAATGGATCACAGGACAGCGGTCAAAGTTATCCTTAGTAACTAGTGGACTAAGGAATTTTCTCGGTTATGGAGGGATAAAGAGTTCGACGTAAAGAGTTACGTCGATGCAAGCTTAACACCTATCCGGATAGCTCTGAGTAGAGATACCGGATACATATAATGGAGCAACAATTTAGAATAGCTCCAAGTAGAACGGTTATTTGGAATAGCTCCAAATGTAGCATAGTAGTTGCATCTACAAGATGACATAGAAATTTGCAAAGTACATACGGATCTGAATGTTTCAGACCCGTTGACTATAACCTCTCTCACAAGCATAACATGATCAAACCCTAAACTCTTTGGGTGTTAGTCACATGGGGATGTGACCTTGAGTGTTAATCACATATCGATGTGAACTGGATTATTGACTCTAGTGCAAGTGGGAGACTGTTGGAAATATGCCCTAGAGGCAATAATAAATTAGTTATTATTATATTTCCTTGTTCATGATAATCATTTATTATCCATGCTAGAATTGTATTGATAGGAAACTCAGATACATGTGTGGATACATAGACAACACCATGTCCCTAGTAAGCCTCTAGTTGACTAGCTCGTTGATCAATAGATGGTTACGGTTTCCTGACCATGGACATTGGATGTCGTTGATAACGGGATCACATCATTAGGAGAATGATGTGATGGACAAGACCCAATCCTAAGCCTAGCACAAAGATCGTGTAGTTCGTATGCTAAATCTTTTCTAATGTCAACTATCATTTCCTTAGACCATGAGATTGTGCAACTCCCGGATACCATAGGAGTGCTTTGGGTGTGACAAACGTCACAACGTAACTGGGTGACTATAAAGGTGCACTACGGGTATCCTCCGAAAGTGTCTGTTGGGTTGGCACGAATCGAGACTGGGATTTGTCACTCTGTGTGAGGGAGAGGTATCTCTGGGCCCACTCGGTAGGACATCATCATAATGTGCACAATGTGATCAAGGAGTTGATCACGGGATGATGTGTTACGGAACAAGTAAAGAGACTTTCCGGTAACGAGATTGAACAACGTATCGGGATACCGACGATCGAATCTCGGGCAAGTATCGTACCGCTAGACAAAGGGAATTGTATACGGGATTGATTAAGTCCTTGACATCGTGGTTCATCTGATGAGATCATTGTGGAACATGTGGGAGCCAACATGGGTATACAGATCCCGCTATTGGTTATTGACCGGAGAGTCGTCTCGGTCATGTCTGCATGTCTACCAAACCCGTAGGGTCTCCACACTTAAGGTTTGGTGACGCTAGGGTTATAGAGATATTAGTATGCGGTAACCCGAAAGTTGTTCCGAGTCCCGGATGAGATCACGGACGTCACGAGGAGTTCCGAAATGGTCCGGAGGTAAAGAATTATATATAGGAAGTGCTATTTCGGGCATCGGGACAAGTTTCGGGGTCATCGGTATTGTACCGGGACCACAGGAAGGGTCCCGGGGGTCCACCGGGTGGGTCCACCTGCCCCGGGGGGCCACATGGGCTGTAGGGGGTGCGCCTTGGCCTACATGGGCCAAGGGGACCAGCCTCTAGAGGCCCATGCGCCAAAGGTACAAGAGGAGGGGAGAGTCCTAAAGGGGGAAGGCACCTCCGAGGTGCCTTGGGAGGATGGACTCCTCCCCCCGTTGGCCGCACCCTTCCTTGGAGGAAGGGGCAAGGCTGCGCCCTCCCCCTCTCCCTTGGCCCTATATATAGTGGGGGGAAGGGAGGGCAACCATACCTAAGCCCTGGCGCGTCCCTCTCCCTCCCACGACACACCTTCCTCCGCCCGCAGCGCTTGGCGAAGCCCTGTTGGAATCCCGCTACTTCCACCACCACGCCGTCGTGCTGCTGGATCTCCATTAACCTCTCCTTCCCCCTTGCTGGATCAAGAAGGAGGAGATGTTGCTGCTCCGTACGTGTGTTGAACGTGGAGGTGTCGTCCGTTCGGTGCTAGGATCATCGGTGATTTGGATCACGACGTGTACGACTCCATCAACCCCGTTCTCTTGAACGCTTCCACGCGCGATCTACAAGGGTATGTAGATCCACTCCTCCCTCGTTGCTAGGTGACTCCATAGATAGATCTTGGTGACATGTAGGAAAATTTTGAATTTATGCTACGTTCCCCAACATGATGCGAACCAGCCTATGGCCCTGACGGTGTCCTGGACTAGAGGGTGCTAACCACGTGGGCATGTTAGTCATGGGCCCTACCAAGGACCCCAGGAAACCATAGAATGGGCCATGTTTGCCATGACCCATAGCGTACTCAAGATGGAATCCTCCAAAGACTTGGGACACACTTCAAGAAACATTTGAATCATCGACAAGCTTATCCCTAGATGTAACCGACCTACATGTAACCCTAGGTACCCCAGGTCCCTACATAAGCCGAGTGGTTCGGTCCATAGGGTTTAGTGAGAAAACATACACACACGATCTCGAGTTAGATCATCCTGTACTTCGTACTTCATCCCAAATTAATACAATAGAAGCATGATATAGGGTTTTACCTACTCGAGAGGACCCGAACCTGGGCAAAACATTGTGTCCCTCTTCGTCCTGTTACCATCAAGATAAGATCACTAGCTCTAGACCCCCTACCCAAGATGTGCTGGATATTTAACACCAGCATGCCCTTTTACGGAAGTCATCAGGGTGGATTATGTCACGGATAAAGTGACGGCTAACAGGAGCGTCAGTAAGAGCAGTCATGATTGTACCACACACAGTCTTCTCCTCTGGACATTGCTTTGGCGACTCTGGTTGATTGGATTTGATCTTCACGACCATTATGTTCCTTTTATGAGTTGATTTATCACCTCAAAACCCCATTTTTGCAAGAAAAAATAAACAAGGATCTTCGCAATTCTTAGTTATTAGTAGGCATTTCAAAGTGATTATCTTAGAAAAACCTGAGAATGTCTGGTCTAAACATGGGGGAAAACGAGTGAGAAAGCCAGTATCAAGGGCATCGGCCCATCGGCCAACACGTACCACTTGGGGGAGCATACTGCAAAGAACTAATGATAACCTAGCCCTACACAGAGCCATGATACCACTGAGAATCTGGCCTAGCTGCCACGAAGAACTCACTCAACATGTACATGGCCACTATCGGTGTCAAAATCGGCAGATCTCAGGTAGGGGGTCCTGAACTGTGCGTCTAAGGATTGATGGTAATAGGAGACAAGGGACACGATGTTTTACCCAGGTTCGGGCCCTCTTGATGGAGGTAATACCTTACGTCCTGCTTGATTGACTTTGATTAGTAATGGCTAAACCCTAATTGTCTAACCTATGTGATTATGATTGCCTCTATAGACTAAACCCTCCAGTTTATATAGACACCGGGGGCTAGGATTGTACAGAGTCGGTTTACAGAGAAAGGAATATTCATATCCGACGCTAAGCTTGCCTTCCACGCCAAGGAGAGTCCTATCCGGACATGGGAGGAAGTCTTATGTCTTGTATCTTCATGGCCCATTAGTCCGGCCCACATCACATAGCCCGGACGCCCGAGGACCCCTTAATCGAGGACTCCCTCAGTAGCCCCTCAACCAGGCTTCAAAGACGATGTGTCCGCGCAAATTGTCTTCGGCATTGCAAGGCGGGTTCCTCCTCCGAATACTTCAAAGTAGTCCTCGAACACAGAAAACGTGTCTGACTCTTCAAGACGGGCACCACACATAGCCGCAAAGAGTATAATATTTCACAAGTCCCATCTACTGACAAGTTTTTGTAGCGAGACATTACGTCCCTGCCCGGTCATTATTTTGAACCATTTTTAGCCTCTCGCTCCATGTTTCGAGGTGCGGTTTTCATTGGCACGTCTTTTCGAAGTAGAGATCATCTCCCCTTATCGCGGGATTCTCATCAATGCGGGGGTGGGTAATCCAACCACGCCATCCGCACGACCCTTGGGGAATAGGCGAGTTTTAAGGCGAGTGGAGCTTGATATTCACTGCCTTCTTCCTCTCTGCCCATCCGTTCTCGAGCTCCAGCACCCAAGATTCCATCCTTTCCGCCTCCAAGAAGCACTCCGACCATGTCCGGATCTGGAACACAGGGCAAGTTGATGGCGTCCTCCGTCACGAAGGGGGACATCACGGAGCTCCAGGAAGCGAGGTACTTGGCCCAGGGAATCGCCCACTGGCTTCCGGCCAAGGGGAAGATCGTCCCCACCCTAGAGCCCAACAAGAGGGTGGTATTCATCCCCCACTTCATCCGTGGGTTAGGATTTCCCCTCCACCCCTTCGTCCATGGACTCATGTTCTACTATGGCCTAGATTTACATGATCTAGCCTCGAATTCTTTCCTCAACATCTCGGCATTCATTGTCGTGTGCGAGGCCTTCCTCCGCATCCCACCCCAATTTGGATTATGGCTAAAGATCTTCAATGTGAAGCCGAAAGTGGTGGACGGTTAACATGCGGAGTGCGGAGGTGCCATGGTGAGCAAACTATCCAATGTCACATGGCCCACTGGCACCTTTGTGGAAAACGCAAGGGGTGGTAGCAGCAGTGGTTTTATATCACTGAGCCCCGCGACACCACCTGGGCCGCGGCTCCCAAACTCAGGTTCGGGCCCCCAATGCGGCTTACCTCCTAGCTAAAAAGGGTCTGGACTGGTCGTTGTTAGACGAGATATCAGCGCTGCAGGCATGCGTCAAGAGCATGGTGCACAAGAACATCAAGCTTGTCAATGTGATCCAGGTGATGCTTTTTCGCCGGATCCTTCCCTGCCAAAGTCGGACTTGCCATTTGTGGGAGTTCGATCTGGCCAAGCACCAGACCTTGCAATAGTTCTTCGGCTCCACGCATGAAGGTATCTGGAAGGTGCTTTTCAAGGCTAATCAGACATGGCCGCTAACGTCCGAGGACCGCAGATACGACCTGACCTATCTAGCCAGTCCGGTAAGTTCTTCATACTTCAAGGTGTATCTCTTCCTGTGCATTCAAGGAAGATGTCTAAGTTTCTCCATTTGTCTTTTCAGAGCTGGATAAAGAAGGCGGAGTGGATCCAGTGTCCAGCTCCGCTGCCCGAAAACCCAGCTATGCCGCTCCTAACGAAGATGCTGGTTCCGGCACCCTACCAGGCATCGGGGAAGAAGGGCCAGGAGGCAAGAAGCGGCCTCCGTCATAAAGGAACTTCAGACGCAACATCCGAACACGCCGAAACCCACTCCTCCCCCGCCGAGAACGACGAGGAGGAGGAGTAAAGCAATTCTCCCCCTGAGGAGGGAAGGAAGAAAAGGGCGGCCTCCACAGATCTGGAGGCAGAGGCGGAGGCGTCCAAGAAAGGGAGAGTCTACCTTGCGGACGATTCCAAATCGGACACCGACAGTAGCCCTGAGTGGCATCCCAGGAAGAAGCCCTTGGCCGGATCGTAAGTACTCAAAGGCACTTATACACATATATATCCAGCTCCTTTACTTTGTGGTTTTAATATGTTGAATCATGCGCTGGAGTCCGGCTCTCGCCCACCTCCAGCGATCCTCATCTTCGGGGAATTCGCTGGAGCCAAAAGTGATGGACAGTGGGTCGCTTCCGCCGGCCTCCTCCCCCAAGACTACAGATGATGCTGAAGTGTTGTCCCGAAGGACCATCCCAGGCTAGGGAGAGGTACAGGAGGCCGCCGAGGTGGTGCCAGAGGGTGATACCTTGGCCGCCGGACACATGGGGGAGCAGACCCCCCTGGAGACTGGCGATGGGGTCCATATCCAATTAGGCCTCGAGCCGAATACTATTCCGGAGGCCCGTACGGCTCCGGAATTAGGTAAGCAGCCTCCTTCGAAAGAAGGAGGTGCATCTATTCCGCCGGTGATCTCCGTCCATCCGATGGCACCGAATACTCCACTCGAAGCGCTCCAAGGTGCTTCCATTGTAGAAGAACATTGTATCCTTACGAGTACGGTGGTTGACAGGGTTTAGTCCGCTATGAGCGGACTGACCAAAGCCTGTGCCAGCCTTCTAACAGGCTTTGAGGTACGTGATGCAATTATGCAAAAAGAACGTTGTAGTACAGACAATAGCCCCTGAGACTCTGTCCGGTGTTTGAAAAGAAAGGCCGGACAGAGGATCGAATAATTTTCGCAGGAGACTAATCATATATGTCTATGCGAATAAGCAGGCTTTGATGCTGGTTGTGACCTCCCATTCTGCCGAAGTAGCCGAACTGAAGCTGAGGCAGGAGCAGGCCGATGAAGAGCTAGGCCGTGTCAAAAAATAGCTTGAGGACAAGAAAGGTATGCAATGGCCTATTCAGATTTTTAAAATGATAAGAATTGTTTTTGTTGATCACGTTAATATGATGCTTCATAGGAGCTGCGACCGAGGTGGAGTCCCTCCAGAAGGCTCTGAGCAAGGCCTAGAAGAAGGCGGAGAAGGAACAAGCCGCCTGCAAGAAACACGAGTCAAGGGACGGGAAGGTTCAGCAGGAGCTCGAGGATGTCGTAAAGAAGTGCGAGTCCTTGGAGCGCAAGATTGCGGACCAAGAGTCCGAACTTGCTAAGGCCCACCAAAGCGCACAAGACGCCCGGGTTGAACCCCAGGGCACCCTCCGGGAAGTCCAGGAGGCCAAGCAAATTGCGGCGTGTAAGACCTTTATTATGTAGAGCAAATTTGTGAAGAAAAGGTACCTCTTACTGACCCGGATTTGGAGTTCTCCAGGAGCGTTTGCGGATCTGCCTCGCAGTGTTGCTGATGCTGCAGAGTTCTTCCGAGCCAAAGAGGGGAGCTCATTGGAGAAGCTGTTCTGGTCGCAATACCTTGCGCCAGAGCATCCGGTGGCCTCAGCGATCAGCTGAAATAGCTGTCCGAACTGCATATGGTGGCCGGATTGGCCATGAAGGATTTAATAATCCATCCATGGCCTGCCAAAGCCGTGCCTAGCAGCCACTTCGGGCTCGTGAAGCGGCTGGTCAATGCGTACCCTCGACTTGATGCCATAAAGTGATCGGTATGCATCGAAGGTGCGCGGATGGCCTTCGCCCGTGTCAAGGTACAGTGGGCGAAGATGAACATCGTCAAGCTCGCGACCGAGGGGCTGCCTAAGGGCAAAGAGCACCGCACGCCCGAGCGCTATTTTGATGACGTCCTGGAAAGATCCCGCATTGTAGCGGGCCAGTGTGCGAAGGACATTATCTTTGAATTAATGTATTCATGTTTATCCAGTCTTGTGTTATGGAACAAAGCCTATATGTAATATATTGCTTGTTGTTTTTTCGAAAATATTTCCTCCTGTGCGGTCGTTTATTTAAATCTGAGAGTTGGCCAGTCGTCGGCTTAAACCCCCACGTAGATAGTACGGGGGTGTTCGGATTGGAACCTAAACACACTTGACCCAAGAGTTTGTTCCTTCAAGGAGGTGTTTAGTGCATCGAACCAGGCAATCAGACTATGTTGCTTTATCACCCTCACTTAGCCATAGGAGTTTGAAAAATAGGAGTGTAGGCGCAACTCGTAGTTTGTTTATCCGGACTAGGGGCTATAAACACCTAATCGGGTGGAAGACGATTCGTTGAATAATGTGGAAAAAATCGCAAGAGATTTTAGCCATCGAATAGCTGACCAGCTCTCGCCGTATCATGATGGTCAGTTTTCGGCTTTGTCTACTGAGGTGTTTATCCAGACGAACCAGAAATACAATCGCAATATTTCTCCCTTACTACCCTAGCCGATAAAACGGAACATAAGGTAGCAAGCATAGGAGCCGGGCAACCCAACTATTGACCAAAGACATGATTCGGAGCCAATGCATATAATGCAATATTCGGGGCGCCGGATTGTACTGTAAAAAGTGTTCGAACTTGTTGCCAACATACGGAGCGCAATGGAGCCCCTGGCGAGTTAAGTCGTACTAAAGTGTACGGGTGATAACCCACAAGTATAGAGCATCACAACAATTTTCGAGGGTAGAGTATTCAACCCAAATTTATTGATTCGACACAAGGGGAGCCCAAGAATATTCTCAAGTATTAGCAGCTGAGTTGTCAATTCAACCACACTTGGAAACTTAATATCTGCAGCAAAGTGTTTAGTAGCAAAGTAATATGATAGTGGTGATAACGGTGGCAAAAGGTAACAATAGTAAAAGCAATGTTTTTGGTATTTTGTAGTGATGATAGCAATAGCAACGGAAAAGTAAATAAGCGAAGAACAATATATGGAAAGCTCGTAGGCAATGGATCGGTGATGGAGAATTATGCCGGGTGCGGTTCATCATGTAACAGTCATAACCTAGGGTGACACAGAACTAGCTCCAGTTCATTGATATAATGTAGGCATGTGTTCCGAATATAGTCATACGTGCTTATGGAAAAGAACTTGCATGCCATCTTTTGTCCTACCCTCCCGTGGCAGTGGGGTCCTTACGGAAACTAAGGGATATTAAGGCCTCCTTTTAATAGAGAACTGGAACAAAGCATTAACACATAGTGAATACATGAACTCCTCAAACTACGGTCATCACCGGTAAGTATCCCGATTATTGTCACTTCGGGGTTAACGGATCATAACACATAATAGGTGACTATAGACTTGCAAGATAGGATCAAGAACACTCATATATTGATGAAAACATAATAGGTTCAGATCTGAAATCTTGGCACTCGGGCCCTAGTGACAAGCATTAAGCATAGAAAAGTCATAGCAACATCATTCTCAGAACATAGTGGACACTAGGGATCAAACCCTAACAAAACTAACTCGATTACATGATCGATCCCATCCAACCCATCACCGTCCAGCAAGCCTATGATGGAATTACTCACGCACTGTAGTGAGCATCATGAAATTGGTGATGGAGGATGGTTGATGATGACGATGGCGACGGATTCCCCTCTTCGGAGCCCCGAACAGACTCCAGATTAGCCCGCCCGAGAGGTTTTAGGGCTTGGCGGTGGCTCCGTATCGTAAAACGCGATGATTTCTTCTCTCTAATTTTTCTCTCCCCGAAACTCAATATATGGAGGTGGAGTTGGAGTCAGAGAGGCAATAGGGGCCCCATGAGGTGGGGGCCTAGGGGGGCAGGTGCGCCACCCACCCTCGTGGCAAGACGGTGGGCCCCCTGGCCTTCATCTTTGGCATGTATTTTTCTTATTTTATGAAAAGTGTCTCCGTGAAGTTTCTGGTCATTCCGAGAACGTTTGCTCCTGCACATAAATAACACCATGGTAATTCTGCTAAAATTAGCGTCAGTCCGGGTTAGTTCCCTTCAAATCATGCAAGTTAGAGTCCAAAACAAGGGCAAAAGTGTTTCAAAAAGTAGATACGTTGGAGACGTATCAACTCCCCCAAGCTTAAACCTTTGCTTGCCCTCAAGCAATTCAGTTGACAAACTGAAAGTGATAAAGAAAAACTTTTACAAACTCTGTTTGCTCTTGTTGTTGTAAATATTTAAAGCCAGCATTCAAGTTTTCAACAAAGATTATAACTAACCACATTCACAATAACGCATAGGTCC
Organism: Triticum dicoccoides; assembly: GCF_002162155.2. Lineage (NCBI taxonomy): Eukaryota > Viridiplantae > Streptophyta > Magnoliopsida > Poales > Poaceae > Triticum > Triticum dicoccoides. The sequence continues at coordinate 549,539,724 of NC_041390.1, forward strand.
CAAGTTTACTCATATCAATAGCATAATCAACTAGCGAGCCATAATAATAAAACTCGGATGACAACACTTTCTCAAAACAATCATAATATGACATAACAGGATGGTATCTCGCTAGCCCTTTTTGAGACCGCAAAACATAAATGCAGAGCACCTTTAAAGACCAAGGACTGACTAAACATTGTAATTCATGGTAAAAGAGATCCAGTCAAGTCATACTAAATGTAAACTAACAATAATGAATGCAAATGAAAGCGGTGCTCTCCAACTGGTGCTTTTTAAATAGAGGATGGTGACTCAGCATAAAAGTAAATAGATAGGCCCTTCACAGAGGGAAGCAGGGATTTGTAGAGGTGCCAGAGCTCGGTTTTGAAACAGAGGTGAATAATATTTTGAGCGGTATACTTTCATTGTCAACATAACAACCAAGAGATGGCGATATCTTCCATGCTACACACATCATAGGCGGTTCCCAAACAGAATGGTAAAGTTTATACTCCCCCTTCCACCACAAGCATCAATCCATGGCTTGCTCGAAACAATGAGTGCCTCCAACTAACAAGAGTCCCAGGGGGAGTTTTGTTTGCAATTATTTTGATTTATTTTGCATAAAGCATGGGACTGGGCATCCCGGTGACCGGCCATTTATCTCGTGAGTGAGGAGCGGAGTCCACTCCTGTTGAGAATAACCCGCCTAACATGGAAGATACAGACAACCCTAGTTGATACATGAGCTATTCGAGCATACAAAACAGGATATTTATTTGAAGGTTTAGAGTTTGGCACATACAAATTTACTTGGAATGGCAGGTAGATACCGTATATAGGTAGGTATAGTGGACTCATGTGGAATAACTTTGGGGTTTAAGGAGTTTGGATGCACATGCAGTATTCCCGCTTAGTACAGGTGAAGGCTAGCAAAAGACTGGGAAGTGACCAGCTAGAGAGCGACAATAGTCATGAACATGCATTAAAATTAATCAACACTGAATGTAAGCATGAGTAGGATATAATCCACCATGAACATAAATATCGTGAAGGCTATGTTGATTTTGTTTCAACTACATGCGCGAACATGTGCCAAGTCAAGTCACTTAAATCATTCAAAGGAGGATACCACCCTATCTGTCGGAGTAATGGGCCACGGGTAGGCTAACCCAAGCCCCAGAACCTTTCAAGACATCGGGGCAGGCTGCGCCCCTCAAGACCCCAGGACAAAGAGCCGCCTTCTGAAAAGTCGGCGGCAAGACGACCGACTGCCCACTCACGGCCGAGTCCCAGGGACGACTTCAGATAAGCCGACTCTTGACTGGCGACTTCCAAAGAAGCCGGCCTTGGGGAGTCGGCCCACGATTCCAGCAAAACCCCATGTCCTCATCAAGAGGGACAGGACAGGGGAGTGGCTACAGTGAAGATTGCTCCCACCCTTTTCCAAAGGCAAGCATGGTCATAATACGTCGTACTAAGGAGATCTCCGTGCGGCGTGGCACTGTTGCCGTGCCAGCCCTGACATCAGCACCAAAGGACCAAATCCTGTGCCCACGACGGCTTGTCTGTACGACCCTGGGGCGGCGGGTCCCACCAGCCAGTGGGACCCCAGGAGACGGCAAGTACACCGCAAGTCGGACCCGTTAGGAGTCGGCCCCCGAGAGTCGGCCGGCTCCTCCCCCGGGGCCCACGCGCCATTAACCAGATGTGACGGAGAGTGGCAATAGTGATCGCCCACCAGGCGGCGGGGCTGTTGCCACGACTCCATGACGAAGCCCGCGTCATTAGAAGCGCGACTATAGTAATCAGTAGTCGGCAAGACCCGCCCGCGGCGGACGCGGCCTGTCGGCTCCGTACCTAGCCAGCCGGCAGGGCCCACCAGTCAGCGGGCCCCAGCAGTCGGTGGAGAAGACGGAGGCCGGAGGCGTTGATGGCTGGGCCTGCGCCCAGCCGAATTACCGTTGTACCCCTGGGGGTAGGCCTATATAAACCCCCTAGGGCACTCATGCAAAGGGTTGGAATCCAGTAGCTCTAGACCAGATCATATAGGGAGGAGAGAGCTAGACTTGCCCTCTCCTGCCTCCAGAAAACAGCTCAAGGAGCAATCGTGTAAACACTTTGCCGTAGTGATCATGCGGAGACCCCGTAGAGCAGCAGTAGGGGTGTTATCTCCCCGGAGAGCCCTGAAGCTGGGTAAGATTCGCCGGCGTGCATGTCTACGCCTCATCCCGTCTCCAGGCACCGGCGACGTTCTACTCGCCCCCACCATGATAAGCCATCCTTTGGCATATGTCGCACCCAACCCCCGACATTTGGCGCCCATCATGGGGCCAGGTGCACCGCCGTCCGGAGACCTGTTCTGGACGGGAACCCTTTTCCTCCCTGGCGAATGCAGCCAGCCAGGCACGCCAGACGGAGTTTGCGCTGACGCGCTGCACGGCGTTGAGATTGCCTGCGCCACTAGCCGCCTCGCCGAACTTGTCGGCGAGGTTCGCATCTCCGACGAACCTGCATCCGACGCAGGCACGTGCGGCTCCAAGAGCCTCCTCGCGGGCCTCCTCGATCAACTCCACATCGCCGGCGAGCCTACCGTAGACTTGGAGTCTGTAGGCTCCATCGACCCGATGCTGGTCGACTCCGACACCGCATTGCTCGACGCATTCCCCACTAATGTGCTGGTCTACGATGAACCTCTCCCTCGCACGGAGAGCGACGGAAGCACCGTCACCGAGGTGCTCGTCATCAGGCATGACGAGCTCCCCGGTGGAGGAGCGCATGATCCGCTTGGCACGGTGCTACAAGACCTGACTGCGCCCATTCCAGAAGATGCTGACGCGGAGACATTGGAGGCGTGCTGCCTTCAACTCGTCGAAGGTGCGAAGAAGCTGGCTAGCATGAGACATTTGTCAGAAGCCTACCATCGAGAGATGGATCGCGCTGTTGGTGGCTCACCAGCCCCGGCTGTGCCCAGCCGCCTTGGCACGATCCAGCAGCGCGGCGTAGCCATCACCGACCTGTTCGGGGCAAGACGCCCTATGTACGCTACACCTGCGGAGAACATTCGAGCCGCCCAGGCGGCGGTGGATGAGCTGGACAATTTCGAGGGCGAAGAGCGCCGCCTGATGATGGAGCGAGTCCAGCGGCTCCTCGATGCGGCTGCCGCGCAGAACGAGGCTGGCTGCCACACAGAGGCGCCGCAGCGGCAAAACGACGACCTCCGCCGAGACCAAGGCACGACGTCCCGGACGCCGACTGGCGGCTCCCGAGGAAGAAAGGACAAGGATCCGACTGTCAGCCATAGTCGGACTCACATTACCATAGAGCGGGACCGAGACGGCCGCCCGAGAGCAGTGGAACAACGGGACGACTGTCCGCCTCCTCCTCCTCGCAAGAAAAGGCGAGTCTCCCCGCTGCCTGTTGATCATCCGACTCTTGGCAACCACCTTGGCCGCCGAGAGGGAGTCGGGGAGAACGACGCCCGCCACCGGATCGACCGGCTTCACCGATCCCTGGCACTGGAAGAAGAAGACGAGTTGGGTCCGCCTTGTTTCAGGCCCCGCATTCGAGACGAGCCCTTTCCCAAAGGGTTCACACTCCGAAGAGACATGCCCAAGTACACCGGCTCCGTGAAGCCGGAAGACTGGCTAGTCGACTACTCCACGGCTGTCAGCATAGCGAACGGCAACAAGCGTGTCGCCGTAAAATACGTTCCTCCCATGCTCCAGGGCACGGCCCGGACATGGCTGAACAGCCTGAAGCCCCGCAGCATCAACAGCTGGGTCGACTTCACCGAAGCATTCGTCCACAACTTCACCAGCATGTACAAGCGTCCTCCCAAGCCTCGTCAGCTCTCCTTGTGCATGCAAGGTCCCGACGAGTCGACTCGCGACTACCTCACGCGTTGGGCCGAGCTTTGGAACTCCTGCGAGGGCGTGCACGAGGTGCAGGCCGTCGAGTACTTCACCGCCGGGTGCAGAGAAGGCACCCTCCTCAAGCACAAGCTCCTTTGCGACGAGCCAGAAACCCTCGACGAGCTGCTGATCATAGCAGACAAGTACGCCACGGCCGAATCCTCCATGAAGGCAGAGATTCAAGTCAGCGGCACTGGCAAAGTGGCTCCTCAAGCTCCAAGAACTCCGGCGGGAGACGCCAGTCAGCGACAACAGCAGAACGACCACAAGCGCAAGGCCCCGCAGCCGGCTTCCAGCAGCCGGCAGGTCACGACAATTGAAGCCCAGCAGCCGGATGGGCAGCCTTCACCCAAGCGACAGAAAGGCGGCAAGCCCAACTGGTTGCCGGCCTTCTCCTACGAGCAGACTCTGGATGGACCTTGCAAGTTCCATAGCGGCGTGAAGCCGTCGAATCACACCACCCGGAAGTGCCACTGGCTCACCAGGATCGCCAAGGGAGATGGCTTCCTACCTCCCCCGCCTGCTGGGCAGCCGCCTCCGCCTCCGCCCCAGCAGCCGGCTGTCAGGCCAGTCGGCGCAGTACAAGACGAATACCCTGAAGAACACGGAGCCTACGTGGTGTTTACCAGTATGGCTGATGATCGACGCAGCAGGCGGTTGCAGCGACAAGAGGTGAATGCAGTAGCATCAGAGACGCTAGAGTTCATGCACTCGTCCGAGAAGCCTATCAGCTGGAGCAGAGCTGATCACCCAGAGGTGATGCCGAGTCCAGGCTCTTATGCTCTGGTCTTAGATGCCACCTCCACCACGGATAGACGAGCTGCTCGTTTCTCGCGGGTTCTGATAGACGGAGGCAGCAACATCAACATCCTGTACAAAGACACCATGGAGAAATTAGGAATCAAGCAAAGACAGCTTCAGAACAGCCGGACTGTGTTCCACGGCATTGTTCCCGGGCTTTCCTGCTCACCAATCGGCAAATCCTGATGGACGTCCTCTTTGGAGACAAAGATCACTTCCACCGAGAGTCGATTTCGTTTGAGGTGGTGGACCCTGAGAGCCCATACCATGCACTACTTGGCCGACCCGCCTTGGCCAAGTTCATGGCAGTCCCCCACTACGCCTACCTCAAAATGAAGATGCCCACCTCTAGGGGAATTCTGACTGTAGCCGGTGACTACCGGAAGTCGTCTGCCTGTGCGACTGAGAGCAGTCGGCTAGCTGAGTCCCTGGTGATCGCAGCCGAGAAGCAGCTCCTGGAACGGGTTGTGGCGATGGCCAGCAAGCAGCCAGAGGTGTCGCCCAACCCAAAGGAATCGGAGGCTGAGGGTTCGTTCAAGCCGGCCAAGGAGACAAAGAAGATACCCTTGGACCCGGAGCACCCGGAGCGGTACGCTGTCGTAGGTGCAAACCTCGATAGCAAATAGGAAGGCGAGCTCGTCAATTTCCTCCGTGAGAATTGGGACATCTTCGCATAGTCCCCCAAAGACATGCCAGGTGTACCGACGGAATTCGCCGAGCACAAGCTACATGTCTAATCTGATGCAAAGCCGGTCAGGCAGCCCCTGCATCGCCTATCAGAAGAGAAGAGAAGAGTTGTCGGAGAAGAGATAGCCCGTCTCCTAGCAGCCGGCTTCATTATGGAAGTATTCTTTCCAGAGTGGCCGGCCAACCCGGTCCTGGTACTGAAGAAAAACAAGCAGTGGCAAATGTGTATTGACTACACGAGCCTCAACAAGGCCTGCCCCAAGGACCAGTTTGCTCTGCCAAGAATTGATCAGGTGATAGACTCCACCACCGGATGCGAGCTGTTGACCTTTTTGGATGCATATTCAGGATATCACCAGATCAAGCTGAACCCAGCTGACAGACTAAAGACCGCCTTCATCACGCCGTTTGGAGCCTTCTGCTACCTCACCATGACGTTCGGCTTGAGGAATGCCGGCGCCACCTTCCAACGTTGCATGCAGAAGTGCCTCCTCAAGCAGCTCGGCAGGAACGCCCATGTCTACGTGGATGATGTGGTGGTGAAGACGGAAAAGCGTGGAACACTGCTGGAAGACCTCAAGGAGACCTTTGAGAACCTGCGCCGATTCCACATCAAGCTCAACCCCGAGAAGTGCATCTTCGGAGTACCAGCCGACCAGCTCATTGGCTTCCTGGTCTGTGAATGCGGCATAGAATGCAACCCCGTGAAGATCAAGGCCATTGAGAGGATGGAGGTACCCAGCCGACTGCTGGACATGCAAAAGTTCACCGGCTGCCTGGCATCCATCAGCTGATTCATCAGTCGGCTGGGCGAGAAAGCTCTCCCCTTATACCAACTCATGAAGAAGACCACTTTTTTCGAGTGGAACCACAAGGCGGACGAAGCTTTTCTCCAACTGAAAAAGATGCTGACTACTCCACCTGTTCTGGCAGCTCCGACCCCTAAGGAACCTATGCTCCTGTACATCGCCGCCACCAGCCGGGTAGTCAGCACGGTCATTGTAGTGGAACGCAAGGAGGAAGGCAAGGCACTACCTGTCCAGAGACCGGTATATTACCTGAGCGAAGTACTGTCGACCTCCAAGCAGAACTACCCCCACTACCAGAAGATGTGCTATGGCGTACACTTTACCGCCAAGAAATTGAAGCCTTACTTTCAAGAGCATCCAATCACTATGGTCTGCACGGCTCCACATGCCGAGATCATCGAAAGCCGAGATGCCTCTGGCCAAGTGGCCAAGTGGGCCATAGAGCTGGCTCCCTACACCATCCACTACCAGCCCTGCACCACCATCAAGTCACAAGCACTGGCTGACTTCCTCGTCGACTGGGCCGAGACCCAGTACCTACCTCCAACGCCCGACTCCACCCATTGGCAGATGCATTTCGACGGCTCCAAGATGCGCACCGGCTTGGGAGCCGGCGTCGTCCTCACTTCCCCTAAAGGCGACAATCTCAAATACGCACTGCAAATCCATTTTGTCGCCTCCAACAACATCGCCGAGTACGAGGCGCTCATTCACGGGATCCAGCTTGCCAAAGAACTTGGCATTCGCCGGATCCTGTGTTATGGCAACTCGGACTTAGTGGTCCAATAGTCATCTGGCGATTGGGACGCCAAATATGCCAACATGGCAAGCTACCGTTTCCTCGTGCAGCAACTCAGTGGGTATTTCGAGGGGTGCGAGTTCCTCCATGTGCCAAGAAACGACAACGACCAAGCAGACGCCTTGGCACGAATCGGCTCTACCCGCCAAGCAATACTATCCGGTGTCGCCCTTCAATGCCTCCTCAAGCCGTCTGTCAAGCCTTCACCAGAATCAGACTCCATCTTCGTGCCGGCTCCTCCCGAAGAAGTTGGATCCGACTCCAGAGCCCCGGCAGACGGTACGGGGATTTTGGTAGATGGCTCCAAAGCCGCCACAGCCGAGGCCGGCCCAGGGACTCCAGTACCCAGCCTGGGGACTACGGCGGCGAGCTCGAAGACTCCAGAACTCGGCCCAAGAGTTGCGCCAGTCGGCCTGGGACTTCATTAACCCAGCAAGCGGTTGTTGACTCTAGCCCGCCGCCTCCCAGCCCAGCCGCCCTCTTCCAAGTCGCAGTTCTGGCAGTCGAAGAAATAGCAGCACCCTCATGGGCCCAGCCCATCCTCAAATTCCTGGTGAGCAAAGAGCTGCCGACTGATGAGACCTCAGCTCGGCAAGTACAACGCCGAGCGGCAGCCTACACCATAGTCAACAGAGAGCTGGTCAGGCGCAGCGTCACTGGTGTCTACCAGCGCTGCGTAGAGCCAGAGCAAGGCCAAGCAATTCTCAAAGACATCCATCAAGGCGAGTGCGGCCACCATGCGGCTTCAAGAGCACTCGTCGCCAAAGCCTTTCGACATGGTTTCTTCTGGCCGACTGCCTTAGAAGAGGCCAAGGAATTGGTCCAAAAATGCAAAGGGTGCCAGAAGTTCCGCTCCAAGCCGCATCAGTCGGCTTCTGCACTCAAGACCATCCCCATTGCCTGGCCTTTCGTAGTTTGGGGTCTAGACATGGTGGGACCATTCAAGATGGCATGAGGTGGCTTAACTCACTTACTTGTTGCAGTGGACAAGTTCACCAAGTGGATAGAAGCGAAGCCAATCAAGAAATTGAACGGTCCGACTGCCGTGACTTTCATCTCCGATATCACAATTCGATACGGCATACCACACATCATCATCACCGACAACGGCACAAATTTTGCCAAAGGCGCCTTGGCCTATTTTTGCGCAACATAGGGCATCCGACTGGACCTAGCTTCCGTCGCCCATCCACAATCAAACGGCCAGGTGGAGCGAGCAAACGGCCTAATCCTGTCCGGCATCAAGCCCCGACTGGTCGAGCCTCTGGAGCGCTCGGCTGGCTGCTGGCTCGATGAGCTGCGAGCCGTCCTCTGGAGTTTGCGCACGACTCCAAACAAGTCAACCGGCTTCACGCCTTTCTTCCTCGTCTACGGTGCTGAAGCCATCATCCCAACGGACATAGAGTTCGACTCCCCGCGAGTCACCATGTACACCGAGGAGGAGGCAGAAGAAGCACGTCAAGACGGCGTCGATCTGCTGGAAGAGGGCCGGCTGTTGGCACTAAGCCGGTCCAGCATCTACCAGCACAGCCTTCGCGGATACTACAACAGGAAGGTCAAGCCAAGATCTTTCCAAGAAGGCGACCTTCTGCTCCGGCTGATCCAGCGAACAGCCGGCCAGCACAAGCTGTCGGCACCTTGGGAAGGCCCTTTCATCATCAGCAAAGTGCTGGGCAATGACTCCTACTACCTGATTGACGCTTAGAAGCCCCGAGCATGCAAGAGGGATGACTCCGGCAAAGAGACAGAGCGGCCATGGAATGCAAATCTCCTCCGAAGATTTTACAGTTGATGCAGTATGTACCACGCTACCTTTTGTATTAAAGTATCAAGACTTCGGGCCCCCCGAGACGAGCTCGGGGACTGCCCTCTTTTGTCTATATGATAAAAGTTATGCCTACAAGTATGTTACTCTTTGTTATGCCGCTTGGCACCAGGCTCGATAGGTCGGCCCGGGGACTTGCCGCCTTGCACTATGAAATGCTTCCTGCAGCCGGACAAGTAGTGTGTGGCGCCTAGGCCATCTCCTGTCAGAAGCCGCAGCTTGCAGAGCGACTGTACAGTGGGCAGGAGTAAGGTAGAATGGGCGTTCGCATGAAAAATGGCTAAGGACTCAAAGCATAAAACATAGCTTAAGCCGGCTTTCAGCCTTCCTTTTTTTCGCAAACCGACTATTAAGCAGTCGGCTCACAGCCTTCTATTCAACTTGCTAAAAAACTCTAAGAAGGCTAAGTACTTGCCTTCCCAAAGTAGCCAAGCATTTGATCCAACGGCAGTCCGCAGAGCGGCTGTCCGACTGGCAAGACAGGCAACTAAGGGAAAGCGACAAAGGAAAAAAGCCAAAAGAGCAATGAGCAAGAAAAGATAGAATTCAGATAAATATTTACATAGCATAGGCCCTTGGCCGAATCTTCAAGCAGAAGTTCAAAATACACCCCGCGGGTGGAATTGTGCAAATTAACAAGTTCTTCAAGACTACTAAAGCAGATAAAATAAAGATAAGGCGGCAGCTTAGGAAGTGGAAGACGGATTTGGAGGGTCGGAGGAGGCGGCAGCGTCAGGCGTTGGGGCGGCCGGCCAGGCAGTCTCGGCTTGATCGCCTCCGGCGGCAGTCAGCTCGGTCGTACGCGACTTGTTGCTAGAGGCGCGGTCGAGCTGAGGCTGGCCGTCTGCTCCGTCTTCTGGTGCTTCCGTCTCGCCTCCGTCCTCCGCCTCACCTTCCTCCTCGACGCTGGAGCCGATCACCTCTGCCGAGTCCTCGCCATAGTCTGGGTTCATCCCAAACCACTCCGGCGGTACCTCCTCGCCGTCTTCAGACTGCTTGGGGACGAAGATGCTGGTGTCGGTGTACTCGGCGATCACCGCGGCACGCTTGACGAGGGCATCTTCCACGGCTGCCAGCTCCGGCTGGGCCTCTGACCGGAGTGTGGCCAGCCGGTCTAGATCCAGGCCCGGATACCACGCCTTGACGAACTCCAAGGCCCGGCGCACTCCAGCTCGGGCCGAGGAACCCTTCAAGGCCTCAAGACGACCAGCCGCGACCTCTAGCCAGTCGGCAGTCGGGCTGGGGGTGCGCGGAGCCTGCATGTCCGGCCATAAGGCAGCAATCGCCTGGGCACCGACACGTTGAAGCCGGCGCAGCATCCGGTGAGTCGGCAGAAGGCGAGCCTCGATGCTCAGGATATGCTCATCAAGGGTTCGGGGGGCGTCGGCGGCGATCTCTGCACCTTCCGCCCTCCGACCTTCACGGTCAGCCTCGATGGCTTGGATGGCGGCCTGCGAGTGCCCAGGGAAGAAGTCTGCCAAGACGGAAGAAACGAAGAAACAAGTCTAAAATCAGGAGTCGGCACGATTTATAATCAGCAGCTCGAAGAAAGAAAGTAAAAGAGACTCACCATCAACAATGTCTTCAATCTCATGGAAGCCTGAGGCCAGCATTGCCTCTCTGTCAGTCCAAGAGGAGTGCTCGCTCGCGAACTCGGCCAGGAGGGCGGTTTTCGCCTCTTCCGCCTCCTTCTGCGTCTTCGCGAGCAGCTCCCTCTGCCCTGCCAATTGAGTGGCCAGCAGATCACGCTCTGTGGCGAGCTTGCTGCACTCCTCCCCCTTGGCGCGCAACGCGGAGTTGGCTTCGCTCAGCTGCTTTTGAAGAACAGCGTTGGCTTCTGAAGAGACGGAATAAGGAAGGCGTTAAGTTATCTGTAAAGAAGGTCGTCGGGGAGATCCGGCCCGACTGCTCAGTAGTCGGCCCGAATCTTGGGGACTACAGCCCGCGGGTGCGCCAACGCGCCCCCACAAAGAAGAAAAAGGACTTACTCCAACTCTCCGACAAGTGAGCGGTCCGCTTGCCCAGCTCTTCAATGTTACGGTTGAAGGCAGTAACGCGGAGGTTGTGGTAGTCCTGCGACAAATATTTCAAACAAAAGTTAGTACCCAGAGCTCACCAATTGGAGTTCCGGGCCGCCTGCTTAGCAGCCGGCCCGAAACTCGGGGACTACACCCAGTGGGTGCGCTGGCGCGCCCCCACAGAGAGGAACAAGAAAACAAGGACCAAAGAGAAAACATACCCGGACAGCTGCCCACAATGCCAGGTACGCCTTGGTGTAGTTCTGGATGGCGTCGCCCTCAGCTCAAAGCTTCGTTTGGACGTCCAGAAGTTCCTGGTTCAGCGGCCCTATGCCGCCTCCTCGCACCCACCCAATGGGCGTGGCGCTCGTCGCTTCGGCGTCTGGGATCGCCGAGCTGGCGGTGCCAGTCTCCAGGGGGCGTGGCGCCGAAGTCGCCTTCTCAAGACGGCGGCGCGTTGGCGAGCCGACTTGAAGGAGTAGCCTCGCCACGGCCTCGTCTTCAGTCGGCGGCACCGGTGGATCCGCCGGCTGTTCGCCTTGCGCGCTCCCAGACGGCGGCGGAGGTGGCGGCGGGACGATTACATCCGGCGTGGAGGAGCCGCCGCCTTCCTTCTCCATGACGGGGTTCTCGCGGCCGGCTTCCCCAGTCTGCCCTGTGAACTCTGGAGGCGGTGGCACAGCGTTCAGCGGGGTGACGAACACCGCCGATTGGCGGTGCGTGGCCTCCTCAGCCTGCCGCTTCGTCGCGGCAACGGCTTCGGCCTCCGCCAGTTTCTTCTTGGCCGAGGCCTCCACCTTATCGGCCTCCACCTTCTCCAGGCGGGCGGCCTCTTCCTCGTTGCGCTTCTCCTGCGCATTCCGCTCCATCGCCTCCCGGAGGTCAGCAGCAGGGTCAATCCGCCGAGTGGTGGCGGACGTCTCCGCTGACCCCATGACGGAGGCGGCGGCAACCCTCTCAAGAGTGAGGGGAGCCCTGAAGCGAGGGAAGCAAGTAAAAGACTTAGACAAAGCTACAGAGAAAGAATAAAGCGTCAAGACAGAATACTCACGCAGAGACCGGTGGCGGCTTCTTCACTTCCTTATGGAAGAGGATGGCCTTCACAGCCGCCTCCTCCCGCCGGGTCGCCGCAGCCGAACTCTTGGGCTTCTTCGGCCGACTGCCGAACAAAGTCGGCACGGCCCTGCGCTTCTTCCCGCCGCCTGGAGCACCCGGCGCGGCAGAAGAGCCCGCGCTAAGATGGCTCGCTCCTGGCCGGGGGCGAGGGGCGACCTCCTCATCATCGTCAGGCCAGTCCTCTAGACTGGCCCCGAGCCGTGGGCCGCCTCCTCCTTCGGCGTCGTCTTCCATAGCCGCCGCCCCTAGATCGCGGTCGTCGACGTCGCTCTCCGCCCGGTCGGCAATGAACTCGCGGGCCGGCCCGAGGTGCCGGCTGGTGGATGGAGGAGGGGATTCTGACCAAAGCCGACTGGTCAGGTCGCACAAAACAGACTCGGCAAGAAAGAAGACAACTCGAAGAAACAAAGAAAGAAAGGGCAACTCACTGTAGGTGGGGGGTTGGCGCGGGAGTACGGCTCCTTGCCGAATCGCCAGTCCTCCAGCAGCTTGCTGTCCGAGAGGTAGTTCACCATGTAGGCCACCTCCTCGTGAGGCATGTCCTTGGTGCACATCCGATTCGGGTCACGGCGCCCGCTCATTTGGCATATCATGTGGGGGCGGCTTTGGAGCGGGAGAACTCGGTGTGCCACGAAGGCAGCCAGCAGGTCCGGACCAGTCAGGCCCTCCGACTGTGTCAGCACTCGAAGTCGTGTGACGGCACCGGCTCCCGCAAGCGTCAGCGACTTGGCCCGATACGACCAGTTGGGCAGTCTCCCAGCCGGCGGGCCGGCTTCGAAAGCCGGCAGGTTGACCCAATCGCCCCCCGCGAAGACGCTCTTCACGTAGAAGTATGATCGCTGCCACATCTTCACCGACTTTATCAGCTTGATGGCGGGGAAGGGGTTGTCGGCTCCCGATCTCCGCCCGGCGATGAACGCGCCGCATTGAGCCGGCACGCCTGCAGCCTGGGTGCCGAGCTTGCAGTAGAAGAACTCCCCCCAGAGCTCGAGGGTGGGGAGGACTCCGAGGAAGCCTTCGCACAAGGCCACGAAGGCAAACAGCAGCACCACCGTATTGGGCGTGAGGTGGTGCGGCGGGAGGCTGTAGAACTCTAGAAAAGAGCAATATATGGAAAGCTCATAGGCAATGGATCGGTGATGGAGAATTATGCTGGATGCGGTTCATCATGTAAAAGACATAACCTAGGGTGACACAGAACTAGCTCCAGTTCATTAATATAATGTAGGCATGTATTCTGAATATAGTCATACGTGCTTATGGAAAAGAACTTGCATAACATCTTTTGTCCTACCCTCCCGTGGCAGTGGGGTCCTTACGGAAACTAAGGGATATTAAGGCCTCCTTTTAATAGAGAACCGGAACAAAGCATTAACACATAGTGAATACATGAACTCCTCAAACTACGGTCATCACCGGTAAGTATCCTGATTATTGTCACTTCGGGGTTAATGGATCATATCACATAATGGGTGACTATAGACTTGCAAGATAGGATCAAGAACACTCATATATTGATGAAAACATAATTGGTTCAGATCTGGAATCATGGCACTCGGGCCCTAGTGACAAGCATTAAGCATAGCAAAGTCATATCAACATCAATCTTAGAACATAGTGGACACTAGGGATCAAACCCTAACAAAACTAACTCGATTACATGATAGATCCCATCCAACCCATCACCATCCAGCAAGCCTACGATGGAATTACTCACGCACGGCGGTGAGCATCATGAAATTGGTGATGGAGGATGGTTGCTAATGACGATGGCGACGGATTCCCCTCTCCGGAGCCCCGAACGGACTCCAGATCAGCCCTCCCGAGAGGTTTTAGGGCTTGGCGGCGGCTCCGTATCGTAAAACGCGATGATTTCTTCCCTCTGATTTTTTTCTCTCCGAAACTCAATATATGGAGGTGGAGTTGGAGTCGTAGAGGCAAAGGGGGCCCATGAGGTAGGGAGCGCGCACCCACCTTCGTGGCAAGATGGTGGGCCCCCTGGCCTTCATTTTTCTTATTTTTTGAAAAGTGTCTCCGTGAAGTTTCAGGTCATTCTGAGAACGTTTGCTCTTGCACATAATAACACCATGGTAATTCTACTGAAAACAGCATCAGTCCGGGTTAGTTCCATTCAAATCATGCAAGTTAGAGTCCAAAAAAGGGCAAAAGTGTTTGGAAAAGTAGATACGTTGGAGACGTATCAATGGGTGCAATTGATAAAAATAGTTTAAATATAATCAAGGAGTAAGCCAATGCCACATATATTGGGCCGCAAACTGTTTCCATTATAATCTGATTGATAAATCAGAGCGTATTTGTACAAAGAATGCAATAAGAAACCAGGCTATTTAACATGCCGAGGCCAAGGGGAAGCTGCGTGCGGGTCCTGCAAACAGGCGAAGTGATCATCAAGAAGATCATCTAGGTGCCTCTGCCACACGTCTATGTTGCTTGCCTCCTTGGTATGTTTATCCTTCAAAAGGATCGATGATGAGACCGTCGTGAGGGGCCTGTGGAAAAGAAACCCGAAAAAGGATAAAAAGAAAAAGGGAAAGTATGAGTGCCCGGATATGGCTGAGCCGTATTGTGGACCATGATCGAGTTATGCCTCCGTCTTTGCCCATGGTATTTTTAGTGCGTAGTTATGTATGTACGGCGTAGTTCGGTCGGGACTGAGACGGAGGCCGAATTGCTAGTCCGACTCCTGATGAGCCAGACTGTCATGCTGTGGAATAATCCGGACTCGTTTAATAGTGTTCGGGGGCTTGGCCGCCGAATTGATGTTCTTGTCACAGCCCTAGAATATTGTTGTAAATAGTTGCATCTTCATCCAGGCATCATATTTAAATCTCTGAAACTTCAATTGAGGATTGTTGAAGCCTCAAAACTTTAATTAAAAGCAGGGCAAAGAACCCTGGAAATTGCATTCAGTGTTTCCAAAATGGCCTTAAATAATGTTGGTTATATTTGGCAAAGGTTTTTGCACCAAACCAAAAATAATGAGCATTTTAAGGAATATTTTGGGCACTGAATTTAAAACATTATTTTATTTTCATTTGGAATTATATTCATAACTTGTATAGAATATATTTCCAAATACCCTAAAACATTTTATGTGCTTTTGGAAAAGTCCATTAAGCAACATAAAAATATTCAAAGGAATTTTGTCACTGGTTTGGATTTGTTCTATTTGAAAACAGTGGCAAAAGAAATAAACAAATAAAACAAAATAGAAAATATAAACAGAGAGAAATGAAACTAACCTCGGCTTACCTCACGTGGCCTGCTCCTGTAGCAGAGGCCTAGCCCACCTGGCAGCCCAGCCACCTGGCCGGCCCACGGAGGGCAGGGGCGTCTTCTTCCTCCTCCCAGAAGGCAGAGGAGAAGACAGCCACGGCGCCGCGGCGTGCCACGCCGGCAGCTGCCTGCCTGGCTGCCCCCTTGTAGCCCTAGACTCCCTCCGCGACGCCACGCTACCCCCTGGATCCCCTCGACCGCTCCCCGCTCTCCCTGCCTCGCCTCTCTCGCTCTCTCTCCCGAAGCCGAGCGGAGCTCGTCGCTGCCGTACGCCGTAGACGCGGCCTCCGTGCTTCCCTCGCCTCCCCGGCGTGTCCACGAGCATCGCCACGCCTCCCTCGTCCTCTCAGTCCAGCCACGCCTCGCCGGAGGCCTTGCATCGACGCCATCTTCATAGTCTTCGTCGCCGGCCACCAGAGATGCCTCTCGCCGCCCCGCTCGCTCCGGTGGTTCCCAGAGCACGCTGAAGCCACCTCTGCACTCGCTGTGAGCTCCTCTACCAATCCCACCTACTCCCATGTCCATTAGCTCATCATAGCCCACATTTCCGTCGAGACCGAGACCTCACCGGCGCCGGACTTGTCGCCGTCGTCGTTTTGGTTCGCCTCCGTCCAAACCGAGCGCGTCACTACACTCAGTGCACCCCCAGGAGTCTGTAGCGCCCACCAGCTCCTCCTCCCATGCACCGTAGCGCCGAACCCATCATTGTCGAACTCCTGCCGCCGCCTTGGAGCTCACCGTCGTCGGCTCCAGCCACCATAGGCCCAACCACCTACACCACTCGACGCGGACGAGTGCCCGCGTCACGTATATGCCCTCCGCCGGCCATTTGGTCGCCGGAGGAGGAAACCCGCACCCCTTCGCTGTCCATGGCCTCGCCGGCGTCGAGTCGCCGGTGGGTTGACCCACTTTGACCCCGGCTGGACCCCTCCCAAAGTCACTGACACGTGGGGCCGGCCCTAACTGGATTAGTTAGGTATTAGTTAGTGTTAATCACCGCTGTCAGGTGTTAATCCCCTCACTAAACAAACCCTAAGCCACTGACATGTGGGCCCAGCCCTGCTGACATTCTTATTAGAATTACTCTAACTCTAATTAACCTAGTTAACTAACTGAGTCACTGACCAGTGGGCCCCACTGGTCAGGTTTGACCTAGACATTGCCTGTTAACCTGCTGACGTCAGCATGACCTAATGCTGACGCAGTATTACATTTTCTGGATTTATTAATAACCAGGAAATTCCAGAAAATAGTATAAACTTCTAAAAATCATAGAAATTCAACCATAACTCTAAATGAAACAAATTATATATGAAAAATGATTAAAAAATCCAAAGAATCTGTTTATGGCATTTTCATGCATGTTAGAGCAACTTATTTCCTCTATTTAGGACAATTCAATTAAATGACATTTAAGAAAGCACATATGGAGTTTGAATATGAACCTAGTGTTCGAACCAACTCCATTTAATTTGTTGCTAGTTGCATTAGGCCAATCAACAGCATATTGCCATGTCACATTCATGCATCATATTGTTGCATTGCATTGATTCTGTCCTTCTCTGTTTGTCGGTAACCGTCCCCTCTTAGTCGACGATGTTTCCGACGACGTGATCGATGACACCGATGAAGAACTATATTATCTTCAGAAGTGTCAGGCAAGCAAAACCCCCTTATTCATTCCAATACAATCCCACTCTCTCGCTCCTGCTCTCTTTTACTGCATTAGGACAACAACGATTCATCTGTTACTTGTTGCGGTAGTTGAACCCCTTATCCTCTGCATGACCTGTCATTGCCACAGTAAATAGATGAAACTCACTAGCATGAGTAGGAGTAGTTTGAGCCCTGGTGTGCCTACTCATTCATGCTTGTTTGTCATGCCTTCTATTGCTTAGAGTTGTGTCAGGTCTGGTTCATCGGGGATGAATTGGAAAGTTGTGAACATGTCCTACTGTGTGTGAGCTATGTGTTGAACACGATTTGGTAAAGGTATCGATAAGAGGCCATGTAGGAGTACATGGTGGGTTGTTTCGTTGGAACCGTCCTTAAGCACCAAGATCTGTATGTGTGATTTAAGAATCAGTTACTACCATGCATTGGGATCCTTAATTGACCCTCTCGGCTTCTTAACCACCCTAGTCCTCTGTCCAGGAGTTGCAACTAGTTTTGGTGTTTATAGGATATGTGTTGGCGGCCGTGCGTAGCGCTGAACCTAGGGGTGGGCTATGATGTGGTAGATACACCATGGCCGGGTATACCGGGTGCCCGTTTGGTGTCTCGGAACCCTGTACACATCATTTGGGGCCTATGTGGAAACCTCGGCCGGACTCCCTACGGATGGAACCTGGATAGGCGATAAACTTGGACTAGAGACTTGAGTGTTAGGTAGGCCGTGGCCGACACCCTCGTTGGGCTTCCGCTTGAAGGTTGCCGAGTACATGTCGTGTAAACGACGGTAAGTGGTGAGAGCGTGTATGAAGAAGTACACCCCTGTAGGGTTAACATCATCTATTCGAATAGCCGCGTCCGCGGTAAAGGACTGCTTGGTTGCCTATACAATTCATAGATAACTTGAAGTGGATACTCTAAAACTCGCAAGATAAGCGTGAGTGCTATGGATGACCTTCTCGTAGGGAGACAGAAGCGGATCCATAGTGGTGTATTGATATGGTGAATATGTGGACTCGTGTGCGCCACCTCAAAAGAGTTGCTTGTAGTCGTAGTTCAGGTTAGCCACTGAGTCAAAGTTGGCTTGCTGCAGTTACACTCCACTACCCCTTTGTTGATACCGATGCATATGTAGTTAGTTCTGATGTAAGTCTTGCTGGGTACATTTGTACTCACGTTTGCCTATGTTATGTTTTGCAGAGAGATGTCAGTCTCGCTAGTAGTTCCGTGTGGACTTCGACGTTTAGCTTGATACCTCAGCTACGGTCTTGTGCCCTCGGCAGGATCTTGTAGATAGTCAGGCTTCTCAAGCCTTTTTCATTTGTAGATGTCTGTACTCAGACATGTTAAGCTTCCGCACGTGCTTGTTGCTTGTATGCTCTGAATGTTGGGTCATGAGACCCATGTTTGTAATATCTCGCTCCTCGGAGCCTAATGAATAAATACTTTGAGTCGTAGAGTCTTGTTGTGATGCCATGTTGTATTTACACATATCAAGCATATTGTGTGTATGATTGAAATGCTTGGTATGTGTAGGATCCGACAACCTAGTTGTTTATCCTTGGTAGTCTCTTATGGGGAAATGTAGTCTTGTGCTTCCATGAGCCATAGTAGTCCGCTACAGCCCGGTTCACCGAAGTTCTGCTAGCCCAGCACTACTGCTCCGAAACACTTGACTGGCCGGCATGTGATTCACTTCGTTCCTGTGTCTGTCCCTTCGGGGAAATGTCACGCAGTGACATCCGGAGTCCTGCCTAGCCTGCTATAGCCCGTTTCACCAGAGTCCTGTTAGCCCAGTGCTACAGCCCGGATTCGCACGCTGCTGACCGACATGCTCGATGTTGATTCTTGTATGCCTGTTCCCGTAAGTTAGTGCCACTTCAGGTTCATGACTAGTAATGTCGGCCCGGGTTCTCTGTCATATGGATGCTAGCGACATCATCATATACGTAAGCCAAAAGGCGCAAATGGTCCCAGGCCATGGTAAGGCGACACCCGTGGAATACCGTGCGTGAGGCCGCAAAGTGATATGAGGTGTTGCCGTCTAGATGGATGTGACTTGGAATCGGGGTCCTGACAGTTCTGCTTGATAAGGCCGCCCTGTACTTCCGCTGCCAGGGCCACGGTGTGCTCCTCGGTATGGAGGGAGCGTTCCATGTTTCCATTGACTGTTATGACACCGCGTGGCCCGGGCATCTTAAGTTTGAGATAGGCATAGTGTGGCACCGCATTGAAGTGAGCAAATGTAGTTCGTCCGAGCAGTGCGTGATAGCCACTGCGGAAGGGGACGATGTCGAAGGTCAAGTCTTCGCTTCGGAAGTTGTCTGGTGATCCGAATACGACTTCCAATGTGATTGAGCCCGTGCAACAGGCCTGTACACCTGGGATTATTCCTTTAAAGGTAGTTTTGGTGGCCTTAATCCTTGACGAATCGATGCCCATCTTGCGGACTGTGTCCTGATAGAGCAGGTTAAGGCTGCTGCCACCGTCCATGAGGACCCGTGTTAGGTGGAATCCATCAATGATTGGGCTGAGGACTAGTGTGGCTGAGCCGCCGTGGCGAATACTAGTCGGGTGGTCCCTGCGATCGAAAGTGATCGGGCAAGATGACCATGGATTGAATTTTAGGGTGACTGGCTCTATCGCATAGACATCCCTGAGTGTGCGTTTGTGCTCCCTCTTGGGGATATGAGTAACGTATATCATGTTCACCGTTTTGACTTGGGGGGGGGTCTTCTGTCCCCCTGTGTTTGGTGGATGGGGCTCCTCGTCATCGTCCTCACTTGGAGACCTCTTCTCTTTGTCCTTGGTATGTAACTTACCAACCTGTTTAAAGACCCAACAGCTTCTGTTGGTATGATTGGGAGGTTTATCTTGGGTGCTGTGGATCTGACATGGTCGATCGAGGATGCGGTCCAAGCTGGATGAGCCCGGATTGTTTCTTTTAAATGGCTTCTTCCGTTGACCGGGCTTGGAGCTGCTGAATCCGGCATTAACCGCTGTGTCATCGGTATTATCACCGTTGTTCCGATGCTTGTGCCTGTTACGTCGGGGCTTGCCATTGCTATTTCTGGCTTTAGAAGTGCCAGGTTCGCTTGCATTGTTGCTGCTACGGGCTAGCCAACTATCTTCTCCCGCACAAAAGTGGGTCATAAGTGTCGTGAGGGCTGCCATCGACTTCGATTTTTCGGACAGTCGACAATCTGGTTCTTTTTAATTAGGAACATAATCCAAAATTTCTTGGCCGACTCTCCGGACCGTTGAACTATGTGACTTAAGTCATCAGCGTCCGGAGGTCGGATGTATGTACCCTGGAAGTTGTCGCGGAAGGCGTCTTCCAGATCCTCCCACCTGCCAATGGAGTTTTCTGGCAGGCTGTTTAACCAGTGCCGAGCTGGTCCCTTGAGTTTTAGCGGGAGGTATTTGATGGCGTGAAGATCATCACCGCGGGCCATGCGAATATGGAGCAGAAAGTCCTCAATCCATACTGCGGGATCCGTTGTTCCATCATATGATTCGATATTCACGGGTTTAAACCCTTCTGGGAATTCATGTTCCATTACTTCTTCAGTGAAGTAGAGGGGGTGTGCGGCGCCTCTATAGCGGGCCACGTTGCACTATAGCTCGGATGGAGTCCGTCTGCGGTTTTCGGCCCGGGCGTGGTTATGTCTGTCGTGCCCGGCTAGATAGTCGTCCTTGCATGTCGGAGCATGCCCCCGCTATCCGTAGATCGATCTGGTCTGGCCTGCTTTGTTTTCCAAATCCTCCCGCAGGTCATAAGTATATTTTTGAGATATTGTGTCTCTACCTTTACGGTGAGGTTGTACGGGCTGGTATTTGGCTTGAGATGCCATTTTGTCACCGCCACGTCGTGGTAGGTCGGCTGCATTATGCGCTGATGGTACGGGCACCAGCGCCTCGTCGTCGAATTGAGGTAGCAGCTTACGCTTCGGGTAACTCTTGGTTGGGCGCTCGAGGCCATATTCCTCGGCTGCCAGGACGTTAGTCCACCTGTCGTTGAGCAGATCTTGGTCAGCTTGAAGCTGCTGCTGCTTCTTTTTCAGGCTCCTTGCCGTGGCTATTAGCCGGCGCCTAAAGCATTCCTGCTCAAGGGGTTCCTCAGGCATGATAAAGACTTTGTCGCTGAGGCTCACCTCCACCTCGGAGAGTGGAAGATAATTATTATCCTTCGAGTCTTTGTTTATAGCCTATTCCTCAGGGCTAATTTCCCATCTTCCCGATCGTCCTGTTCGGAGGCTGGCTCGACAGGGTCTTCTTGGTCTTCGACATCGTCCGGAGTATTGATGTCTCCGGGGCCAGTATTGCTATCTTTTCCACGGCGTGATTTAGAGCGGCGCTGCTGACGTCGGTGCTTTGGTTGTATCTCAGGAGGTGTATCCTCAAATGGATTCTTCTTGTTATCGTCGTTGCCCTCTTTGGCTGTATCCACCATGTACACGTCATACGAAGAGGTGGCCGTCCAACGTCTGGTAAACGGCGCATTTTGGGCCTGCTCTTCTCCGGCATCATCATCCATACTGTCGATGACTTCGGAGCCATAATCGAGCATGTTGGTTAAGTCCTCGACAGGGCTATGAAGTGGGTGGTGGGTGGGACGTAAAATTCCCCGCTCTCGGCCCCTAGTCTGGGCTGGGCGTAGTTCGGTAGTTGCCCCTCTATAATGATGAGGGATCACATTAAGTCCAGAGCCTCGCTTAGAGGCGAGGTTCGGCTAGGGAGAAGCAGCGTCACGGCGGGGAGGAAACTCCTTGGCCGAGCTCACACGATGCAGACTCTGAGGGTTCCGGGTCAGTTGTAACACCCACGATGCGGCTATATCTCCCACGTGTCGAAGCATGACTTAGAGGCATAACCGCATTGTAAGCAATGTCACAAGTGAGGTAATCTTCACACAACCCATGTAATAAATAAGGGAAAGAGATACATAGTTGGCTTACACTCTCCACGTCACACAATGCATAAATAACATTACATTCATCCAGTTACACTCAATGTCCGACTACGGAACCAAAATGAAGAACAACCCCAAATGCGACAAAGATCCCCGATCGCCCCAACCGGGCTCCACTACTGATCAAATGGAAACGAAACAACACAACGAACACGAACTTCATCGAGCTCCTCCTTGAGCTCGGTTGCGTCACCTGCACGGTATCATTGGCACCTGCAAACTGGTTTTGGAGGTAATCTGTGAGTCACGGGGACTCAGCAATCTCACACCCTCGCGATCAAGACTATTTAAGCTTATAGGTAAGGAAAAGGTATGAGGTGGAGCTGCAGCAAGCACTAGCATATATGGTGGCTAACATACGCAAATGAGAGCGAGAAGAGAAGGCAAAGCACGTTCGAGAAACTATGATCAAGAAGTGATCCTAGAACAACCTATGTCAAGCATAACTCCAACACCGTGTTCACTTCCCGGACTCCGCCAAGAAGAGACCATCACGGCTACACACGCGGTTGATGCATTTTAATTCAGATAAGTTGCAGGTTATCTACAACCGGACATTAACAAATTCCCATCTGCCCATAACCGCAGGCACGACTTTCGAAAGTTGAAAACCCTGTAGGGGTGTCCCAACTTAGCCCATCACAAGCTCTCATGGTCAACGAAGGATATTCCTTCTCCCAAGACAATCCGATCAGACTCAGAATCCCGGTTACAAGACATCTCGACAATGGTAAAACTAAACTAGCAAAGTCGCCCGATGTGCCGACAAATCCCGATAGGAGTCGCACGTACCTCGTTCTCAGGGCAACACCGGATGAGACTAGCTATGAGTAAAACCAGCCCTCAAGTTTCCCCGAGGTGGCCCCGCAGGCAACTCAGTTCGGACCAACACTCAGAGGAGCACTGGCCCGTGGGGGTTAAAATAAAGATGACCCTTGAGTCTGCAGAACCCAAGGGAAGGTAGTAGGTTGTTAGTGCAAATGGTAAAACCAAGGTTGGGCCTTGCTGGAAGAGTTTTATTCAAGGCGAACTGTCAAGTGGTTCCCATTATAACCCAACCGTGTAAGGAATGCAAAATCAAGGAACATAACACCGGTATGACGGAAACTAGGGCGGCAAGAGTGGAACAAAACACCAGGCATAAGGCCGAGCCTTCCACCCTTTACCAAGTATATAGATGCATTAATTAAATATGCAGTATTACATTTTCTGGATTTATTAATAACCAGGAAATTCCAGAAAATAGTATAAATTTCTAAAAATCATAGAAATTCAACCATAACTCCAAATGAAACAAATTATATATTAAAAATGATCAGAAAAATCCAAAGATTCTGTTTATGGCATTTTCATGCATGTTAGAGCAACTTATATCCTCTGTTTAGGACAATTCAAGTAAATGGCATTTAAGAAAGCACATATGGAGTTTGAATTTGAACCTAGTGTTCAAACCAACTCCATTTAACTTGTTGCTAGTTGCATTAGGCCAATCAATAGCATATTGCCATGTCACATTCATGCATCATATTGTTGCATTGCATTGATTGTGTCCTTCTCCATTTGCCGGTAACCGTCCCCTCTTAGTCGACGATGTTTTCGACGACGTGATCGATGACACCGATGAAGAACTATATTATCTTCAGAAGTGCCAGGCAAGCAAACCCCCCTTGTTCATTTCGATACAATCCCACTCTCTCGCTCCTGCTCTCTTTTATTGCATTAGGACAACAACGATTCATCAGTTACTTGTTGCGGTAGTTGAACCCCTTATCCTCTGCATGACATGTCATTGCCACAGTAAATAGATGAAACTCACTAGCATGAGTAGGAGTTGTTTGAGCCCTGATGTGCCTACCCATTCATGCATGTTTGTCATGCCTGCTATTGCTTAGAGTTGTGTCAGGTCTGATTCATCGGGGATGAATTGGAAAGTTGTGAACATGTCCTACTGTGTGTGAGCTAAGTGTGTTGAACACGATTTGGTAAAGGTATCGATGAGAGGCCATGTAGGAGTACATGGTGGGTTGTTTCATTGGAACCGTCCTTAAGCACCGAGATCTGTATGTGTGATTTAAGAATCAGTTACTACCATGCATTGGGATTCTTAATTGACCCTCTCAGCTTCTTAACCACCCTAGTCCTCTGTCCAGGAGTTGCAACTAGTTTTTGGTGTTTATAGGATATGTGTTGGCGGCCGTGCGTAGCACTGACCCTAGGGGTGGGCTATGATGCGGTAGATACACCGTGGCCGGGTATATCGGGCGCCCGTTTGGTGTCTTGGAACCCTGTACACATCATTCGGGGCCGTATGTGGATGGAACCTGCGGATGGAACCTGGATAGGCGATAAACCTAGACTAGAGACTTGAGTGTTAGGTAGGCCGTGGCCGACACCCTCGTTGGGCTTCCGCTTGAAGGTTGCCGAGTACATGTCGTGTAAACGACGGTAAGTGGTGAGAGCATGTATGAAAAGTACACCCCTGCAGGTTTAACATCATCTATTCGAATAGCCGCGTCCGCGGTAAAGGACTGCTTGGTTGCCTATACAGTTCATAGATAACTTGAAGTGGATACTCTAAAACTCGCAAGATAAGCGTGAGTGCTATGGATGGCCTTCTCGTAGGGAGACGGAAGCAGATCCATAGTGATGTATTGATATGGTGAATATGTGGACTCGTGTGCGCCACCTCAAAAGAGTTGCTTGTAGTCGTAGTTCAGGTTAGCCACTGATTCAAAGCTGGCTTCCTGCAATTAAACTCCACTACCCCTTTGTTGATACCGATGCATATGTAGTTAGTTCTGATGTAAGTCATGCTGGGTACATTTGTACTCACGTTTGCCTATGTTATGTTTTGCAGAGAGACGTCAGTCTCGCTAGTAGTTCCATGTGGACTTCAACGTTTAGCTTGATACCTCAGCGACGATCTTGTGCCCTCGGCAGGATCTTGTAGGTAGTCAGGCTTCTCAAGCCTTTTTCATTTGTAGATGTCTGTACTCAGACATGTTAAGCTTCCGCATGTGCCTGTTGCTTGTATGCTCTGAATGTTGGGTCATGAGACCCATGTTTGTAATATCTTGCTCCTCGGAGCCTAATGAATAAATACTTTGAGTCATAGAGTCTTGTTTTGATGCCATGTTGTATTTACACATATCGAGCATATTGTTTGTATGATTGAAATGCTTGGTATGTGTGGGATCAGACAATCTAGTTGTTTATCCTTGGTAGTCTCTTATGGGGAAATGTAGTCTTGTGCTTCCATGAGCCATAGTAGTCCGCTACAGCCCGGTTCACCAGAGTTCTGCTAGCCCAGCACTACTGCTCCGGAACACTTGACTGGCCGGCATGTGATTCACTTCGTTCCTGTGTCTGTCCCTTCGGGGAGATGTCACGTGGTGACATATGGAGTCCAGGCTAGCCTGCTACAACCCGGTTCACCGGAGTCCTGTTAGCCCAGTGCCACAGCCCGGATTCGCACGCTGCTGACCGACATGCTCGATGTTGATTCAAGTATGCCTGTCCCCGTAAGTTAGTGCCACTTTGGGTTCACGACTAGTCATGTCGGCCCGGGTTCTCTGTCATATGGATGCTAGCGACATCATCATATACGTGAGCCAAAAGGCACAAACGGTCCTGGGCCATGGTAAGGCGACACCAGTGGAATACCGTGCGTGAGGCCGCAAAGTGATATGAGGTGTTACCGGCTAGATCGATGTGACTTGGAATCGGGGTCCTGACAGTTCTGCTTGATAAGGCCGCCATGTACTTCCGCTGCCAGGGCCGTGGTGTGCTCCTCGGTATGGAGGGAGCGTTCCATGTTTCCATTGACTGTTATGACACCACGTGGCCCGGGCATCTTAAGTTTGAGATAGGCATAGTGTGGCACCGCATTGAAGCGAGCAAATGCAGTTCGTCCGAGCAGTGCGTGATAGCCACTGCGGAAGGGGACGATGTCGAAGGTCAAGTCTTCGCTTCGAAAGTTGTCTGGCGATCCGAAGACAACTTCCAATGTGATTGAGCCCGTGCAATAGGCCTCTACACCTGGGATTACTCCTTTAAATGTAGTTTTGGTGGCCTTAATCCTTGACGGATCGATGCCCATCTTGCGGACTGTGTCCTGATAGAGTAGGTTAAGGCTGCTGCCACCGTACATGAGGACCCGTGTGAGGTGGAATCCATCAATGATTGGGTTGAGGACCAATGCGGCTGAGCCGCCTTAACGAATATTGGTTGGGTGGTCCCTGTGATCGAAAGTGATCGGGCAAGATGACCATGGATTGAATTTTGGGGCGAGTGGCTCTATCGCATAGACATCCCTGAGTGTGCGTTTGCGCTCCCTCTTGTGGATATGAGTAACGTATATCATGTTCACCGTTTTGACTGGGGGGGGGTATCTTCTGTCCCCCTGTGTTCGGTGGATGGGGCTCCTCGTCATCATCCTCACTTGGAGACCCCTTCTCTTTGTCCTCGGTATGTAACTTACCAACCTGTTTAAAGACCCAACAGCTTATGTTGGTATGATTGGCAGGTTTATCTGGGGTGCCGTGGATCTGACATGGTCGATCGAGGATTCGGTCCAAGCTGGATGAGCCCGAATTGTTTCTTTTAAATGGCTTCTTCCGCTGATCGGGCTTGGAACCGTTGAATCCGGTGTTAACCGCTGTGTCATCAGTATTATCACCGTTGTTCCGATGCTTGTGCCTGTTGCGTCGGGCCTTGCCATTGCTATTTCTAGCTTCAGAAGTGCCAGGTTCGCTTGCATTGTTGCTGCTACGGGCTAGCCAACTATCTTCGCCCGTGCAAAGTGGGTCATAAGTGTCGTGAGGGCTGCCATGGACTTCGATTTTTCTTGGCCAAGGTGCCGGGCGAGCCATTCGTCGCGAATGCTATGCTTAAAGGCCGCTAGGACTTCGGCATCCGGACAGTCAACGATCTGGTTCTTTTTAATTAGGAACATAATCCAAAATTTCTTGGCCGACTCTCCGGGCCGTTGAACTATGTGACTTAAGTCATCGGCGTCTGGAGGTCGGACGTATGTACCCTGGAAGTTGTCACGGAAGGCGTCTTCCAGATCCTCCCAGCTGCCAATGGAGTTTTCTGGCAGGCTGTTTAACCAGTGCCGAGCTAGTCCCTTGAGTTTTAGCGGGAGGTATTTGATGGCGTGAAGATCATCACCGCGGGCCATGTGAATATGGAGCGGAAAGTCCTCAATCCATACTGCGGGATCCGTTGTTCCATCATATGATTCGATATTCACGGGTTTAAACCCTTCTGGGAATTCATGTTCCACTACTTCGTCAGTGAAGTAGAGGGGGTGTGCGGCGCCTCTATAGCGGGCCACGTCGCGACGTAGCTCGGATGGAGTCTGTCTGCGGTTTTCGGCCCGAGCGTGGTTATGGTTATCGTGCCCGGCTAGATAGTCGTCCTTGCGCGTCGGAGCACGCCCCCGCTATCCGTAGATCGATCTGGTCTGGCCTGCTTTGTTTTCCAAATCCTCCCGCGGGTCATAAGTATATTTCCGAGCTGTTGTGTCTCTACCTTTACGGTAAGGTTGTACGGGCTGGTATTTAGCTTGAGATGCCATTTTGTCACGGCCACGTCGTGGTAGGTCGGCTACGTTATGCGTTGATGGTACGGGCACCAGCGCCTCATCGTCGAATTGAGGTAGCAGCTTACGCTTCGGGTAACCCTTGGTTGGGCGCTCGAGGTCGTATTCCTCGGCTGCCAGGACGTTAGTCCACCTGTCGTTGAGCAGATCTTGGTCAGCTTGAAGCTGCTGCTGCTTCTTTTTCAGGCTCCTTGTCGTGGCTATTAGCCGGCTCCTAGAGCATTCCTGCTCAAGGGGTTCCTCAGGCACGATAAAGTCTTTGTCGCCGAGGCTCACCTCCTCCTCGGAGAGTGGAAGATAATTACTATCCTTCGAGTCTTTGTTTATAGCCTGTTCCTCAGGGCTAATTTGCTCATCTTCCCAATTGTCCTGTTTGGAGGCTGGCTCGACAGGGTCTTCTTGGTCTTCGACGTCGTCCGGAGTATTGATGTCTCCGGTGCCGGTATTGCTGTCTTTTCCACGGCATGATTTAGAGCGGCGCTGCTGAAGTCGGTGCTTTGGTTGTATATCAGAAGGTGGATCCTCAAATGGACTCTTCTCGTTATTGTCGTTGCCCTCTTTGGGTGTATCCACCATGTACACGTCATATGAAGAGGTGGCCGTCCAATGTCCGGTAAACGGCGCGTTTTGGGCCTGCTCTTCTCCGGCATCGTCGTCGATACCGTCGATGACTTTGGAGCTATAATCGAGCATGTCAGTTAAGTCCTTGACAGTGGCTATGAAGTGGGTGGTGGGTGGGACGTAAAATTCCCCGCTCTCGGCCCCTAGTCTGGGTTGGGCATAGTTCGGTAGTTGCCCCTCTATAATGATGAGGGATCACATTAAGTCCAGAGCCTCTCTTAGAGGCGAGGTTCGGCTAGGGAGAAGCAGCGTCACGGCGGGGAGGAAACTCCTTGGCCGAGCTCACACGATGCAGACTCTGAGGGTTCCGGGTCAGTTGTAACACCCACGATGCGGCTATATCTCCCACGTGTCGAAGCATGACTTAGAGGCATAACCGCATTGTAAGCAATGTCACAAGTGAGGTAATCTTCACACAACCCATGTAATAAATAAGGGAAAGAGATACATAGTTGGCTTACACTCTCCACGTCACACAATGCATAAATAACATTACATTCATCCAGTTACACTCAATGTCCGACTACGGAACCAAAATGAAGAACAACCCCAAATGCGACAAAGATCCCCGATCGCCCCAACCGGGCTCCACTACTGATCAACTGGAAACGAAACAACACAACGAACACGAACTTCATCGAGCTCCTCCTTGAGCTCGGTTGCGTCACCTGCACGGTATCATTGGCACCTGCAAACTGGTTTTGGAGGTAATCTGTGAGTCACGGGGACTCAGCAATCTCACACCCTTGCGATCAAGACTATTTAAGCTTATAGGTAAGGAAAAGGTATGAGGTGGAGCTGCAGCAAGCACTAGCATATATGGTGGCTAACATACGCAAATGAGAGCGAGAAGAGAAGGCAAAGCACGTTCGAGAAACTATGATCAAGAAGTGATCCTAGAACAACCTACGTCAAGCATAACTCCAACACCGTGTTCACTTCCCGGACTCCGTGAAGAAGAGACCATCACGGCTACACACGCGGTTGATGCATTTTAATTCAGATAAGTTTGAGGTTCTCTACAACCGGACATTAACAAATTCCCATCTGCCCATTACCATGGGCACGACTTTCGAAAGTTCAAAACCCTGCAGGGGTGTCCCAACTTAGCCCATCACAAGCTCTCACAATCAACGAAGGATATTCCTTCTCCCAAGACAATCCAATCAGATTCAGAATCCCGGTTACAAGACATCTCGACAATGGTAAAACTAAACCAGCAAAGCCGCCCGATGTGCCTACAAATCCCGATAGGAGTCGCACGTACCTCGTTCTCAGGGAAACACCGGATGAGACTAGCTACGAGTAAAACCAGCCCTCAAGTTTCCCCGAGGTGGCCCCGCAGGCAGCTCAGTTCGGACCAACACTCAGAGGAGCACTGGCCTGGGGGGGTTAAAATAAAGATGACCCTTGAGTCTGCAGAACCCAAGGGAAGGTAGTAGGTTGTTAGTGCAAATGGTAAAACTAAGGTTGTGCCTTGCTGGAGGAGTTTTATTCAAGGCGAACTGTCAAGGGGTTCCCATTATAACCCAACCGTGTAAGGAACGCAAAATCAAGGAACATAACACCGGTATGACGGAAACTAGGGCGGCAAGACTGGAACAAAACACCAGGCATAAGGCCGAGCCTTCCACCCTTTACCAAGTATATAGATGCATTAATTAAATAAGAGATATTGTGATATCCCAACAAATATCCATGTTCCAAAAAGGAACAAACTCCAATCTTCACCTGCAACTAGCAACGCTATAAGAGGGGCTGAGCAAAGCGGTAACATAGCCAAACAACGGTTTGCTAGGACAAGGTGGGTTAGAGGCTTGACATGGCAATGTGGGAGGCATGATATAGCAAGTGGTAGGTATCGCAGCATAGGCATAGCAACAGAGCGAGCAACTAGCAAGCAAATATAGAAGTGATTTCGTGGGTATGTTCATCTTGCCTGAAATCCCGCAAGGAAGAAGAACGAGTCCATGAAGAAGATACACGGACGTAGTCGAACGAATCCTCACAAACACGACGTTAACGGAACTAACCTGAAGAAGCAACACCGGAAAGAAGCAAACAACATAGTAAACAACCATCACATAAACATGGCATGATGCACAACCAAGTATGATGCATGTCCGGTTTAATGAGGCATGGCATGGCAAAGTGCACAAACAATACTACAAGTGGAGCTCAATATGCAACGAGTTGCATATTGACGGAACACCACATCCTTATTTGGTTCACTCTCGGTTAGATACTCAACAATATTAAATGTTGTTAAACATGGCAAGAGGTGAAACATGAGTAGAAAACATAGTTAGGCATTTTAAATGAGGTCAGAAACAACAACAACAATTCGGGTAAATATCCATATGCATTTAGCAATTTGGTGCAACAACAAATTTAAACATTTAAAGGTTATTATCATGAT
This sequence comes from Triticum dicoccoides, assembly GCF_002162155.2. Lineage (NCBI taxonomy): Eukaryota > Viridiplantae > Streptophyta > Magnoliopsida > Poales > Poaceae > Triticum > Triticum dicoccoides. The sequence goes on from NC_041390.1 coordinate 549,570,260, forward strand.
GCGGATGACGTTTGCAAGTTTTATGCAATTTTTATTAAAAGTTGACATGAGCGTGATGAGAGCATTTGTCACCGTGGTAGAAAGAAAGGGTGCCACGGCGACGAAACGGAAATGATGTCGCGACAACATTCCGATGATCCGATAGCTCACGGGGATATCGGTGCAAAAGGAAGTGGGTGTGAGTGTGTCATGCAAGAAGATGGGGTGCTCCCGGTTGCCGGGTTCCCATGGGTGGACGGCATGGCAACGAGGAGGAACATGCAAGCGACAATTTCAGACATGGTGCAAACGTGGGGGTTCATCTCATACAATACATGCATTCATTCTCGGACGGTCGTTCTCGACGGTTATACCTTCGAGGCGTGACTTTTCGGAACGAATCAAGTTCGTAGTGGAAGTAGGCGTTCTCGTCACGTTCGTAGTGGTAGTAGTTGGTTCACGTCGATGGTGGTGGTACATAGCAATTGTGGACGAATTTGGAGGGTCATCGGTAGTCGTTCATGGGTCTTTGGCGATGGTTGTGGTACACGTTCTGTAGAAGTTCGGCGGCAGTAGTGGTACATAGTGTCGAAGAGGAACTTGGCGAAATCGAATCCCTTCAGGGTTGTCGTGGTACTTGGGGTCTTCGGACTTGTCGGTCTTGTTCTTGCGACGGTAGTGGTACAGGGTTCATAGATGTTCGGGCCGTCTTGTTCTTGGCGGACGATAACACACGGCGACGGTGAGTTACGTGTCGGCGGTAGTTGAACTTGGCGGGCGTCGTGTAGTCGTACACTTCGCGGGCTTGAGCAAGGCCTTGGTCAACGCGGCAGGTTTTTGGCCGTGGCTCGATGTGGCTTGTGTTGCTGGTCCTCTCCTCTGCGAGGTGATGGAACGAAGGCGTCGGGAAGGGGAACTCCAGCGCAGAACACAGTGAGGCAGGGGGTTGGGGCGCGTCTCGTCCTCCTGCTCAAAGCAGAGGATGCAGGGGAAGCAGGGCGACGAAGCTTGACAGGTTCAGGCGAGGTCGCCGGCAGTAGAGACGCGACGAGGTGCAGCGGCGGGAGCTTCGAGCTCGGCCGACTACGACAATGGAGGACGACGGCAGGCTTGGGCTCGCCGGCCGATGGGGCGCCATGGCAAGGGAGGCGGAGCAGCGGAACGGAGGAGAAAGCTGCAAGTGAGGCGGGCCTCCATGGGGGACCTCCTGTCCGAGGCGCAGCAGCGGGAGCTTCGGCCTAGGTGGTCGGGGATGAGCTGCAGGAGAGGAAGGAGGGAGGTGACGACGTGCTTGAGGGAGGGGGACGAGGCCGGCGCTGGTCATGAGAGAGAGAGAGAGAGAGAGAGAGAGATGGGATCGAGGGAGAGATGGCGCTGAGGGAGGAGGAGATCGAGCCAGAGGCTCGGGCGGCGCAAGAGAGCGAAGGTGAGGGAGAGAGCGAGACTTCGGTCGAGGCTAGGTTAGGTTAGGTGGGTTTTGGCCTTGGGCCGGCCCAGTTACTGCTGGTGGTTGGAGGCCAGATGGGCTGTGCACTCTCTTCCCCATCATAAATCTCATACTCTGTCTTTTAAAAAAAATTAAAAAAACAGATGTTATAAGAAAAGATTAGGGGTTAAGGAGAAGGGTATGGAGTGTATAAAAATAGGCCTGGGATCCTGGGTTTCTGAGATATTAGAATAAAATGCTTTTGCAAACTTTTTTACACGTAGAAAATGATCCAAGTTTGAATTAATTCAAACTTGACCCATTTTAAACCCAACCAAAACAACTCAGAAAAAGATGAGATTTGGCAGAGAGGTAAATGGCATGGTCCAATAATTATAGGAAAAGAATGAACATTTTTAGGTGATAGAAAAATGTCACTTGCAACAAATGGGTGAGAATTGAAAAGGAAGAAACTAGAGATGGGGTGTTGCACTTGATGAGGGATTGCTGGCAAGAGAAAGATGCAAGTGTGTTTAGGTTGATTCCATAAGAATGGAGTATTTATTATAGCTCCCTAATAATATTGGGAGGGTAATGTTCTAAAGAGAAATCATCATTGTGAATATCCCTCGATTTAAATGGACCAAAGATCCATGCAATTTATTTAGTTGAGTTTTAAAACGGGTTGCATGATGCAATGCACAAAATAAAAGGAGCAAGCAAAAATGAAACACACGGAGAAACCCGGAACCTATGGAAGTAATCTCGAGCATCGGTCTTGGGGCGTCACAACACTCCACCACTACGAGAGAATCTCGTCCCAAGATCTAGGATGGCACCGGAGGGAAAACGGAAGAGGAAAAGAAAAGGTTCAACTAAGTTGCTTGTTTGACAAATGAGTGAAACCAAAGAACCTCGCGAGGTTGAACAAATTGAAAGAAAGAATATAACGAAGATGAACATAGTATAAAACACTCCGTTAGAAGAGAGGAACAAGGAACATTACTAGAACCTTGTAGGTTGCAAGACATAGGAAAAAGGGGGTGTAATGGACAAGAAGTACATGCAAGCGCTCCGGTAGAAACGAGATGTACCAGGAATGATAAGGATCAATTACGACAACACTCCGGTTGGAACAGGAAGGTAAAGAATATGAGCTTGGCAAAAGAAAGCACTTGGATGAGACTCCGGTTAGAAGAGGAATGATAGACACAACACTCTGGTTAAACCAAGATAGAGAAGGAAAAAGAATGATATAATTTGGGCAGCACTCCAACTGTAAATGGAAGCAATTGAACAAGATCTTGACAAACAAGATGATGGGTTGAAGAGAGCAACATCACAATGCCTCCGGAACAAAAGATAGAACGGACTGAAAGTAACAAAGAAGAAAACAACATCTTCTACGTTGAATGAATTTGAAAGCATCTTTAGTCAAAGGGTCGAACGGAGTTGTTGGAACACCAACAACGGGAGGACAAGCTTGAAGTGGGCTTATGGAAAGCATCTCAAAATTATGAGGTGAAATTCTGCCACTAACGAAAATAATAGATTTGGGTTGATATGAACAAGGGGACAAGAAAACTATTTCACCTGGAGGATAGATGAAGAACTTGGGTCATTTATAAGCACCATAAATAGCAACAATTCTTAGGGAAGGCTTTAGGTGAAATATAACCCAAGATAACTCCAACGAAGAGGCTGATGGATTTAAAATACCTCATTCTTAATAACATGTGAATCATGAAACATGAACTCAAATTATCAAGAATGACAGAATACCACCTCAAATGATACTATAGAAAGAATTGCACTTCGGAATGCAAGAAGAGGAATACTTGAAGCTCCTCCGAAAAGAATCTCGATGAACACTTCGAGAAGGAATTAAATCCTTGATGAACCATCATGTAGAGCCTCCATGAAGAACTCCGGTAATAAAAGAATGATCAAACAAAAGGAAAGAGAAGTTGAAAACACAAGGTGAAGCCTTGTAATGATATATATGGATCTTCGTGGTGATGAGAGCTTGGAGCTCCGGGAAAAGAAAAGATGAATCAAGTGAAACCTAGAATTTGATGAGCCTCTGGAATAAGGAATTAATCACTTGGATGAAACAAGAATAAGAATTACATTATGCTTATCCTTTACCAATTTAAATTGATGACAAGCAATGGATTGCATACAACTTATTCTCATAGAAAGGATTAAGATAGATATTGCGCAAACTTGAGAAGGTCTTCAATGAATCGCCAGTAGGATTGGAACAACGAATAAATTGATATGATAACCAAGGAAGAGAACTCTTGAATGAACCACTGTAAGAATTGAAAAAAACGAACGAAGTAAAGGGATGAATCACCGGTAAGAATTAGCAAATGATCGAAGATACATGAGAGAGTTTAGATATAAGAGAACGAAGAGATCATGAACTAACTAGAGGATATTTGAATGATGCACCGGTAAGATTTGGAGAACAATAGCTGAAAGCTGAGAATGAGTAAACCTGAAATGATGGCCTTCGGAGAATCAAACTGAAAAGAATCTTAAATTGCTCCGGATAGGTAAAAAGAATTCTCACAATCAAAAACAATTATGAGAGGATGGCATCAAACTAGAACCATGAATCTTCGAGAGAACAGACCAAGATTTGAGAGAAAAACTCTTCTTCGGTCTTCAAATGTTGAGAATGATGATGAGAAACACCACCATGAATTGTTGAGATACTCCGGGATGGAAATTAAAAAGGTTGAACCAAACGATGAAAAGAATTTGAAAGATCTTGGAGAAGGACATATGACTGATGATAATGCATTCTTACATCAAACTTGGAAAAGAATTTGAGAGTAACTCCGGGAAGATTAGAAGAGTCAGGTAAGATCCTGGGAAAAGACCTGTGGGTTAGGGCCCACTCAAAAGAAACACCATTTAAAGGATTGCTTGAAAAGGGAGATTGCACCGGTTGAATTAAATGGCTTGAATGAGATAACATCCTCGAAAGAGCTTGAACGAAAGCAAAGTGGAAACACGAATCTTCGAGATATCTTCAGCACTCCGGAACAATTCAATAGCGAGAAGTGAAAGATTAAGAGAGTCTTTGGTAAGGACTTCCAACATGGAAAGCATGTGAACCAATGAAAAAGATATGATCAACACCGAAAGCTTGCATTGAATCCACCAGAGAAGAAAGAGAACGAAGAATGATGAACTTGAAGCTTCGTTAGTATCTTCAAGAGAACCACCGGGTAAGAACATTGACGAAAAAGAATGGAGAGACTTCTCATCAATAACATGATAGTTGATTAAGAATTCTGAGTCCTTGAAGAAACAAGGGTGGGAGGGCGGGAAAAACAAAGACAACTTGAAGATGGATGAAACAAACACCGTTGACGAAAACTGAGTTGATCTTGCGGATGTTGAAAAGATCGGATCCACTTGAAGAGAAACACACCGGTTGAAAAAAAGGATTGACATGACAATCTCGATTATCATGAAGGATTAGGATTCACATAGAAGTATGAGAACACCATTTAGGAAAGGTATGGCATCAACATTTGACTTCGAAGCAACTCGAATACCACAACTAAAAACAAAAACAAACGATTGACTTGCAAAATAAGCCGAAACAAACATATGAAAGAGATTTCATCCGAAGTTTTTGTGGTGGGGCCTACACGGGCTCAATCGTACAGCACCATCATGTATAAGGCAGTGCACATGACATACGAAGTGTCCCCGAGTCAGCATAGCCAAGGACTCTTTAAGACACAACGAGACCACTGTAAAACCAACCGTGGATAGGCGGACCACTAGACGCCGAACCCCAATCTCATATCATGCATCTGCCGGAAAGATATCCTAAGAGCTACTTGAATTCCCACTTATAAACTCCCGAAACTTTCTGGTTATGCAATCAGGTGTTGGGATATAGGGGAAGCATAATATCTCACCCAAAACTAACAAATCCTACATCCAGTTGTATCCATCCTTCAACACATAACCAAGAAAACTTCGGAATCATTTACCTCAACCTTCGAAAAGCATCTGTTATACGAGTTATGGCAATACTCCCGAACTCTCGCCCCAGTACTAGGTGGCGTCGAGGTTATCTCACCAACAACTGCATAAAAGAGATTTTCTATGTCGGCGAAACTCAGGTATTCCAGAACTGCAACGATAAAATTGTGACGACAACACCTCGGAGCTCAACTCCCCGGGACACTGCCACAACCCCTAAATGTCAGGAGGCACCAAGAACAATGTTCTCGTCACAAAACCATCGGAACGATTCCAAGATACCCGCGTGGTCCTAATTTTTTTTGTGAAATTTGAGGAGAGAAGAGTCAAAACTCTACGTCAGGAGGCCTCACCGGAGCGACGAAGGGACTGAGGAGTAAAAAGAATCCTACTCTCCGATATATATAATCCTAAAAGACTCAAAACATTTTTCTAGACTCAACAACGCCAGTGATTCGATCAAGCAGGGGGCTCTAAAGTCGGGGAGGGCTCTGATTACCAACTTGTAATGCCCACGATGCAGCTATATCTCCCACGTGTCGAAGCATGACTTAGAGGCATAACCGCATTGTAAGCAATGTCGCAAGTGAGGTAATCTTCACACAACCCATGTAATAAATAAGGGAAAGAGATACATAGTTGGCTTACACTCGCCACGTCACACAATGCATAAATAACATTATATTCATCCAGTTACACTCAATGTCCGACTATGGAATCAAAATGAAGAACAACCCCAAATGTGACAAAGATCCCCGATCGCCCCAACTGGGCTCCACTACTGATCAACTGGAAACGAAACAACACAACGAACACAAACTTCATCGAGCTCCTCCTTGAGCTTGGTTGCGTCACCTGCACGATATCATCGGCACCTGCAAACTGGTTTTGGAGGTAATCTGTGAGTCACGGGGACTCAGCAATCTCACACCCTCGCGATCAAGACTATTTAAGCTTATAGGTAGGGAAAAGGTATGAGGTGGAGCTGCAACAAGCACTAGCATATATGGTGGCTAACATACGCAAATGAGAGCGAGAAGAGAAGGCAAAGCACATTCGAGAAACTATGATCAAGAAGTGATCCTAGAACAACCTACGTCAAGCATAACTCCAACACCGTGTTCACTTCCCGGACTCCGCCGAGAAGAAACCATCACGGCTACACATGCGGTTGATGCATTTTAATTCAGATAAGTTTCAGGTTCTCTACAACCGGACATTAACAAATTCCCATCTGCCCATAACCGCGGGCATGACTTTCGAAAGTTCAAAACCCTATAGGGGTGTCCCAACTTAGCCCATCACAAGCTCTCACGGTCAACGAAGGATATTCCTTCTCCCAAGACAATCCGATCAGACTCGGAATCTCGGTTACAAGACATCTCGACAATGGTAAAACTAAACGAGCAAAGCCGCCCGATGTGCCGACAAATCCCGATAGGAGTCGCACGTACCTCGTTCTCAGGGCAACACCGGATGAGACTAGCTACGAGTAAAACCAGCCCTCAAGTATCCCCGAGGTGGCCCCGCAGGCAGCTCAGTTCGGACCAACACTCAAAGGAGCACTAGCCCGGGGGGGTTAAAATAAAGATGACCCTTGAGTCTGCAGAACCCAAGGGAAGGTAGTAGGTTGTTAGTGCAAATGGTAAAACCAAGATTGGGCCTTGCTGGAGGAGTTTTATTCAAGGCGAACTGTCAAGGGGTTCCCATTATAACCCAACCGTGCAAGGAACGCAAAATCAAGGAACATAACACCGGTATGACGGAAACTAGGGCGGCAAAAGTGGAACAAAACACCAGGCATAAGGCCGAGCCTTCCACCCTTTACCAAGTATATAGATGCATTAATTAAATAAGAGATATTGTGATATCCCAACAAATATGCATGTTCCAACAAGGAACAAACTCCAATCTTCACCAGCAACTAGCAACGCTATAAGAGGGGCTGAGCAAAGCGGTAACATAGCCAAACAACGGTTTGCTAGGACAAGGTGGGTTAGAGGCTTGACATGGCAATGTGGGAGGCATGATATAGCAAGTGGTAGGTATCACAGCATAGGCATAGCAATAGAGCGAGCAACTAGCAAGCAAAGATAGAAGTGATTTTGAGGGTATGGTCATCTTGCCTGAAATCCCGCAAGGAAGAAGAACGAGTCCATGAAGAAGATAAACGGATGTAGTCGAACGAATCCTCGCAAACGCGACATTAACGGAACTAACCCGAAGAGGCAACAACGGAAAGAAGCAAACAACATAGTAAACAACCATCACATAAACATGGCATGATGCACAACCAAGTATGATGCATGTCCGGTTTAATGAGGCATGGCATGGCAAAGTGCAAAAACAATACTACAAGTTAAGTGGAGCTCAATAAGCAACGAGTTGCATATTGACGGAACACCACATCCTTATTTGGTTCATCTCGGTTAGATACTCAACAATATTAAATGTTGTTAAACATGGCAAGAGGTGAAACATGAGTAGAAAACATAGTTAGGCATTTTAAATGAGGCCGGAAACAACAACAACAACAATTCTGGTAAATCCCCATAAGCATTTAGCAATTTGGTGCAACAACAAATTTAAACATTTAAAGGTTATTATCATGATGCGGATAACATTTGCAAGTTTTATGCAATTTTTATTAAAAGTTGACATGAGCGTGATGAGAGCATTTGTCACCGTGGTAGAAAGAAAGGGGTGCCACGGCAACGAAACGGAAATGATGCCGCGGCAACATTCCGATGATCCGGTAGCTCACGGGGATATCGGTGCAAAAGGAAGTGGGTGTGAGTGTGTCATGCAAGAAGATGGGGTGCTCCCGGTTGCCGGGTTCCCACGGGTGGACGGCATGGCAACGAGGAGGAACATGCAAGCGACAATTTCAGACACGGTGCAAATATGGGGGTTCATCTCATACAATACATGCATTCGTTCTCGGACGGTCGTTCTCGATGGTTATACCTTCGAGGCGTGACTTTTCGGAACGGATCAAGTTCGTAGTGGAAGTAGGCGTTCTTGCCACGTTCGTAGTGGTAGTAGTTGGTTCACGTCGATGGTGGTGGTACATAGCAATCGTGGTGGAACTTGGAGGGTCATCGATAGTCGTTCACGGGTCTTGGACGATGGTTGTGGTACACGTTCTGTAGAAGTTCGGCGGCAGTAGTGGTACATAGTGTCGAAGAGGAACTTGGCGAAATCGAATCCCTTCAGGGTTGTCGTGGTACTTGGGGTTTTCAGACTTGTCGGTCTCGTTCTTGCGACGGTAGTGGTACAGGATCCGTAGATGTTCGGGCCATCTTGTTCTTGGCGGACGATAACACACTGCGACGGTGAGTTACGTGTCGGTGGTAGTCGAACTTGGCGGGCGTCGTGTAGTCGTACACTTCGCGGGCTTGAGCAGGGCCTTGGTCAACGCGGCAGGTTTTTAGCCGTGGCTCAATGTGGCTTGTGTTGCTGGTCCTCTCCTTTGCGAGGTGATGGATCAAAGGCGTCGGGAAGGGGAACTCTGGCGCAGAACGCAGTGAGGCAGGGGGTTGGGGGCGCGTCTCGTCCTCCTGCTCGAAGCAGAGGATGCAGGGGAAGCAGGGCGACGAAGCTTGACAGGTCCAGGCGAGGTCACCGGCAGCAGAGACGCGACGAGGTGCAGCGGCGGGAGCTTCGAGCTCGGCCGGCTACGACCATGGAGGACGGTGGCGCGGAGGCGGGGTAGAGTAGAGGGAGGAGACTCGGTCGGGCACGACGGCAGGCTTGGGCTCGCCGGCCGATGGGGCGCCATGGCAAGGGAGGCGGAGCAGCGGAACGGAGGAGAGGGCGCTGCAAGTGAGGCGGGCCTCCATGGGGGACCTCCTGTCCAAGGCGCAGCAGCGGGAGCTTCGGCCTAGGTGGTCGGGGATGAGCTACAGGAGAGGAAGGAGGGAGGCGACGACGTGCTTGAGGGAGGGGGACGAGGCCGGCGCTGGTCATGAGAGAGAGAGAGAGAGAGAGAGAGAGATGGGATCGAGGGAGAGATGGCGCTGAGGGAGGAGATCGAGCCAGAGGCTCGGGCGGCGCAAGAGAGCGAGGGTTCGGTCGAGGCTAGGTTAGGTTAGGTGGGTTTTGGCCTTGGGCCGGCCCAATTACTGCTGGTGGTTGGAGGCCAGATGGGCTGTGCACTCTCTTCCCCATCTTAAATCTCATACTCTGTCTTTTTAAGAAAAACAAAAAAAAACAGATGTTACAAGAAAATATTAGGGGTTAAGGAGAAGGGTATGGAGTGTATAAAAATAGCCCTGGGATCCTGGGTTTCTGAGATATTAGAATAAAATGCTTTGGCAAACTTTTTTACAGGTAGAAAATGATCCAAGTTTGAATTAATTCAAACTTGACCCATTTTAAACCCAACCAAAACAACTCAGAAAAAGATGAGATTTGGCAGAGAGGTAAATGGCATGGTACAATTATAGGAAAAGAATGAACATTTTTAGGTGACAGAAAAATGTCACTTGCAACAAATAGGTGAGAATTGAAAAGGAAGAAACTAGAGATGGGGTGTTGCACTTGATGAGGGATTGCTGGCAAGAGAAAGATGCAAGTGTGTTTAGGTTGATTCCATAAGAATGGAGTATTTATTATAGCTCCCTAATAATATTGGGAGGGTAATGTTCTAAAGAGAAATCACCATTGTGAATATCCCTCGATTTAAATGGACCGAAGATCCATGCAATTTATTTAGTTGAGTTTTAAAATGGGTTGCATGATGCAATGCACAAAAAAAAGGACCAAGCAAAAATGAAACACACGGAGAAATCCGGAACCTATGGAAGTCTTCTCGAGCATCGGTCTTGTGGCGTCACATCAGTGTTCGGAGAAGAGCTCGGCTTCTGATGATTGCCGGCGACACTGCTTCCTGTGACTCTCCCGTACTAGGCTTAATAGCCGTAGAGAGTCCGGCGGGCTTGGGAATCCCGTCTTCGGACCTGGAGACGTGCTCCGGATCTAAGGCCAGAGCGGAGGTTGGGGTCGCGAACCCTTGGAAAATCAAGTCTCCTCGGATATCAGCGACGTAATCCAGATTTCTAAAACTAATCTGGTGACCTGGGGTGTAGCTGTCGATCTGCTCTAGATGGCCAAGCAAGTTGACCCGTAGTGCGAAGCCGCCGAACACAAAGATCTGGCCGGGGAAAAAGACCTCCCTCAGGGCAGCATTGGTGTAGATGACTGATGGAGCCATCGAACCTTCTGGCGACGACATGGCGGAACTCTCAATGAAAGCACCAATGCCGGTGTCAAAACCGGCAGATCTCGGGTAGGGGATCCCGAACTGTGCGTTTAAGGATTGATGGTAACAGAGACAAGGGACACGATGTTTTACCCAGGTTCGGGCCCTCTTGATGAAGGTAATACCCTACGTCATGCTTGATTGACTTTGATGAGTATATGGGTTACAAGAGTTGATTTACCACGAGATCGTAATGGCTAAACCCTAATTGTCTAACCTATATGATTATGATTGCCTCTACGGACTAAATCCTTCAGTTTATATAGACACCGAAGGGGGCTAGGGTTGTACAGAGTCAGTTTACAGAGAAAGGAATATTCATATCCGCACGCTAAGATTGCCTTCCACGCCAAGGAGAGTCTCATCCGGACACGGGAGGAAGTCTTATGTCTTGTATCTTCATGGCCCATTAGTCCGGCCCACGTCACATAGCCCGGACGCCCGAGGACCCCTTAATCCAGGACTCCCTCACCCACCACCCCCACGGTCCCAGAATTGTGCCTTCAAGAAGGGGATGACGTTGGATCACCTTCTTCGCCCAAGCCTAGGGAATCAGGGGTTTCATCAGGAATAGGGAGATAGCGAAAGATATACCTTGAAGTCGCCCAAAGCGTCATGGCTGATGCCCGCAAGCCAAGTGATCACCCTGATCCAATGCTCCCAACCTGTTCCCACTTGGCCAATGAGCAACCATGTGAGATGATTGCCAAAATCCACAACCAGCAATGTAGACAAGCGACACATGACAGGGACATCGTATTTAGATATGGCACCCTCTTTGTTGCAACCCATGATCATCGCGGCCCACATGGCCGAGGATGGTGGTCCTCAACACCGGTGCACGCCACATGTCGCTAGTTTGGCGATGTCTTCTCCTTTGAGGTTGCCGCCATTGAGACATATGCCCTCGCATGAGGAGCAATGCGAGGAGCCAGCCCTAGTATGAGAGGACTGGGCTGGGTCAACCTATGGTGTACTGGTTGTTATGCCAATAGCAGCGCCGGGCGGCTAAGTTGGTACGGAAGAACTGCTGCGTCGCGGGAAATCCTTCTCTATACAAGTTCTCGTACGAGGTTTTTGAACAGAACTTCGATAGGCGCCAAAGACCTCGCCATCACCCTCACCGATGACGACAAAGGGGACGGAAATACGGAGGGGGTGGCAGCATGGTCGAACCCCAGTCGTCCGGGGGGATACATTGTAGTGTACATTTGAACCGGATGAGAAATTGTTGACACCAGATTTTGGCATGGTCAAAAACATAATTAAGAAGGCTTCAAATGGAAAAGTTCTCAAAGTGAGAAAGTTCTGTATCGTCAAAAGGAGAAACTTTGATATTTGGGCCGTAGACATCCGAGCTAATCTCTAAGGCCGAAGTTGTGTTTGAAGTACTGAGATTTTGTATTCAGAACACTATTCGGCTGATTATGCCCCCAAGATGGACTCATATGAGTAATGTTTCCACACGAATTGTCATCGCCTCGTCGATGCGATCGATTTCGATATAAAAAACGTCTAAATCAAAGTTTGTATGCAAAAGTTAGAGCCAAAACAGTGTGCTGCATAAGTTTGCCCCGGAAGTTCCGGGCAAAACTTCCGGGGAGGTTCCGGGCTAAACCGAAAGTTTGCACGCGGTGCGCCCCGAAAACTGAAATTTTAACATTATTTACAGAGTTGTGGGGCCGATTTCGACATCAAGATGACCTCGGATGAAAAAGTGATCAACTGAAGAGTTTTTGTCCATTCCAAGATCTACAACTTTGCTTTTGGGACCATCGTCATCCGAAGTAGTATGCGACCTGCAGATTCAGTGCAAGAGGGCTACTTGATGTAATTTCAGCTCGGAAGTTCCAGGCTGACCGGAAGTTCCGGCCCTCGTAGTCCGAGTTAGGTTATCTTTTGATATTTTGGACGGGATTTGAGTCCTTTTCTTGTACGGAAAGTCCAGCCGCCTCATATATATGTAAGGGGTGACGGCCGATTGAATAACAACACACAATCGCAAAACACATCTACTTTTTACCCTAGTTTTACATCCCTCCTTTGTTCTTTCTCTCTCGTTCTTCGTTCGTTCTTCGTGTTGAAGGTCAGCGATCCTCGAGGCTCTAGGGGCGGGCGAACCGACCTAGGGCAGCCCATAGCCGCCGCACGTCCAGACGGGGTCCCTCCCGGACGCGTGGGGTTTCGGGTCCTGAAAAGCACCCGCCGGATTGCTTGCGTACCGCGCTTCCGGATGGGTCTCCTTCGGCGTGAGCTGCGGTGCATCACCCTCGACGTTGGAGGTACACGGTGACGTGTTCGTGTGCGAACACACTTTTTGGCGACTCCGCTGGGACGAAAGATCAAGAATCATCATCAACCATGTCTAATCTCCCCAAGCCCTCAGAAGTTGACGCCGATAACATCATTAAGCCCGGTCTTGATGAACTATCGGATGAACATCGCCAAGCCTACGAAGCACGCAAGAAGCAGCATGAAGAGGCTTTTGAGGCGCTCAATAAGAAGCGCGAGAAGGAGGATTTGGAAGCGTTTCTTTCAAGTTTCAAGAAGGACCGTCAAGGCAACATCACTCCCGCTGGAAACGTCAATTTTCCTCCCCTCATCGACGAACAAGATGTGATCACTGTGAGTAAAGTTTTTTCTCCAGAGCAAGTGGCTGTGATTGAAAGTCTTGTTAGTAAGGGTAATGTGATGGCATACAATTCTTGTGGCTAGTGCTAATGCTCAGAAAAATATGCCTCCATCATCTAATGGTATTGTTGGTATATCCGAAAACCTTAGTCCAATTTTACCTATTTCATCGGCACCATCTATGCAACAACAATATAATATGCCGTTGAATTTTTACCCTACACAAACCAACCAGCTTGTGGCTACACCTACATACTCTAATCCTATTATGAGTGTGCCCAATTCGGCGTCAACGCTGAATCACTTTGTCACACCACCCATAGGCGCAAGAATGTTTGGTCCTCCGCCGAATTATGGTTCGACGCCCATCTCACAAGTGGCACCAATAGCTAGTACTCAGATTGCTCCTATGTCATTGCCACAAACATCGTCATCTACCTCGGATCCAATTTTAGCTAAATTAAGGGAGGATTTGCACAAGATGTTTCTAGAAACTTTCGGAAACGAGCCAAAAGTAAAGAGTCGTGTGTACCAAAAGCCTTATCATGAACACTTCGATGCAATTTCTTACCCTCAAGATTATAAGGTTCCTGTGTTAAATTTAGTGGTGAGGGTACGAAAATGACTTGGGAGCATGTGAGTCAGTATCTAGCACAGTTGGGTGAAGCAGGTTCCATAGAAGAGTTGAAAGTGCGTTTATTTCCCCTGTCTTTAACTGGCACCGCATTTTCATGGTTTGCTGCTTTACCACATGGTTCAATTCTCTTATGGTCGCAATTAGAGCAAAATTTTCATGATCACTTTTATAGCGGAGATAATGAGCTTAAGTTGTCACATCTTACATCGGTTAGGCAAAAACACGATGAATCGGTCACCGATTATGTCAAGAGATTTAGAGATATAAAAACCCGATGGTATAGCTTAGTGATAACTGAGAGAGACTTGGCGGATCTTGTTCTTAATGGTTTGAAAACTCACATTAAAGAGAGGCTAGAAAGTTATGAGTTTTTGAGCATTAATCAAGTCTTTCAAAAAGCTTTGGCCCAAGAGAGTCGAAGTAAAGAGGTCCATAGGTCAACAACCGATCATCCTAGAATGCATATGATTGAACACAATGATGATAATTCGAACGATGAGGTTGATGTCTATACTACTGAATTTGTTTGGTCCTCAAAGGCCAAACCCTATATGTGCAATGCTCTTAAGCCGATTCGCAAGAATCGTGATGAGGAGATGAGGTTTACTTTTGATATATAAAAGTGTGATAAAATATTTGATGCTCTCTTGCTAGATAAGATGATTAGAATATCACACACCATACCACCGTTTGAAGAGCTGAAACGGCGTGCTTATTGCAACTACCATAATTCATTTTCTCATGCTACTAACGATTGCAATGTTTTTCGACGACAGATACAATCGGCCATTAATGACGGACGATTGAATTTTGCTGAGATGCAAGTTGATAAGCAGCCCTTCCCCATAAACACCATAGACTTGGAAGGGAAGAAAATGTTAATTCGGCCTAACCTAGCCAAATCCGCTAATAAAGATAATGTTGTTATTGGTGAACCCAGGAATAGTAAGGAGGGCGACAAGGTCTTGGGAAGAAAGATTGTGCTTGAGAAGTAACCCGATGGTAAGGAAGTGTTGAAGATCACTATAAAAAATGCTACACTCAGGGGGAAACCACAAGTATAAAAGGATGCTCATGTTAAATTGATCAAGCCGAAGAATTCAGAAGTTGGCAAGTGGAAAAAGAATGAAACTAAGAACAAGAGAATCAAGCCAACCTTTAGTATGTTGCTATCCAAATATGCAAGTCAAGCGGCCGGTTCTAGCTCTAATCGGCCATCACATTCAAAGCGTTCAAGATTGCCTCCGGAGCAAGAGTTTCGACGATATGCAAGGCCATATGGGTCATGGGCACCGACACCATGGATGGCACAACCCTCCTATGCGCCATATTACATGAGAGGCTTCAGTGGAGGATGGGGGCAGCCCCCAATGGCTCCTTATGCTTTCCATATGGGGTGGGCAGCACCTAGAAGGCCTGCTCGCGAGAGGCTTTATTATCCCACACAAGGCCGTTTGAGCTATGGTGCTAATCGGCCAACAAAAATTTCTCCAAGTAAGGCCAATAAAAAAGTGTGGCGTGTTAAGTCATCTAATGCGGAAATTTCAGAATGCGACAAGCAAAAGGAGATCGAAAAGCCGGTTGTTGGTAATCTGGCTACTTCTAATGGTGATATTGTTATTGTTTAGCAGGGTTCCATGGTTAGTGATCATGAGGCGAGCACAAGTAAGGCCAAACCAAGGGATCCCAAATATACTCAACCTAAGTGGTGTCCTCCCGGTTTAACCAAGACCATGAAAAGAAGATTACAATGCATGAGGAACCACGAGAAAGAAGAGCACAAAGAGGAGAGGCAAAGGGACGAATTGTTAAGTGAAATTCGGCCCATGGCACTCACAAAACAAGTGTGGAGGCCTAAACAAAAACAAAACACAGATGCTTCTACATTAGCTGCAGCAACACCTTCACCACCAAAAGAGGATGATGCAACCCCTATTACATCGTCCACACCACATGAAAAATCCCCTTCAATTGAGGAAACTTTGAGCCCAATATACACATTGGGGGATGAAGATGAGATGGTGGATTACGACTCTACGCCGGTTCGGGAAGGTATGGATATTAATATGGTGTATTACTTACCTGCCGAGTTTCGTGCTATAGGTGAAGAAGGGGAGGTGGCTCAACTGGATTTTGGTCCAAAGAACGCTATCTTCGAGAAGCCAAAAGAACCGGTGAAACACTTGAAGCCATTGTACCTCAAAGGTCATATTAACGGATTGCCGGTTGCTAGGATGCTCGTTGATGTTGGTGTTGTGGTAAATATTATGCCCTGCTCGGTCTTCAGGAAGTTGGGATTAGATAATGATGCATTGATGAAGACCAATATGGTACTTAATGGATTTGAGGGTAAAGAAAAGACAGAGGCCAAAGGTGTGATGTGCATGGAACTCACCCTGGGAAGCAAAACTTTGGCCACCACATTCTTCATCGCCGAAGTGCAAGGCAACTATAATGTTATATTAGGCCGCGATTGGGTTCATGCTAACCAATGTGTGCCATCTACCATGCATCAATTCTTAATACAGTGGGTCGATGATGAGGTAGAAGTCATTCACGCGGATAATTCGGCTTGTGTTGCTTTGGCCGATGCATCGGTGGATTGGAATCATCCGGATGTTACTTTCTTAACAGGGCGTGACCTCTCAGAGTTTGATTTCCTTAGTGCTACGAGGAACGGGTTCGTTCCCATCTCTTTAAAGTCGATTGGTGGTAATCGGTTCCAAGGTATAATGTAAACAAGAAGTTAAACATGGCCGATATAGAAATTATCGCCCTAAGCACATAAAATGACCGATGGAGTGTTGACATCGTCCTTAGGAAAAGCATTGTGCAGGTTATTTTTCGGCACGCAAGTTTTGCCGAAAAACAGGAGGGCATGTGTTGACATCAGATTTTGGCATGGTCAAAAATATAATTAAGAAGGCTTCAAATGGAAAAGTGCTCAAAGTGAGAAAGTTCCGTATCGTCAAAAGGAGAAACTTTGATATTTGGGCCGTAGCCATCCGAGCTAATCTCTAAGGCCGAAGTTGTGTTTGAAGTACTGAGATTTTACATTCAAAACACTATTCGGCTGATTATGCCCCCAAGATGGACTCATATGAGTAATATTTCTACACGAATTGTCTTCGTCTCGTCGAGACGATCGATTTCGATATAAAAACGTTTAAATCGAAGTTCGTATGCAAAAGTTAGAGCCAAAATAGTGTGCTGCATAAGTTTGCCCCGGAAGTTCCGGGCAAAACTTCCGGGGAGGTTCCAGGCTAAACCGAAAGTTTGCACGCGGTGCGCCCCGAAAACTGGAATTTTAACATTATTTGCAGATTTGCGGGGCCGATTTCGACATCAAGATGACCTCAGATGAAAAAGTGATCAACTGAAGAGTTTTTGTCCATTGCAAGATCTACAACTTTGCTTTTGGAACCATCGTCATCCGAAGTAGCATGCGACCTGCAGATTCAATGCAAGAGGGCTACTTGATGTAATTTCAGCCCGGAAGTTCCGGGCTGACCGGAAGTTCCGGCCCTCGTAGTCCGAGTTAGGTTATCTTTTGATGTTTTGGACGGGATTTGAGTCCTTTTCTTGTACGGAAAGTCCAGCCGCCTCATATATATGTAAGGGGTGACGGCCGATTGAATAACAACACACAATCGAAAAACACATCTACTTTTTACCCTAGTTTTACATCCCTCCTTTATTCTTTTTCTCTCGTTCTTCGTTTGTTCTTCGTGTTGAAGGGCAGCGATCCTCGAGGCTCTAGGGGCGGGCGAACCGACCTAGGGCAGCCCATAGCCGCCGCACGTCCAGACGGGGTCCCTCTCGGGCGCGTGGGGTTTCGGGTCCTGAAAAGCACCCGCCGGATTGCTTGCGTACCGCGCTTCCGGACGGGTCTCCTTCGGCGTGAGCTGCGGTGCATCATCCTCGGCGTTGAAGGTACACGGTGACGTGTTCATGTGTGAACAGAAATCCTGAACAGACTATGAAAACAATGTGTCAAAAAAAAGAGAGAGAAATGCAATGCTTTTAGTTTTACCTCTTCGACTCCTAATCGTCCGGGTGGCTTTCGTCAAAGGACACATGGAAAGGGCTACCACAAACATGCATGATTGCTACCTTCAAATGTTTATTCTACATGACACAACACTGCTAGCTAGCTACTCAATACATCTTTCCTTTTCCTTTTCCTTTTCCTTTTACGTTTCTGGCTTTGAAGAGCTTCTTTTCTCTTTACATCGATGCACACATATGTAATTTACAAAAATGCAGATGCCCGTATATATAGAGAATAAGTTGGCCACCGGGAAACAAGGGCATTTGGCGCCTTGAGATCGCCCATGCATATATTGCTCTACAGCTAGCTAATAATTGTGGTAAAAGAGTTACTCTATAGAACTATACCTATCTACTACTAGAAGGAAGCTAGGCCAGTGGAATAGCTACACCTATTGAACAAATGATACTAGTATATTTTGGTGATCAAAAGTATATATCAACTTAAAGGTGAGGGAAGAGCCAGAGAAGCTGCCTCGAGCCAGCCACGCTTGTTATACTTGGCCCCGCAAAGTATCTCCATAATACTGTAATTAACATGCATGCATGCATGGCCACATGTTTTATTCAACCTAAAGCCTCGCAAGCCTCGGTTATATAAGCCCACCCCTGCTACCGCTACCTCTCACCACAACCATCATCGCTTGAACAGTAAGAAGGACAGCATCAAGAAGACACCAACGAGCTAGTTCCGGTAAGAGCGATGTCGATGACGAGGGGTGCAATGGTTGCCGCCGTCGCCTTGGTCGCCCTCCTCCTCTTCCCCGCCACCTTCGCATTTCCTCCGGCTGGGCAGCAGCAGCTGGACCCGCACTTCTACGACCACTCGTGCCCTCAGGCGCAGCAGATCGTGGCGTCCATCGTCGGCAAGGCGCACGCCCAGGACCCCCGCATGGCCGCCTCCCTCCTCCGCCTCCATTTTCACGACTGCTTCGTCAAGGTACGCAGCAACCACATCACCCTCATGCGTGCGTGCGTCCATGGCGGCGTAATCGATCGATGGTCATCATCATATGGACGTCGTTTACACGTGTGTGCGTGCAGGGATGCGACGCGTCGATCCTGCTGGACAGCAGCGCGTCGGTGGTGAGCGAGAAGCGGTCCAACCCGAACAAGGACTCGGCGAGAGGGTTCGAGGTGGTGGACGAGATCAAGGCCGCGCTGGAGGCCGCCTGCCCTCGCACCGTCTCCTGCGCCGACGTCCTCGCCCTCGCCGCGCGCGACTCCACCGTCATGGTACGTCCTACTGCTGGCTTTACGTCATGTCGCTTGCTACCAGAGCCCCATGAATCTGTTTCCTTGGCTAATCATTACTCAAGCCAAGCGCGCGCCACCAAGTTTCTTGCAAACGCCCGTAACTGTTCCTCTTGCTGTCCGTATATATTCCTTCCCAGTTTGTGTGCGGACTCGCAGCGAATCATGTTGCCGGAAATGTGAAGCTACAGCCTACAGACATGTGTCCTCTCCCAATTGACCCCCTCCCCTGAATTTCAATGTTGGCATGGTAAATGAATTGTGTGACACATGTACGTACTGAACGCATGGTTATAAAAAAAATCCGTACTAAAAGAAGACACAAAGGTGGGGGCGCACTGCTCGGTAAAGCAGCGGCAAAATTATCTGATAGGTATATAAAGTAATATGGCATCCCATGTCACAGGATAAGGTCATGGTAAAAAGTGCTTAGCACACTGTATTGTAGATAACACGTGCTCGAGAGTAAGTTGGTTTGTGAAACATTGGAAGCCCCCCGCAAAAAAATAGAATGTATATATAAATGACGTATTGCAGCATGTTTCTTTAGAAACACAGTACAGCCGCTTTGCCCTCCTCCTTTTCTAAAAAAAATACAGCCGCTTTGTGTAAATTTGGCCCCAATAATTGGAACGTGTAAATTTGGCCCCAATAATTGTGGTTTGTGCAATTCCCTCACTTTTTTACTAGTACAAGTTCTGCTCCAGAACAAAGATGTCCAGCACTCCAGACACTTCACAGTCGCATACAATCCCATCTTGATTACTTTCTGCGTGACAAAATTTACTTCCTACTCTGGAAAAATTTCACGGGCCAATCTTTTTGTTACCGTGCAGACCGGCGGCCCAGGCTGGATCGTGCCTCTTGGTAGGAGAGACTCTTTGGGCGCCAGCATCCAGGGCTCCAACAATGACATCCCCGCTCCCAACAATACCCTCCCCACCATCATCACCAAGTTCAAGCTCCAGGGCCTTGACATCGTCGACCTCGTCGCTCTCCTCGGTACGTACATCCACAGAGCTCTTACCGCATCATCGTTTATTACACCAACTGTTCGTCTCGTGCACTTGGATGGATGGATAGATGTGATGGGGGCTCCACCTTACTATGTACACCTCACGTTTCAACTGTTAACGTAGAGTATGTAGCGACAAAGTCAATCCATGCAACTGTAGTACGTGACAATTATGTCCATCATCATTAAATTGCGTGTAAGGTACCTATAGGTCGCTGCTGATGATTGGTACTACGCCATGTACGTTCTTGACTCGTCGAGTCACGGGATTCGTGCATCCATGCACCCGGCCGTAGCATGTCAAGTCATGCCCTGCACATACTGTATCAAGCACACGTCAAAGGCTACATGTTAGAAACTGACCAGTGCTAACTTACAGTGAGAGATTACATCATACTACTAGGAAGATGAATCTTGTCATGAACTCGTGATCGAATCCCTGGCCGGAAACTGAACCATATTTTACAGGTAGCCACACCATTGGCGACTCGCGGTGCACGAGCTTCCGTCAGCGGCTGTACAACCAGACGGGCAAAGGCCTCCCAGACTCCACCCTGGACCCGGCGGCGGCGGCGGTGCTGCGCCCGCGGTGCCCGCGCTCCGGCGGCGACCAGAACCTCTTCTTTCTGGACCACGTGACGCCATTCAAGTTCGACAACCAGTACTACAGGAACCTGCTGGTGCACCAAAGCCTGCTCAGCTCCGACGAGGTGCTCTTCACCGGCAGCCCAGCCACCGCGGAACTCGTCAAGCTCTACGCCGCCAGCCAGGACATCTTCTTCCAGCACTTCGCGCAGTCCATGGTGAAGATGGGCAACATCTCGCCAATCACTGGCCGCAACGGCCAGATCAGGAGCAACTGCAGGAGGGTTAACCACAACTGATCAATCAGTTGGATGATCCATCTTGAGCTAGTGGAGTGGTCTGGTTGTTTCTGCAGGTTAATTATTTGCCGTTTTCAGTTCGTGCGCGTGCCTTTTGCTGCGATTTCTTGTTTCCGTTTAATTTGTATGCGATTCGTCCTTGTGTACTTTTGTGAGGGAATTAATTATTTGTGTTTATTTAGAGGAATCTGATGCTAAGAGGATGAAAACACTGCGTTGGCACTCCTACGTTTTCAGTTTTCAGGCCAAGAAACCCTTGTTTTATTTTATGAATTCAAGTTAAGTCAGAGCAATTCTAATAGAGTAGCCATATTGGTAACCTCGATATCACATATAGAGCGTGCTCCTTACGCATATGGAGACTAGCCTATGTGCAAACTACGTGTCTCCATAATGGCTGCCTTCGTATCTTTGGAATCACTTGTCACTGTGACAACATTTTTTTCAATCTTCAATACATATTCAGTTAAACCAACAATATTCGATTGTATTTTGATATACACATCATGTTGAGGGTGGACATAGTTTGAGTTGCAAAAATAGTTCAGATAAAATAACAAGAGTTCACGAATCCTACAAATCAATGTAAAAGTTACCACATGATTTGGATGAGGTGGACTGGCCGAGGCAAATGATCGCTCTCGGGACCGGGTCCGCGTTTGCGACCGCCTCGATCTTCCGGCCATTGCCACAATCCTCTGCAAGATCCGCCACCTCGGGGTGCGGGGCATTTTTATCCACCTCCCTCATCACCTTTGTTGGGGCAGAGGGAAGGGCCATGTTTAGACATGTTGGAAGAGGCTAGGCTTTGTATACCATGTAAAAGGAACGATGGTGGAAGAGTTTTCTACCATGGAGCGGGAACTCGCTCGTGTATATATAACGAAGAGATTACATAAATTGGTTTGGTTGTCCTATGACTTGATCCCCACAACAACTATACAGGAGATAGGATCAGATCTCTACACCAACCAAACCAGATTACAAAAAACTCATATCTCCCCCTTTGCGGTTTAGAGAGCTTATCTCGATTTTTTTTTTGTTTTCCATTTTGCTAGTCCAATTTTTATTGCTCCCTATCATATATTTAGTTTTTCAGATGCATTAAATCATTGCATGTAAGGATGAGGAAATTCATTGATGCATGTAAAAGTTCTTGGACATTTAGTGGTTACGCATGCATGTGTTATAATTGATGCATTTAAACATATTTTTAAAGGAAAATGAGTGCGTTAATTGAGTAATTTTGCAAAATACAAAAAATATTCCATCCCTCACTATCTGCCTTGGTTGGGAGATTTTTGAATTGGTCTCTTTAAGAGCAAGTATAATAGTGCTCTATAAGCCTGCCTACATGGCATTTTAGCATATATGGAGAAGAGATACAAGCAAAAAGGAAGGCAGTGGACTCTCATGCAAGAGAAAACCTCAACAAATGGCCCTAGGTAAGTTGAGTAAATGAAAGGAAAGAGAAAGCTCGTTGGGGTCACCAGTTTCAACCTCGGCCGGCGCAGCCGGCGGCTACGTGCCAAGAACAAGAGCATTCCATTGCTCAGCTCAGGGAGATGCTCCTTTGTCAATGGATGGGTGTGGTTGGAGAGGGCAAGGAGGTCACCAAGGAAGAGATCGAACGCTTCGTGGCCCTATTCCAATGGAGGCTCTCAGACATTGCGATCGCTGCGCTTTGGGCTCTATTCAAGCTGGACTGTGGCTTGGTGACGGCGGCGAAGGACGCCTTGTTGCAGCATGGGGTGAGGGTGGCTGCGAGATGCCATCGACAGCGGGCGGGGATGCCACAGAGACATCCTGGCCGCCTTTGATCCGAAGGAAGATGATGTAGTCTAGTTTGCCTAGATAGGCAAGAACCTTTTTGTATGCATGTTTATAGAAGTTGTGCACTGATACGTCTCCAATGTATCTATAATTTTTTATTGTTCCATGCTATTATATTATCAACCTTGGATGTTTTATATGCATTTATATGCTATTTTATATGATTTTTGGGACTAACCTATTAACCTAGAGCCCATTGCCAGTTTCTGTTTTTTCCTTGTTTTAGAGTATCGCAGAAAAGGAAAATCAAACGGAGTCCAATTGACCTGAAACTTCACGGAACTTATTTTTGGACTAGAAGAAGCCCACGGAGTATCGGAGTTGGACCAGGAGAGTCCCGGGCTGCCCACGAGGGTGGGGGCCGCACCCACTACCTCGTGGACAGTCCGGAGGTCCACCGACGTACTTCTTCCTCCCATATATACCCATATACCCTAAAAACTTCAGAGACGATAATAGATCGGGAGTTCCGCCGCCAGAAGCCTCCGTAGCCACCGAAAACCAATCTAGACTTGTTCCGGCACCCTGCCGGAGGGGGCAATCCCTCTCCGGTGGCCATCTTCATCATCTCGACGCTCTCTGTCGGGGGTTGGGTGCAACATATGCCAATGGATGGCTTATCATGGTGGGAGCGAGTAGAACGTCGCCGGTGCCTGGAAGCGGCGGATGAGGCGTAGACACGTACGCCGGCGAACTTTACCTAGGTTCGGGGCTCTCCTTGGAGATAACACCCCTAGTCCTGCTCTGCGGGGTCTCCGCATGATCACTAAGGCGCAAGTGAGTACAATGGTGCTCCTCGAGCTGTATGCTAGAGGTGGGAGAAGGCAAGGCTCGCTCTCTCCTCCCCTAGGTATGAATCTAGTCCTAACAGGGTGGGAACCCTTTGCATGGGTGCCCTGGGGGGTTTATATAGGCCTACCCCCCAGGGGTACAATGCTAATCCGGCCGGGCGTATGGCCCGGGTGTCAATCTGTCTGGTCGCCGGCTTCTCCGCCGACTGCTGGGGCTCGCCGCCTAGTGGGCCCCGCCGGCTGGTCTGGTACGGAGCCGACAGACCGCCTCCGCCGCTCGCGGGTCCTGCCGGCTACGGATTACTGTAGTCGTGCTGCTAATGACACGTGCTCGGTCGGGGAGGCGTGGCTTTAGTCCCGCCGCCTGGTGGGAGACCACTATAGCCACTCTGCATCTTATCTGGTTAATGGTGTGTGGGCCCCCAAGGAAGGATCGGGCTGGCTGCGGGGAGCCGGCCTCCCTTGGGTCCGACTGGTGTGGCTCCCGTTGTCTTTCGGGCTCTCGCTGACCGGTAGGGCCTGCCGTCCTTGGGCCGTACCGACAGGCGGTCATGGGAGCAGGGCTTTGCCTGTCAGGAGTGACATCGAGGGTGAAGTGGCAACAGTGTCGCGCCGAGCGGAGATCTTCGCTGGCACGAGGCACTGTGGCCACGCCCAGCCCCGAATTCGGGGGGGGGGGGCTGGGCTACACTGTTGCCTCACCCCGTCCTGTCTTCTTTAATGGGGGTGCAGACTTTGAGGGCACTGTGGGCCGACTGATGGGAGCCGGCCTCTCTGGAGGCCGCCTGCCAGGAGTCGACCTGTCTTCGAGCCGCCTTCCTGAGCATGGCCGCCTTCTGGTAGTCGGCCGTTCAGCCAGCCGGCCACCAGAAGGCGGCGCTTCATCTTGACGTCTTGAGGGGCGCAGCCGGCCCGATGTCTTGAAAGGTTCCGGGACTCGGGTTAGGCTACCCGTGGCCCATTACTCCGACAGTAGTCCCCGAAGCTGGTGAGGCGCTGTGGTTGATGTGCCAAGGAGCCTCAACAGTTTCCTCCTCCGGGCGCTCTGAAAGAAACCTCGTCCGACTCCCGGGAAGCCGGTTGGCAGGAGTTGGATACGTCCAGTCGGATCTTCCTGGAATTTCGAATGCATCGACGGGAACCAGGTGGCGTGCTGGCTAAGCCTCTCGATCAGCCGCCTGTCGTGGGCACGCCATGTGGTGCCAGCATGTCGGGCTAGCCTGTGAGCCCACGCGCGCGATGGGATGCCTCAGCAGGCTAGGCCCACCGCCACCAGGCCTCGGCATGTGAGCGGATCCGCTGCGGTCGAGGTGGGCGGTTTCGTTCACCCGTGGAGTTACTACGCGTAGTAATCTTGTGCAATAAAGGTGGGGACGTGGGGTCGTGGGCATAGTTAATCCCACGATCCCATGCCCGCCCCCTCGGCTTCATAGCCCGCAGGCTATAAGTAGGGGCGGAGAAAGAGCGGCAGAGCACGCGCGCCCCTCCACCCCGCCATTGCCTCCTTCTTCTTCCTTTCGCCGCAGCGCCCCCTGAGCTATGCCGGAGTGCTGCTGCAGTTCATCTCCGTCGAGCCCGTTCGCATGAGCCTCCTTGCTCCGCCCCACTCTCAGCTTCCTCGCCGCGCCTTCCTTCATCGAGCTCTCCATAGCGCGCGAGCAAGGAGGAGACTAGGACAGATCCAACGTCAACGAGGATCACATAACCTTCCTCCACGAGACGCGGCGTCTCCCCGGCGCAAGCCACGTGATGGCGCGCGTGCCGCCGGAGGGAGAGATCTCACCAGCGCCGGCTGAGGGCGAGCGGGTCGTCTTCCGCTCGCACTTCATCCGGGGCTTCGGCCTGCCGGCGAGCAACTTCCTTCGCTCATTCCTCGAATTCTACCACCTCCAGCCACATCACATCACGCCCAACACCGTGATGCTTCTGGCTGCCTTCGTCATGATGTGCGAAGGATACCTCGGCATTCTCCCCATCATCGAGCTATGGGGAGCCTTCTTCTACACCAAACTGGGCACCTCTGTCCGGGAGGTGGCTGCCCAGTGTGGTGCCTTCGTTGCAGTTCACCGACCGTCACCGCAAAACGCCTTCCCCATCATCAAGCTGCCACAGTCGGTCAAGATGTGGCAGCAATCCTACTTCTACGTGGAGAACATAGACCCGGCGGCTGACTTCCTCAACCTGCCGCTTACGAAGCCGGCCCGCCTGCCGAGCCCTGGGCTAGCTGGGGCTACAAACCGAAGCCGGTGTCGGCAGACGGAACCGCCGCCATCCAACGGCTCTAGGAGCTGATCAACACCGAAGGCCTCAGGGCGTCTGACTTGCTGGTCGCCTTCGTCGAGCGCCGGGTTCTCCCGCTCCAAAGCCGGCCGCACCTAATCAGCCCGATGAGCGGGCACCACGACCCGTGTCGGCTGAGCACTAAGGAGATGTCGGCCGCCGAAGTCGCGAACTTGGTGAACGAGATCTCCGGCCTCAGGCTGGATGGGTCTTGGAGTTTCGGCAAGCGGCCATATTCTCGCGCCGACCCGCCGCCTGCGGTAAGTTTGCCAATTCTCTCTCTGTGACACCTGCCCTAGTCTTGATTTTGGTCTTGATCAGCCGGCCTCCCATTGTCTGAAATAGATCTACATGCCGAACACGACGGCCGCCCTCGTAGGGGCGGGTGGTGACTACCAGCCGGACCATGCGGTGAGCGATGTGGACGACCCCGGCTTGGGGGCGGCCGCCTTGGAGGACACCGCGACGGGCGGCGTCTACGAGGCAGGTGGCTCCGAAGAAGGTGGCATCGAGACCTGGCCTGATGATGACGAAGACGAAGAAGAGCCGTGCCCTGCGCGAGGTGCTGGCAATGCGGACGCGGGCCCCTCTGGCGAGTCGACTGCCCGAGCCGGCACGCATAAGCGAAGCAAGGCGCCGCCTTGTTCGGCAGCGCGCCGAAGAAGCCCAAGAATCCAAACGCCGTGACCAGGCACGAGGAGGCCGCAGTGAAGGCGGCCAAGTACCAGAAGCTCCCCAAGGCGCCCCCTGTGGTGTCGGTGTAAGTTTCTTTCCCTTGTGCTTTCCTTCTTATTGATTATTTCTGAACTTCCTTTGCTTTATTTTCTTGATTTTAGGGCTCCGCTCTCTCTCGAGAAGTCGGCCACCGCCTCCATCGTGAGGTCGGCGGAGACCTCCACCACCACCCGGCGGATCGATCCGGCCGCTGACCTCCGGGAGGGGACGGAGCGGAACGCGCGGGAGGCGCGTGAGGAGCGGGAAGCCGCCCGCCTGAATAAGGCGGAAGCTAACAAGGCGGAGGCCGTCGCCCGCCTGAAGAAGGCGGAGGCCGAGGCCGGCGATGCGGCGAAGAAGCAGGCTAAAGAAGCCGCGCATCGCCAGTCGGCGATGTTTGTTGTCCCCCTGAACTCTGCGCCGCCACCACCGGAGTTCATGGTGCAAACTGGGGAAGCCGGCGGCGAGCACCCTATTATGGAAAGGGACAGCGATGACGTCGCCATGCCGGATGTACTCGTGCCCCGCCACCTCCTTCTGAGGAGGCGCGAGACAAGCAGTCGGTCGACCCGCTGGCGCCACCAGCCGGAAAAGAGATGGTGATGGGCCCGACTCCCGGGGTCCGCACACCCTTACGCTGCCGCCTCGCGAAGGCGGCTTCGGCGCCGCGCCCGCTGGAGACCGGCACCACAAGCTCCTCGATCCCGGATACCAAGGCGACCAGCGCGAGGAGGCGGAATGGGCCCTCTGAACAAGGCGATTCTGGACGTTCAATCCAAACTCCGCACCGAGGCCGACGCTCTCAAGCTCTACAACAAGGCGTTCCTGGAGTCGCGAGAGGCCATCCGGGTACACTTCTTGCTCCTTTGTTTTTAATTCTTGTACTTCTTCATGGGGGCGCGCTGACGCACCCACTGGGTGTAGTCCCCGAGTTTCGGGCCGGCTGCTGAGCAGGCGGCTCGGAACTCTACTTAGCGAGCTCCGAGTGCTAATATATTTGCTGCAGCATTATCATAACCTCCGTGCGGCCGCCTTCAACTCCAGAGTCCAGGAGTTGGATCATCGTGCCGCCGACTTGTCGGAGAGCCGGAGTAAGTCTCCTTCTTTCTCTGCGGGGGCACGCTGGCGCACCCGCGGGCTGCAATCCCCGAGATTCGGACCGACTGCTGAGCATTCGGGCCGGATCTTCCTGGAAACTTCATCTTTCTTTGCTGACTGTTGTCGTCTCTTTCTTTTTCTACTTTTTGCAGAGGCCAACGCCACCCTTCAACGGCAACTGGGCGAAGCCAACACCGCGCTTCATGCCAAGGAGGTGGACTGCAACAAGCTGGCTGAAGAGCACAACCAGCTTGTCGCGCAGCTGGCGGAACAGAAGGAGCTCCTCAAGAAGGCCCAAGAGGAGACGGAGGACAAGGAGACCAGACTCCTTGCTGAGTGTGCGATCGAGCGCTCCGCCTGGACCGACAAGGAGGCGATGCTGACTTCTAGCTTTCACGCGATCGAGGACATAGTGGATGGTGAGCTTCCCTCTTTTTCCTTCTTTGAGCTGTCGGCTTATTGGTTGAGCCGGCTTCTCGTCTTTACCTTTGGCTTTTTGCTTTCTGTCTTGGAAGACTTCTTTCCTGGTCACTCGGCCGCTGCCAACCAGGCCATTGAAGCTGATCGCGAAGGACGGAGGGCGGACGGTGCGCAGATCGCCGCCAACGCCCCCCGAACCCTTAACGAGCAGATCCTGAGCATCGAGGCCCGTCTTTGGCCGGTGACGAAGCTATGTACCTAGGGTAGGGTCATGGACCTATCCAAACTTCCCTACCCAAGGACATCTCTAGAAGAAATCACCTTTCAATCGATTTGTAGGTGTTCCACTCGACAGACTCGAAGACACTCGACCAAGAAGCGATCACTCGACCAAGACCAAACCACTCGACGGACAGGAGACCTAAAGGCACTCCGTGTGCTAACGGTCGGTTATTAAGTAGCCTTTATGGTCATCATAGCACTTTATTAGGGGCGTTATCAGTAACGCCCGACCTTAATGTATTTAAAACCCTGCATAACTGAGGGCCGGAGGGGTCTGGCCAACTCTATATAAGCCACCCCCCTCCTCAGTGTAAAGGGTTCGCACCCCTGTAATTCATACACGCATAATCCAGTCGACCGCCTCCGGGCTCCGAGACGTAGGGCTATTACTTCCTCCGAGAAGGGCCTGAACTCGTAAACCTCATGTGCTTACAACTTCTCCATAGCTAAGATCTTGCCTCTCCATACTTACCCCCTACATTACTGTCAGACTTAGAACCACGACAGTTGGCGCCCACCATGGGGCAGGTGTTTTAGCGATTTGTTGGAGGAGTTGCGATTTTTTCGGATCCAAATCATCATGGTTTTTGGCGGAGTTTTGGTGAAGGGCCGCGAGATCCGCCTCGGCGCGCTCACGTTCATCACCGATGACTCCGCTTGGCTTCAGGAGGCTCCGCTCGACGTGGACGCACTCCCCGCCCGCGGGGCAACGCACTTTAGCACCTGCGTCCGCGGCGTTCTCTTGCGGCAACCGTCGACCCCCTACCGGTCGGCTCCTGTGTTGTCCTCCCTCCCTGTTTCCCGCCGGTGCAAGCGCTCCGGTCGGTCGAGACTTCAGCGGTGGGTGAGACACGCGGTGGCACGCCAGTCGGCCACCCCTCCAGTCGCGGCGATCGAGCCCGATGAATCCCTCTACGGCCTGTTCGATCTGTCGACTGGCTCTACAGAGACCGCATCCGAGTGC
Organism: Triticum dicoccoides; assembly: GCF_002162155.2. Lineage (NCBI taxonomy): Eukaryota > Viridiplantae > Streptophyta > Magnoliopsida > Poales > Poaceae > Triticum > Triticum dicoccoides. Next base: position 549,599,795 of record NC_041390.1, read on the forward strand.
GACAGCAGTGATCCGGCGGCGGAGGTTCTGATGGTCGATGGACCGCCCAGTCCTCCCGGTTTTCCCCGCACCGACGGAGGCGCGGGTGGAGGTGACCTGTCGCGTCCCCATGAGGAATATCTCCCCGAGCCTCTCACGTCGCTGCAGAGAGAAGAACTTCGTCGCCGGAACATTGATGCACTGCACACTCCTATCGTTGGAGAAACCCCCGAGGCTCGTGCCTTGGAGGACGCGCGCCTGGCAAACTTGGCCGAGCGCAATCGACTGGAGAACCTCCAGTGATCACTCGACGAGCGTGCACGACAACGGGTTCCCGAATCTAGTCGACGTCAGCTCTTTCCGCCCCCACAGGTATATCAAACTCTCATTCAGAATTTAGCAGCTGCAGCCCGTATAGCAGAGTCGATTCAGCCTTCCAGTCGGAGGCTGGCAGAGGCTTGCTGCAGATCAGAGCGTTACTCCGGGCAGCAGGAGACCAGAATTCCGCTGTTTCTCAGTCACGGAACAGGATTCACAGCAGATCCGTTGCTGCAGACACAATCCAGTCGGCTCATAGCCCAAGATCACCCCCGAGGCGTGAGGGACATGGGGACCGGCGTAATCAGTACGGGAACCATGAGCAATATGATCACCGATTCGATCGTGACGATCGACGTCGAGTGCCCACCCCTCCCCCGAGGAGTGGGTCATATGCGCCTCGACAGCAGGATGATAGGCGCCCTCGTAGTGTTGGGCGAAGGATTCCAGTCGACTCCAGGGAGCCAGGCTTTGATGCGAGATCCATTCTTTTTCAAGGTTTGGTCGACAGGAATAGAGCTCACCGAGAAGGTCATGACAGAGATGCACCTACCAGCAGCAGAGCACATGCTTCGAGGCCAGAGTGCTTTAGTAGAGCCATCAGGGCCGCTGTGATTCCTTCCAACTTCAGGTTGGTGACTGGAGTCAGTAAGTTCACTGGTGAGTCCAAGCCCGATACTTGGCTTGAAGACTACCGAGTGGCCGTCCAGATTGGCGGCGGCAATGACGAAGTGGCCATGAAGCACCTGCCTCTCATGTTAGAGGGCTCGGCCAGAGCGTGGTTGAACCAGTTAGCACCCAGCAGCATTTACACTTGGGAAGATCTCGCCCGAGTGTTTGTCACCACATTTGAAGAAACATGCAAGCGACCGGCAGGGCTGACGGAACTGCGATCTTGCGTGCAGAAGCCGAATGAAACTTTGAGGGATTACATCCAGAGATGGATCACGTTACATCACACGGTGGAGAATGTGCCTGACCACCAAGCAGTCTGTGCCTTCAAAGAAGGTGTCAAGTACAGAGAACTGAATCTGAAATTCGGTCGGACTGGAGATATGTCTCTGAATCGGATGATGGAGATTGCCAGCAAGTACGCTAATGGTGAAGATGAGGATCGACTCAGGAGTGGCAAGCTCAAGTCAATCGCTCAAGAAACCGGAGGAAATTCCAATCGGAAATAGAAGCGGAAAGCCGATCCAGCTGCTCCTGGGGAAGCCTTGGCTGTAACCCAAGGAAAGTTTAAAGGAAAACCCAAAGGACCTTGGAACCCCAAGAAAGTTAAAGACCAGGACGGAAATGATGTGTTGGATTTGCCATGTCTCGTCCACACCAAGAAAGATGAAGAGGGTAATTTCATTTACCCAAAACATACCACTCGACAGTGCCGACTCTTGATCCAACAGTTCCAGGGCAAGCAGCTCAAAGATAAGGAATAGGAGTCGGACAAAGTTGAGGACAAGGAAGATAGTGACGATGGATACCCTTAGGTCAATTCCACCCTGATGATTTTTGCTGATGTTGAAAGCAAAAGTCGACTAAAAGTTATCAACCGAGACGTGAATATGGTTGCTCCAGCGACACCCAGTTATCTGAAGTGGTCTCAGACTGCCATAACATTCGACCGGTCCGATCACCCAATGCACATCGCCACCCCTGGGAGGCAAGCTTTGGTGGTCGACCCAGTTGTTGAAGCCACTCGACTGACCAAAGTCTTGATGGATGGTGGCAGTGGTTTGAACATATTATATGCTGAGACGTTGAAAGGGATGGGCATTCTGATGTCCAGACTCAGTACCAGCAACATGAGTTTCCATGGAGTCATTCCTGGGAAGAAGGCTGAATCACTCGGCCAGATTGCTCTTGATGTGGTTTTCGGTGATTCCAAGAATTACCGCAAATAAAAGTTGACGTTTGAAGTTGTAGACTTCCAGAGTGCCTATCACGCTATCTTGGGCAGGCCGGCTTATGCACGCTTCATGGCCCGACCATATTATGTGTATCTCAAACTGAAGATGCCTGGCCCCAAAGGTGTGATCACTATTACAGGCAATCGGAAGAAAGCGGAAGAATGTTTTCAGAAAGGTTCAAAGATCGCCGATGCTCAAATGGCAGTGGTGGAGCTGCAGGAATACCAGAAGACTGCAGATCCGAGTGATTTGTTGCGAGCCAAGAAGCCCGCTACAGAATCAGCTTTTCAGTCGTGTGGCGAAACAAAGACAGCTCACATCCACCCGACCGATCCCATTGCTGCTCCAACTCATATCTCAACAACACTCGACTCCAAATAGGAAGAAGCGCTCATCCAGTTCCTCCGTGAGAACTAGGACATTTTCGCATGGAAGCCTTCTGACATGTCGGGTGTTCCTAGGGAGCTGGCTGAGCACCGCCTAAGAGTCGACTCAAAAGTAAAACCTGTCAAGGAACATCTCCGACGGTCCGCCGTCCAGAAGAGAAAGGCTATTGGCGCGGAGGTGGCTTGGCTCTTAGCAGCGGAGTTCATCTGAGAAATCTACCACTCCGAGTGGCTCGCCAACATTGTCATCGTCCCCAAGAAGGACAAGTCACTTCGCATGTGCATTGACTTTAAACATATCAATCAGGCCTGCCCGAAAGATCATTTTCCTCTCCCCTGCATCGATCAGATAGTCGACTCGACTGCGGGATGTGAGCGACTGTCTTTTTTAGACGCCTATTCCGGGTACCATCAGATCCGTCTGTATGGACCTGACAAGATCAAAACAGCTTTCATCACTCCATTCAGGTGCTTCTGTTATATTACCATGCCGTTCGGCCTCAAGAATGCCGGAGCCACATTCATGAGGATGATTCAGAAGTGTTTGCTCACTCAAATCAGTCGGAATGTGGAAGCGTACATGGATGACATTGTGGTCAAGTCACGGAAGGGTTCCGACCTGCTGGCTGACCTTGCTGAAACCTTTGCCAACCTTAGGAGGTATGATATCAAGCTTAATCCATCAAAGTGTGCATTTGGAGTTCCTGGCGGAAAATTACTCGATTTTCTCGTTTCCGAACGGGGAATCGACGCCAATCCAGAAAAAGTCGGTACTATACTCCAAATGAAAAGTCCTATGCAAGTGCACGACATCCAGAAGCTTACTGGTTGCTTGGCCACTTTAAGTCGATTCATATCTCGTCTTGGTGAAAAGGCATTACCTCTTTACCGATTGATGAAGAAGTCCGACAAGTTCGAGTGGACTCCCGAAGCTGATGCAGCGTTTGCAGAGCTCAAAGCTCTGCTCTCCACCCAGCCGGTGCTTGCTGCCCTAATCAGCAAGGAGCATTTGCTGCTTTACATCGCAGCCACGGGACAAGTCGTCAGTACGGTACTTACGGTCGAGCGGGAAGAAGAAGGAAAAGCCTTCAAAGTTTAGCGCCCAGTATATTATATTTCTGAAGTTTTGACCCCGTCGAAGCAAAGATATCCTCATTATCAGAAGCTTGTATATGGGATTTATATGACCACAAAGAAAGTTGCTCACTACTTCTCTGATCATTCCATTACAGTTGTCAGCGACGCTCCATTGTCAGAGATCCTGCACAACAGAGATGCAACTGGTCGAGTGGCAAAATGGGCGATTGAACTCCTTCCTCTAGATATCAAGTTCGAGGCAAAGAAAGCTATCAAGTCCCAGGCAATAGCAGATTTCGTCGCCGAGTGGATTGAACAGCAACTGCCGACTCAAGTTCACTTGGAGCATTGGACCATGTTCTTAGATGGTTCCAAAATGCTGAATGGTTCCGACACCGGGGTGGTGTTGGTCTCCCCCCGAGGAGATAAACTCAGATATGTTCTTCAAATCCACTTTGATTCCTCCAATAATGAGGCGGAATATGAAGCACTTTTATATGGGTTGCGCATGGCCATTTCACTCGGCGTACGACGCCTCATGGTCTATGGCAACTCAGATTTGGTGGTTAATCAGGTGATGAAGGAATGGGATGTCAGAAGTCTAGCCATGACTGGCTATTGCAATGTAGTGAGAAAGCTGGAGAAGAAATTCTATGGGTTAGAGCTTCATCACATACCCTGACTGAAAAATCAAGCAGCTGATGATTTGGCAAAAATAGGTTCCAAAAGAGAATCCATTCCCAGCAATGTGTTTTTGGAACACATCCACACACCATCAGTTCAGGAGGATCCCTTCACTGAAGAGGCCCCGCAGCCAAAAAGTGCCACGGATCCGACTGAAGTTGAAGTTCCAGCTGTGGTTGACCTGATCATGGAAGTATTGGTCATCACTCCTGACTGGACAGTACTGTACATCGCGTACATCCTAAGGAAAGAACTCCCATAGGACGAAGAAGAGGCTTGACAGATCACCGTCGATCCAAGGCCTTTATAGTCATAAAGGGACAGTTGTATAGAGAAAGCGCGATTGGAGTCAGTCAGAAGTGTATAACACTAGAAGAAGGTCAGATGATCCTTGACGATATCCACTCGGGGACCTGTGGTCATCATGCGTCCTCTCAGACCATTGTGGCTAAAGCATACCGAGCGGGATTTTACTGGCCAAGGGCCAATGAAATGGCAAAAGAGATAGTCGACAAATGTGAAGGATGTCAGTATTACTCCAATATGTCACACAAGCCCGCGTCAGCTCTGAAAACCATTCCACTCGTCTGGCCCTTCGCTGTTTGGGGGCTGGACATGGTTGGACCACTGAAAACGGGCAGGAGCGGCTTCACTCATGTGCTAGTAGCAGTCGACAAGTTCACCAAATGGATTGAAGCTAAGCCTATCAAGAATCTTGATGCTTGCACTGCTATCAGTTTCATCAGAGAGTTGATATTCAGATATGGAGTTTCGCACAACATCATCACTGACAATGGGTCAAACTTCGATTCCGACAAATTCAGGGCCTTTTGCACCTCCCAGGGCACACGAGTCAACTATGCTTTGGTCGCTCACCCTCAGTCAAATGGACAGGCGGAAAGAGCAAACGGCCTAATTCTCAAAGGACTGAAACCTCGATTGATGTGCAATCTCAAGCACGCAGCAGGTGCATGGGTCGACGAGCTTCCATCAGTTCTTTGGGGATTGAGGACGACCCCGAACCGATCGACCGGAAGAACCCCATTCTTTCTGGTCTACGGAGCCGAAGCAGTCTTGCCTAGTGACATGCTTCACAACGCCCCTCGAGTCGAGCTCTACTCTGAAGAAGAAGCAGAACAAGCCCGGCAGGACGCAGTCGACCTCCTGGAAGAAGAAAGAGAAATGGCCATGATCCGATCGACCATCTATCAGCAAGACTTGCGTCGATTCCATGCCAGAAATGTGAAGAGTCGAGCCTTCCAAGAAGGAGACTTAGTCCTCCGCGTGGATCAGCAAAAACCACACAAACTCGCTCCTACTTGGGAAGGCCCCTTCATAGTCACCAGAGTCCTCCACAATGGACCATACCACCTCTACAATGTCGATCGCCAGATTGATGAGCCACGAGCCTGGAATGTGGAGCTACTCTGCCCCTTTTATACTTGAATTCTCACTCGGATGAGATGTAATAAGAAAAAAAAACTCCTGTAGTTTATTTATCAAAGACAAGAGCATTATAATTTTCCCAGTGATTGTTATTGTTTTTTGTTTGCGTAAGAAATCTCCCAGTGGGTGGCTTAGCTGCGAATCCGCTTTGCCTAAGTTTGTAAAAATAATTTCCTACCGAGTGGTGAGCCAGCCTCCCACTCGGGGGCTTAGCTGCGAACTCGTTTCGCCTAAGTATTTAAAAATCCTACCGAGTGGAGAGCAACCCTCCCACTCGGGGGCTTAGCTGCAGTCCAGTACTCGCCTAAGTTTTCTCACTCGGAGACTTAGCTGCAGTCCAGCACTCGCCTAAGTTTAAAAAAATCCTACCGAGTGGAGAGCAATCCTCCCACTCGGGGGCTTAGCTGCAGTCCAGTACTCGCCTAAGTTTTCTCACTCGGAGACTTAGCTGCAGTCCAGCACTCACCTAAGTTTGAAAAAATCCTACCGAGTGGAGAGCAACCCTCCCACTCGGGGGCTTAGCTGCAGTCCAGTACTCGCCTAAGTTTTCTCACTCGGA